>NC_072853.1:22832760-23140918 GCF_028858705.1 Grus americana | reverse complement strand
GGGGGTTGGTCTCATCGCTGATGCTCTCTTAACCCTGTCCCCGTAAGAAAACACACCTCCCTCTTCCTCTTCCTCCTGCATCCCCAGCCTCCGGCAGAAAAAAACCCTTATACGCCTGGTTTGCACAAGCAAAGGGGCAAAAGTGCTGCTGTCTGTGTGTACCAGGGCACCTCGAGGATGTGCAGCCGGGCGCTGCACCGGCTAGCTAAAATTAGGGTCTTTCAAAATGACACACACTGAGGTTTTATTCATAGCCACAGAGATGCGCGTTTGGTCGCCAGCATCTCTGCCCAGGTTCGGGGCGAGGCAGCAGCGGTCCTTGCTGAAGCGATGTGGGGCTGCGGGTCGGCACCCAGAGGTGCCCGGGCAGCTCGGCCTCGCACCCCTGAGCCTCGGCCACTGGCCCCTCCTGCCTACGATGCTTCTCCTGCTGCTCCCAGCAAAATGTCCCAGGAAGGAGGATGAAACAGTGCTTGCCTCCACCTGGCTCCAGCTCACCTCAGCAGCCTTATGCTGCTGGCAGAGACACGACACCGGCGTCTCAGATTTCCTTGTAACTCTAGCTAAAATCCATTCCTTCTCCCAAATTTTCTTTCCCTCTCTCTGCACATCGCCCTACCAAAGCCCCGCACGCACCAGGGGCAGGATGCGGGAGAGGCTGGGAGGAGGGAGAAACTTTCACCTGCAAGAAGCAGGGAGGAAAGGCAAAGTGTCAGCAACAAGAAGACACTCCTGTGCTCGTCTGATTCAGTGATGGTTTCCGACCGGTGCCCGGGATATGAAAAACCAGGAGCCAACCGCAATAGATGTCTGTGGTGAAAGTGGAAGCAGATGTAAAGCTGCATGGGATCTGCAAACGCAAACACCGGGGCATCCTCAGATGAAGTTGGCTTTGGCCCCTTTGCAACAGGTGAAAGAGAAAATATTAAAAATGAAAAGGCAATGTGGGGCTTCCCGGGGCAGTTCATATGAGGGAGCAAAGCCCTCTGGGATCGTGAGCTGCCCCCCAGGCCTTGGTGCAAAGCAGCGAAGAGGGCTGAAAGAGTTATTACAATAGAATAAGGCAGCCCTCACTCTCTAAAATTCATGCCGTAAAAAGAAAATATTCACAATTAGCTAGGGAAACCTGTGACAGTTTAACAGAACAAGAATAATGCAATGAATTTTAAAACCCTCACTGCTTACTACATGTGTTACATATAATCACACATATTAATCCAGTGTAGAAGGCTGAAACTTCATGTCAACACCCACCAATAAAATTGCACCATAACATACAGATGTATTTTTTCACTTAATGGCAATGTTTGTACAACACAACAGAAAGTTTGGGATTGCAGTTTAAAAAGATGTCCCTCAACACTGCGTAGTGCATTACTTTCTACTAGTCTGTCAAAAATGTGTGCACCTGGGGGAGATTTTAATGGTTTTGATTCTTTTAAAGGACCTTTCACAAACCAGACAATACAACGGATGGATTTTTAATGGTCACAAAACATTTCAATAGTCATTTTGCCCCTAAAGGGCTGGTGGAGGCGGCTGGGCAGGGTCCCCCCGGAGCTCCCCGCAGCAGCTGCCCAGCGACCTGCACCCGCTCTGCTCCCGTGTAACCCTGCTCCTCCACACCACAGACACGCGGGTGTGCAGAGCACCTCTGTCCTCCGGCATAAAAATAACACTTTCACTCTTCATTATGGGGTATTTCTGCTGCAGGGCAATAGCCCAGAGAAGTTTTTAAACCGTGAACGGTGTTTGTAAGGATGTACTAATTATATGTTGTGAAGGTTATAATTTTCAGCCAGTTGAAAGACATTAAGTGAGAAAAAAAAAATGACCAATGCTCTGAAAACCATATGATAACGGCAGCCTAAAGCATGCTGTTCCCAGGGCTCAGCAGAGGTCCTGCTGTGCCTCCCCATCGATGGTGGCTGAGGACAACCCCTCCACAGGGAGATTTTCTGAATTTCCAGCTGAAATCCCTATTTCTCCCCAGCACTTGCAGTAACTGCAAAGCTTTCCAGAACTACAGGCAAGGGAGACCTTACACCATGCAGATGGTCACAGAAGTGAAAGCAACAGCATCCATCCCTCGGAGACCCAAAGAATCCTGCTAAAAGTTGCAGAAAAGCCTATATTCTCTGAATTAGCTTAACTTTTCCACGATAAAACCCCCAACGCCAAACAAGTCTCCTCTGTAGTGTCAATCAACCAAGTGAGCACAAAGCAATGAGACATGGGCACTGACTGGAAAAATACATAAAAGATATTTAAAGGCTGAAGCCTGCTGAGAAATAAATGTGTTGTGTCCCACCTGGGACCACAGTACAAAGACTCCTCCCGCTACGAGAACACGATGCCGCTCAGGGAAAGGTCTCTATCCTGCATTTAGGACCTCCTCCCTCCCACCTCTCCACATCAGGGACCCGTGGAGGGCACTACCAGGGGACATGAGTTGCCTCCCTCACCCTTAGCATGATGGACAGTCTGCCACAGCTTCACTGACTGCAGTGTCAGTGAATATGTATGTTATATATATCATAATAGACACATAGATATCTCAAATACCTAAACCCACCTATGACATACGTGTATCAGGACGTATGTAATAACTTAGACACAAATACAGTGCTACAAGGTGGGACAAAATCCAGCTTTTCCTCCTGTACTCCTTTTGGCTCTGAAGAGCTAACAATAGATAACATTTGTTTGCCCATAAAATAGAAGACACGCAGGGAGCAGAAACTCTATATGGGTTGATCTCTGAACCCACAAAAGACTAGATCTTCCCTGGTGTCAATCCCTGCTCTCAGAAAGGACCCACATCCATGGAAGCAGCTGAGAATCTACTCTTGGCTTTCCTCTTACCAAAACAACACTTAGAAAAGTGCTTCATCTTGAAATCTTCCCTCAAACATCCGTGACTTTTTACTGTTTTTAGAAATAAAAGGAAGAAAAAAAGCAAGTAGGCATGATTTTGATGTTTTTTATATATATATATATATATGTATAAACCAAACCACATGTGTTTTGCTGGCCTCTGCAGCTTGCTGTTTGAAAGAGTGGCTAATGTTTCCATTGGCATCAGTTACATAGATAAAAAAGAGACAGAAACAGGACTCAGTAAAATGTTGTCATGTTGACTTTTGCTCTTGTAGAAAAACAGGGTGGAAAAAACCCACAGGAAAAGACATTTTAGTTTCGATACAGCTGACATGGCGCTACCAGCACAAGGAGTTTGAAATAAAAAGAAGAAGGGAAAGTTCAGGCACCCTGCTCACTGACGGTGGCCTAGTGAAAGAATTATTGTTCGAGTCAAATCAGGTGGATGATGGTTTCCCAGGAATGCAGCACTGTAAGAAAATCCTACGCTCTCTCTATATCTCTCATGGCTCTTCAGTGCCACTAATTCCTGCTCCCAGGGAGAGTGAATGATTCCCCTTTCAGAAGCAATAATTTTGGGTTCCTGTACAGGACCAGCGGCTTTGGGGATTCCCCCAGCACCCTTCCTAGCAGTCAGAAGAGCCACTGGACCAGAGCTCTGGGAAGGTGTGAGCATCAACAGCGAGGACCCGTTCCCAAACAAAAACCTCAGATGGGTGCTGCCGAGGGGTGGTGGAAAGCTCTTGCACCGTGAGCTGCCTTTCTGTGATATATTTTGTAGAAAGGATCACTTTGTTTGCAACAATTTTTCTGGCATTTGGGCCTAAATAATGCCATCATCTATCCTTAGGCAGTATTGTGCTGAATTTTCTTCCTCCTGAGATATGTAATATCTTCTCTTTTAAAACTTTAGCTTGCACCTGACTCCTCACAGGAGCTGATCACTTTCGGGGCTGCTGCATCCCTCCTGCATCTCCTCCCCTATGCCCATGTCCTCACATCCTCTTCTCTCTCTGTCCGTTCTCCTGGATTTCCCTTGCAACACCCTCGCCATTGCCTGCACCACTCGTCAGTTAGATGGGAAAAGCATCTTGAATCACAAGTAAGGTGAAACTCATTTTCTGCCACCTTGCACATCTTCCAGGACTACATCTACTCTGGCAGCTACAAGGAGCCGGGGCCCATTCCCTGGCCCAGAGACTTGGTGTCACAGCACCGCTGGAGCCTGCAGTGCTGAGCCTCTCCCTCAAGAGGGTGGCCTCATCCCTTCCCGCCTGTTGGGAAGGACCTCAAGCTTGTGCTGTCCCCCAAACCACAGCCAGGAGAGCGAGAGGAGTTGAGGTTGGCCACCACATCAAACATTTGGCCTCTGGGCAGTAGCAAGTTCGCTGGATGAGAATCACCCTTGCAAGGATCCCACCTCAATGGCACTGAAGCACCAGGAGACCAACTCAAAAACTTAAGAGAGCAGATGAAAACTAAAATACTCTTAGCTGGAAAAAAAATCCTATCATCTAGTAATCACGATCAGTACCTCCTAAGGGACCAGCCAGAAGACTTTCTTTGTTGCTGAATGTGGATGCTTTCCATTAATTGAGGCACTTGAGTTGTGTGCACTTATCTGGGGGCCAAACTGAAAGAAAACAGGGAAAAGTCATTTGGATCAAACAAGAATTGATTACTTGGCAACGTGCAGGGGAAAAAAAAAATCCCTTTGGATCAAAGAAAGCGTTTTGGGCATTTTTAAAACAAGCCAAGGACATTTGGAAATGAAGGTCTTCATTTGCAGTGGGACTTGAGCTAAGAGCCGTGTGGGCAGGAGGGGTCACCGTTGCTTGCCCCACCGGTGGTCACCCCTCCCTGTCCTGGGGGACTGCTCGGCTGGGAAGCACAGCCCACCCCTCTCCTCTCAAACTCTGCTATTTGCATGGCTTAACCTACCCTGGCTCATTTGGACTGAATTTGCTGATTGCTTCAAATGCCCCAAAGCAGCACTTTCTGGAGAATAATTGATTTACCAATTTTTCCCCAAGATTGAAATAATATTTCAGGTAGCAAATTACCCCCTGAGCCCTCTTGCCAGGATCTCTGTGGTCTCACAATAACATTTTCTAATTGTCTGGCTCTTTTGTGTCTCCTCCTTGCTGTGTGGAAGTCACATCTGAGCCGCAGAGATATTAAGATCCTGACCCAATGTCATCTAAGCACATGGATAACCTTACTCTGGCTGGGATGTTACACGTGTGCTTAAGTATTTGCTGGATGAGAGCCCAAGTGCCTGACAGCATCGTGGAAACCAATCGTGCACACAGCGATAGCGAGTACAGAAAAACAAAGGAACAAGATAGAAATATCCTTTTGCTCCCAAATAAATCTTTCTCCAATAAGGATAAAGGAACAGAAATCTGTAATAGGAATTCAGTCATCTGTGTTTTAGTCCCACCTATATTAAAAGGAACATTTCCAGTTTTTAAAAAAATCTTTACAGAATTTATCACACTTGGCAAATTTCAAATGTTTTTGCTTTTTCTTATTTTTCTTTTCCTATGCTTCCAATCCCTCATTTTCCTCCTCTTTTTCTTCCCCCTTTCCTTGAGCTGCTGCCATCCACTTCTGTGTAGCTTATCTTATCCGTGTAGCTGTTAGTATTTAATTTGTAATAACAAATCACCAGCCTGCACCCTCACATGGAAATACTATATCACACTCCTGTTAAATACACCAGAGTGTGAATAGCCTGATTCATTAAAGATGAATTTCAGCACACCTGTGACATGGTGTCTCGCTGTCTGCGCTCAGGAATGAGAGCGTGATGTCATCCCTCCTTCGTGGAGACACCGTGGTCCCAGCACTTCCCGTGGCTCCGAGGCGCTCGGAGGCAGGTCAGGTCTTGGCACTGGAGACCTGTTGTCCTCTGCAGAGGAAAACGTTTTGCAGCCCACTCCCGGGAGCCCGGCTGGTGCCTGTGTGCACACCCCTGCAAACAAGGCTGCTTCCCGCACTCTGCCACCAAAACAACCCCGGAGGGGGGCTTCAGGCTGTGCTGGTCACTCCTGCCCCCTCCTCGCCCAGCCCCAGCTTGTCACCCAGCCATTACCTGGCCACAGGGGAAAAATCTCACCTGGGTTGAATTTGGACAGAATAAACGACTGACTCTGCTTCATTTCCCTGCCAGTCCTGATCAGGACATCTCTGTGTCCCTCCCAGTCACCCAGCGCCTCCCCAGCAGCTAATCTCTGCTCCTTGTCACTGGATGGGTAAACTCTAAATGGCCAGGCTTTGCCTGGCTCTTTATCAGCGGGCAGGCGGGGTTCGGAGCAGAACAAAAGGGTCAGCTCAGAAGAAAGCCCTGGAGTTTCGCTCTCAGGAGGGGAACTCACTGTCCTTGCACACATCATTGTACAGCGTTTCTGGCAGGCGCTTTGTTAACTTCTTCCCCCACAGATAACAGAGAAAGGTTTCCCAGTGTCAGCAGCTGCTGAAGAGATAGCAATGAAAGCATTTTTGGCATCTGTTTTCTGGCTTGCACCGGTCGTCTTTGCCCTTTCCTTGATAACACACATTTTTGCCCTTTCTCCCTTTGATACCCAAGAAGTAAGTGGTGATAAATTTGCGATACATTTCCTAAACACAGGAGTGGGAGCCGGCGAGGGTATCATGCTGGGATGTGGAGGATCCCTGCTACTTCAGCACCAGCTTTGCCAAGCCGATGGGGAGGACCCGGCTGTGCCTGAGCCCCGACTCCGGCAGCAGCAGCCGGCTGCATCCCTTTGACAACCCACTTCTCGCTTTTGCCTTTTCCACTGCTGCCATCTCTCCAGCCCCAGAGGCAGCACTGCCGGTGCCTGCGTGTGTCCCTGACCTTGCTCTAAGAAGGACGGATGTGCGGACACCGGTTAGTCACATACCTGCGGTGCGAGCCCACAGTACTTGCACAAAGGCAAGCGCACGGTTTGTTTCCATAGCGCAGGCTCTGCACCCCCGCACAGCCCGGCACTGCAACAGGAGGCGGGCATGGAGCAGCGGATCGATTACTGCGCTGCCAGGCATCTGGGGCAGCAACAAACCCAAAAGCTGTGGATATTCAGGGAGAGAGGAGTAAAACAGCCCCTCTCCTGTTGTCTCCCACTCCTTCCCCACAGATGATGACAAACACGGAGTCTGTTAGGACCCCAGACACTAAGGCAAATGTTTTAGACATTTCCAGGCTACAGTTGGTGCTTTGTGTCTCTCCTGAGTGCTCTTCCCTGAAACCAGACCTGGCAGTATGGCTTGCTCTCCCAGTGTGCTGGTTCATCAAGGCAACGCTGCATGTAAGGCAACTTCATGGCTGGATCCCACCCGGTAAGCAGGTAGGCACGTGCTGGCTGTGCTCTGAGCCCAGCAGTGGTTTATGTGACCCTGAATGTAAAGGCAAGCTCCCACAAATCAACTCAACCTATCAGTCTTTCTATTGACTTAGTCGACTCCGTGGGTATGCACACATGGTGTTTTGCAGGCAGGTACGACCTCGTTCTGCCTCTGGTTTGAATGGACTGGCAGCCACACGAGTATGGTTTACATGGAAAAAAACCCCACCAAACCAAGCAAAGACGGTAACCACACTCTGACGATGTTTGGTCGCTGCAGAGCACAAGTAAGATAGAGCCAACAACTGCCTGCCCAAAACATTTAAAAATACCCCAAGAATAAACCAAATCAAGCTAGGAACAGCTAAATTCTGTAAGATCCAGTTACCGCTATCTGCTGCATTTACTGCTCTCATCTGTCTTTAACAGGAACTAAGAACTACGTCATGCTTCAAGGGCCCATTCCATGAAGTACCTTTCTGTCCTTTGCTGAGATGGCCCTATCCAGCCACAACAGATGTCCCCAGACTCCTCATAATGAGTGAAAACTAAGGCTGTTTTCCCACGTTATCTCTGAGTGGGATAATGCAAGTCGCCCAGCTGTGCTAAATCCCAGCAACCAAACTCAGCAAAACAAAACAAACTGGAGCAAACGTGAAGCTCTCACCATAACGAGAGTGACACGGCTTCGGTGAGCCAGATGAGCAGCCACGGCTGGGTGCTGTGGATCCAACCATCGCCTCCATTGCCTCTTCACTGTGGGCAAAAGCAGCATTTTGCAGCTGGTGTACCCATTAAATCTTCATGGTTTTTTTTCTTCAGGGGGTGAATGCCACCCAGCTGTTTGAGGATGGCTCCTAGGTTATAAATGCATTAACTTTTTAAGAAGATGCAAAGAGAAGACAAATATGGACAGATGCAAGAACTTCTGCTCCTGACCCACTGAGTCTGGGCGCTGCTGCCACCCAGTCCTGCTCAGCCAGCTTCTCCCAGGAGGTCACAGACCCTCCAAAGGATTGAGTGGTGCCTGCTCGCTGCAGCCTGCTCTGTCCCTGCCCTGCTCCCTGGAGCCTCATCATGTGGCCAGAGAGCAGAGCCCTGTGCTCTCCTCTCCAGGGCTGTACAAGGTGTTACAGCTGCATATTTTATCTGCTTCAGGAAGATTCACGTAGGAGAGGGATGTTTTATTACCACTGAATTTGATAAACTGTTACCCAAAACTGGTGAACAAGATATTGAAAATTTTGAAATGAGTGGAGTAAGACCTGTCCCAAAACAGTGTTAACTTTGGAAATGAAACTCACCCAAGTAGTTAAGTGCTGTGAGCCAGCCCAGAAAGATGAGAACAAGGAGAGAGAGGAGTTATTACACAGACAGAGTAACATCCAAATTAAAGAAGATCTAGGTATGGTCCCAAAACAAATTTAATCCTTCATCTCAGTTTATGGTAAGAGAGGACAATGAACAGAGGGGCAAAGATGGGGTACCTAATTAGACTAAGAATATGGGGAAGAAAATTACCAAACCTGAAATGAAACAAAATTTGAAGAGTTTTAATGTGCTTGAATCAAAAGACCAGATGATCTGTATCTAAGAATCACAGAATGATGAAAGAGCTGGCAAATGAAATGGTAAGTCTGGCAGCAAGTATTTCTAACAAATATTTCCACTTCGGGGTAGTTCAGGCTGTCTCTAATAAAAGGATGGTAAGTAATATGCACAAATACTGGTCCTTTTATCTGGTCTATGTAGCATGCAAAGCATAAAAAAAAAATTTAGGGGAAGAACAAACAGAGGAAAAGAATACAAGCCTTTATCAAACAGATGTGTCCAATTTAGTAAATATTTTTGATAAAAGGATTTTACTGCTCATATGAAATTAGATTTACCTAGACACTGCTAAACCACCTAATTTGGCACAATGTAGTAAATTATTAGTTAAAATGGGAATGAAGCAACTTAATACAAGAATCATGAGCAGGAACTGGCCAGTGGGCAACGACTTGCTGAGCCTGGAGGGGGCTGGCAAGTGGAGAGCTCCTTGAGGACCAGGCTTGGCAGTGCTTTGATTTAATCAGGCACAAAAAGCAATATTGAGCTGGTGAAATCTGGTGATGAAGACGTTGCCAACATGGAATATGGTCACAGTGTCAGAGAGGAAGAGCTGGATGGACAGACAAACTTGAACTAGGAAGAATGGAGATGCCTGGGGAATGGGAAGCCTACCTGGCTGGAGGAAACAAACCCAGTTGTTAGTGCTGTTCCCTTCAGCTCTGATCAGAGTGGCTGAGCTAGAAATGTTTTCCAAAAAGGCACAAGGGTATGGAGCAGTGGCCATCACTGATCCCAAATACATCCTGCTTGTCCCACAGGCACTGCCCTGAGGACACAAATGAGGAGATGACACATCTCCCTATTCCCCCTACTGCTGGGTTGGTTAGGCTTGGAATCAAAACTTTCCTTTCCAAGTCAAATTTTTGCAAAGAGCATTGATTCCTTGAAACTACAGTCCATGATAGAGGGGAGAAACAGTTCGCATATTTGACTTCTCTTAACTGTCTGCATATTTGTCTCTTTTGAATTGTTTTACTGAAAGGTACTTCTGTCCTGGAAAAAGGCAGGAGAAGTCATTCCTAAAAGGCAAAAGAAGCAAGTTCCACTATGCTGGTAATTAGTCACCGTTTTAAACTGTTGTCATGCAACATTTCATAACTAGGCAATGCAAAAACAAAAACAATATAAAATGAGCCTGGATTTATCTCCTGGAAATTCTGTGTTGGAAAATGAATTGGATGAGGGAGATTTCCATGTTGCCAAGGGGCAAATTTTATTGGATTTTAAGGTCTTTGGTGGATTAGCAACAATAAACATAGAGATCATAAAGCAGTTAAGCTAGGGGCACACAGTAAACGGCATGTACACAGCAGAGAAAGTCAGTGCCACCCTGACACTGAGAGGCAAGGACTAGGTCGAGGTAGCTGATCAAAAGAAGGGGGGTAGGCCAAAATGAAGGGGAAAAAGTAATTGCCTTATCATGATCATTGATTTTTAAAACAGCCAGCAAAGCAGACAGGCCAATAGAAATGCATCTCTAAAATGAAAGTAATGCTAGTAGAGGCAACAGTGGAAGCTCCTAAGATAAGTAAGAACTGATTCCTACTACTGGTTGAAACAAATCCATTTTGCTACGAAGGGGCACAAAGCAAATGGAAAAAAAAAAGGTTCTTTTTTTTTTTCCCTATGATGCCAAAGCAAACTCACTGTTATCTGATTACTGAAAAAGTGTTATTTCCAAGAGCCAAAAGAGAAACCCAATTTCCTCTAGAGTCATGTCTTATGGCCCCTGTGCTCCCCACTGCAGTGACTCCAGACCTGCTCCATGTCCCATATGACCCTTCACTGCAAGGTTCCCAAGTCTCCCCTACATCTGCAGACAGCTCCAAAATCCTGCCAGTTCTTCCTTGCCGTTTCCAGACTGCCTCCATGGGGCACCCGGTTCATCCCCAGGTCCCACAGGCCAGTCACGCTCTGTCTTCAGCTTCCCTGCTACTCCACATCGACAGTTTTGAACACGTTAGCTGGCCCAGAAATGGTGCTGGTAGCAACCCTGGACATCATCATATGCTGCATGGCCGGTCTAGTGGTGTGTCTTAACTGACTGAACTGCATAAAGAAGATCTGAACTCTCCCCTTGTGTCCTTGGGCAGGAGATTGTTAATTTTGGTTCCCTTTAATAACCTACCAGTTTTCACAAAACAAGGAGGAACTTGTTCTCCTTGAAACTTCCACCCTTCTGCCAGTCTGACTGGATTTGAGCAGTGGTTTCAAAAGCTACTTGGGTGGGCGACAGAGAGGGAAGAGACAAAGACATGCTCGGAGACACAGCACATTCAAAGAAATCCCATTTCAACTGGCAAACAGGGCAAAAGGAGCAATCTTCTGTTCCTGCTAATACGCAGTACAACAGATCCTGGACGTGGTTCCCAGCCTGGCGTATTGCCGTTGCAGAAGGTAACTGAGCAAGCTGCACTCCTCTCCTGCAGCCTTACTTGTGCTAGGAGTCCTGCTGGAACTCACATAATCCAAAGGTTCTGTGAAACAAGTCGGAAGGTGTCAAAATTATTGAAACTAGCAAGTTGGCAAGAAAAATATGAATCTTCCAGTGAGCCACAGCATTTTCAACATTAGGATAATACAACAAAGGCAAAGACTTCTAGAAGAGCCTTCTACATCCTGGAGCATTTTGCATGTTGGGAAAGCCATTGGTCTAATTTGTTCCCCTGTGCACAGCGACTCCAGAGCCTGCTAATAACTGTTGTGGCAGATTGACCTAAGGAAGTTAACTCCATCTCAGCCAGACCTAGTACAGCCACGCTGAGGCTGGTACTGACTCTGCTGGGGTGTGCAGCCTGCTGCATGTCCCCGGGCTGTCCTCCGGCACAAACCGTAATCCCAGGGAATACCTCAAGCCTCTATCAGGCATGGAGAACTATTTTCCGTGTTGTCTGGAGCACTCTTCAAGGCGAAGCCCTGAAGTTTCAGGTGGTTTTGCTGCAATCAACAGGAGCTACAACCCCTCAGCATCTTGCATGAACTAGTTGTTCATCCTTCTTCTCCAAAAGATGCAAGAGGCAACATAAATTGAAGGGTTGTTTGCCATTTTTACAGCTTCCAGGCAGATGGTCTTCCTCAGTTTAGTGACTACTTTAACTTCCAGCTCAACTCTCTCTTCTCCGGGGTTTTGCTGCTGAAAGGTTTCCTGGGCAATGTGTGCGAGGAGCTTGTGCTGAGGTGCCAGATGCTGCTCCATCCTCTTAGTCTTGAAGTTAAAGCTTAGCAGTTCCTGCTACTTTCTCTTCAAATAAAGTACGCCCCAATATAATTGGGTCAGAGCACAGGTAGCAGACCTGCAAACCTGCTGAGATGGACCTCACAGCTCTTTGTTCCCTGTCCATCCCCTACCCCAGCACTGCGAGCCGGTGCTGCCAGCAGGAGCCCAGCTAAACCAACGCCAGCTCCGGGGCCTGGGTGGGAGGGAGCTCCTGCCTGTCGTGTGTGTGCTGAGATTAGCTCCTGCTGCATCCTACTAAACAGGAGGTCTAGTGACACTCCAGAAGTGAGGGCTTGCAGGATAAAACTGTGTCAGAAGTCTGGAAAAATCTAGCATTTCACTATAACCAAAGCTATCTTTGTTTCTGGCTCTGTTACCTAGTCAGCTTTAAAAAAATGTTAATATATCATCTGCAATCCCATTCCTACTTATGTGGGTGTAAGTGAGGAGTAACTCTGTCCAGATCACTGGAGGTTCCCTAGAGTACTAAAGAGCAGCTGGATCCAGGATGGGTTCAACTTGCATCACATGGAGCCAGGGCTGAACGGTACTAAAACCAGTGGAGTTTGGGCAGCCTGAAGGTCCCTGCTCCCTCCATATTGCTATGATACAAATGACTTTTACTGTGGCGCAGGGGAGAATTCACTGAAGCATTAAACAGGGTGGTTATTTGCATTAGTGGTACCACCAGAGACCCCGTTACAGAAATGAAACGTAATTGTAATGCAGCTCCTACCTTCTGCCAGAGCCTTCACACGCAGAGGCAATTCCTCCTCTCACTGGGTTTTCCCGCTCAGTGAAGCTTGTCCAGATGTAATCAATAGTGGGATGAAAGACTGTGGGACAGGAAGACGGCTGTTGCAGAGGTCACATTGCACATCTGAAGGGATTCATGCCGGTACCCAAAGCTGAAAACAACCCTGAGAGAGCACCTCAAAAAACCTGAGGAAGATGCTGCTCCATCTAAATACTCTTTACATCTGCAGTGGTTCAGGGCACAGAGTTACGGCTGCAAGTCAGACCCTGATTCCACTAAATGAATTATATCAGAGGTTAGTAGTAAATTCTCAGGGACATTTATGAGAGACTTCTTTATATGGAAAATGTTTATGAACAACCCTGAAACATTTGGAAACAATTTGTTTTTTCAGACACATACTACTTAGCTCACCATAGACAGAGACAGATTTTGGACCAAGAAGGGTGGAAATGTCTCCCCGGTCAGATTGTTAATGGTGTGCTGACATACTTAACCAGTTCAGGAGGCTGGCGCTTGCTTTCAGCATGGGTGTCCAGCACCGCAGACATCACAGGCATCTATATGTTTCTGTTTCTAATCCTCCCACCTTGCCTTTTAAAACCTTGTCTAGACAGAGCATTGCTATTATTTTGAGCACTAATCGGGAGTGAACCTGTATCCCTTTTGATGAGAAGCCACCCTTGAACAATATATCCCAAGAAGTAAAGGTGCCAGCGGTTGTCACAGAAGCAGGAGGGATGAGAAATAACCTGCACACTTGTAGCCCGTGCAAGCCTGGGGCAGGTGGGACACAAGTGCATGGCACAGCTCAGCACCCACTGTCATCGCAAACACAGTGATGGGACATGATGGCCTTCGTGGGTCCCCCCACCCAGGTCTCTGACCAGCTGGTCCCTTCACCCAGAGGCCGGTACACAAATACCAAGGACTGCTTACTGCATCTTAGGGAGGTCCCGCAGCCCGGAGCAACCTCTGTGTAAAAGGGCTGCTGCATAGCCTTTTAGCTGCTTTGCAGAAGAGCAAGTGCTCTTTAAACGCAAAATGTCAAGATTTCAGCTAAATTCTAGGAACGTTTTCTAAATTAGTATCAGCTTAGTAACTATCAGGAGCAGGGATGCACTGCCAACATCAGCTGGCTCTGGGGATGGACGGAGAGCCAGGCTGTGGCTGAGTGCTGGGAGGTGGGACACCCTGGATGGGCAGCAAGGAGGAGGAGGAGGAGGAAGAGGATAAGGAGGATGATGCTCGTTTGCTAAGGAAAGCCCTGCTCTAGCACTCAGAGTGCCTGGCCAGGGGTGGTTTTCAAAAGCTGGCTCAAGACCTGGCTGCAATTTTCTTCTCACCCAGCCTGTGTTGGCACAGAAAAACCCCTCTGGTATGTTCAGGCACTGACACGATGATTTGAAAGCCCAGTTTCACACATTTGCAGCCCTTCAGGACACACGTGCTGCTGCATGCGTCCGTTCAAGCCTCTGCCTGTGCTGCCAGCGGTGGCTTGGGAGAGCTGTCCCCAGCAGCCTCCCTTAATCTGCCGCCTGAGCACTTAATCACTGATTTACAGGAGTGTTTGGGAGGTGAGGGGCAGGAGCCTTTACAAAGGTTTTCCAGCCACTGCCACCTGCCCCGCGAGATTGCCTGGCCTCACGTCTCCTTATTTTGTATTGGTTTGCTGGTTGGGAACAGCCCCCGATGGAGTAGGGAGGACCCAACATCTTAATTACTGTAAAGTGAGAAACCGAGAAACTGGATTGCAACGAGGAGTGTGGTGCCAGGGTCCCCCCGAGCTGTCCCCCTCTTATACATGGAGCCGGGCAGGCGACCAGCCCCACACCTCAGGATAATGCAAGTAAGAGCAGCTTAAATAATCTTGCAAGTGTCAGTGCTATTGCACTGTAATGCCTAATCCAACAACCCCTGCAGCCAGTGTCAGCCTTTCCACTGACATTAAAAGTTGTTGGATAAGGGCCTGAGTGACTAACAAGTACAATATTTGAAATAGAGGCGTGGGGCATATTTGCAGGAATATGAAAAAAAACCCCAAACCCAACACCCTATTCAATCTCTCTTCAGTAATTAACTTTAAAACATTTCTATTGTCACTAAGCGTTTTGCAAACATGCTGAGTCTAAAAGCAGAGAACCAAAACTGTCCCATTTCTGAGCCAAAAATCTTATCTGACCGCAGGTGGGGCATGCAGAGAAAAGGGAACAAGTGTTTCTGCAAATAAATTAACATACAAAGAAATCAATTTATGTGAACACAGCAGAGGTTGTACAAAATCAGATAACGTCTAATCAGAAACCCTATTAAAAATCCTGAATTTGGCATCCCATCAGTGTCGAACCAGCATAACTCAGGGATTTTTCATGGTCTTCAAGTATCAGAGCTCACCAATAATGGTCCGAAAAGAGTTTTAACTATATGAATGAATGAGCATATCACTATATATATGCTGAATCACGGCCCCTAAAGCCCATATCCAAAGGTTAGGTGTGATCCTACGCAAAGTGCCTCAGCTCCTGCTACAGTCACAAAGGGGAGACAGGCGTCTGCAGAGAGGGCTTTGTCCTGTCCTAGTGCAGTTAAAGGCATGCTGACTTCATCTGTGTCCCATGTATGTCACAAAACCCACAGAAATCAGTATGAGGTCGCCAGGGTCTCCAGAGTGACCCCCTGTCCCCTTGCAATGAGCCCAACCATCCGTTTGCTGCTGAGGAGCAAACCGAGGGGTCTGGTGGCTGCAGGGGAGGTGACAGCTGGGACAAAAGAAGGGTCATCCCCGAACTGCTGGGGCCCAGTAGGATTCCTGAGACTGGGGGTCTCCCAGGAGACAGAGGACAGGGTGTCCTCCCAACCAGCACTTGTGTGGAGTGGCAAGGAGGTCCCTGGGGCAGCAGGGGGAAAGCTGAGGGCTCCTGCGGGGGAGCAGGATGCCACAGCACCGAGCGAAGGAGCTGCAGGCTGCCGGCCATTGGCTTGCCTTTGCACTGGACTTTGTGCTTCACAAGGAAATTGTAATTTTTCTAATCAGCATGTTTTCATAAAAGATCATAGAATATGGTTGTGTTTTTACCAGGTCTTTATGACTGAGCAGGCACCACATCTTTTGTATTCGAGACCCCTCCTCGCTTTGTTTCTGTGCTGATGCTACAGTCTGAAAAGCAGCTGGGGACCGTTTTTTGGACTATGACTTACACTGTAAGCACTCCTGCATCATCAGGCTATCAGCGGTATCTTCACTGGGCAGCGGAGACCTATGAACCCTTCACAAAAAAAATGAGATGAGTATAATGCTGTGCAAAGCTGTGTGAGCACATCAGGAAAGAAAGCTGTAGCTCTCATTTCCAAACTCCCACATAGTTTTCAAATCCTGACCTTGCTACTTTTGTATTTCCTAGATGTTGGCTTCCCTGTACTTACTTTATTCTTCTGAGCAGACAAGGACAGGAGGGAGGTGAATGCAAATTTGTTCCTGGTTTTTTTCATGAGCTCAGTGGCAAATTAAACAAAGAATTTTAATGCGCTGGTCAACAAATAGACCGACCTCTGCAAATAGCCAATTCTAAGAATTTCCATGACCTAGGAGCATTTAAAGATCAACTGGGCATAAAATATATAAATTGTCTATAACATTTAGTTAATACATATTTTATACAGTTCCTGGGCTTGGTGCTCAGGGTTCATAAGCAAAAGCCCCAGGCACCAGTTTTCCCAGGCCCTGGAGCTCCCCTGCACCGGCAGAGCTGTGGGCGAGCCAGGCAAAGCGGGGCACCTCCCACAGCTCCTGCTCTCCGTGTGGTGGGAGAGCTCCTGAGCCAGGAGGCCTCAGCACCTCTGTCCTTTTGGACAGAAAGAGACCAAACTGGACAGGCAGAAAGGAAAAGTGCCAGGACCTCCACTTTCTGCAGTGAAGAGCTGTGGGCTCTGTACAGACCTGAGGTCTGGAACACTGTCTGGCCAAAGGGGGTTGTCAGGAGAAAGTGCTTCCATCGTATTTTCATTTTTTTGGTAATCAGCTGTATTATAGAGGAAAAAGACTCAAATGAGATTCATACTTAGCTAGCTTGAGTGGCATTAAATACACACACACACTGTATTTGCAGGACAGACGCACATTTAGTTGAATGACTTTTTGAGTGCATGTATCTCATACACAGCTCTTACCTGCGGACTACATAAAACCACAAAAATAGGCAAGAAGTCACTAGTTTTTACATTGTCACACCTCAAAATACACCTCTGAGGTTCATAAAGGTGTCTTGGATTTTCTTCTGAAGGAGTCATTGCGTATTCATCTGTTCTGCTGCAAACTTTGCAAAGACCTTCCTGAGCATCACTCCAAGAGTTTACTCTGACGATGTCTGCAAGGCCCTCAAGTGACCAGCTGGATTTCCCATCGTTAGACCTCTAGTGAACCTGATAGAGACTGCTGTAAAAGGGCAAGGGATGGTGGCATGGTGACAGAGAGGGACCGCAGAGCAAAGCCCCCACACAGGAGCCTGCTGCAAAAAGAAATTGCACGGAAGAAGCAATGAGCTCATCCACAAGCAAAAGCTGAGTGAATAGTATTTCCCATTTCCTAGAAACTTCACCCATGGTCTTTGGTGGGAGACATGATGTAAAGGAGAAAACGACTGGCACGTAGCACATCCTCATTCTGCTTTTTTAGCTGTCACGGAGGGGACAACCTGGCATGCAAGGTCTTGAGTGGCTTCTCTTCCTCTGAAGAAATAATTAATCTCCATCTGCCTAACTTCACAGGCTGGATGTAGAAAATCTGATTTATCTGCTTTTCTACCACCTCAGCACAAACCAGGGGAAAAAACCACAGCCAGGTTTGTGCGGGCACAGCCCAGGGGGACCTGCTGAGCCCAGCTCACCGGGCGAGGAGGTACCCCAGAGGGAGAAAGGCCTTTTGCAGTGATGCAATTCGGATGCTTTACATGTGAAGAACATCACATCTGTCCTCTGGCGTGCCAGGAGGTGGAGAGGGTGGAGAGTGCTGATATCAGCTGCACTTCAAAACACTTTGCAGCTTGAATGTGTTTTGTCTGAGCTGCCTGAGCGAGGGGGCTGGCGGGTGGGAACCCGGGCTGAAAGTGAAAGGAGCCTTTCACTTGTTGGACTGTAACCGGCGGCTCAGCTGGAGCGAGGGCTGGGTGGAAAGGGAGGAGGAGGAATGCTACATCCCAGCAAAGCAAATATCACCATATGTGCGCTCTGCGCAAAAACAGAAATGTAAACAGAGCCCTTTCCAAAATAAACACCTGCAAAATAAACATAGAAGGGCAATATATTAAACAAAAATAAGCACTGGGGTACAGGGGAATGCCTCAGCAGCCAGCCACCGTCCCAAGGCCACCAGAAATGCTCCATCTTCCCCCTTCCCGCGTCTTCTCCTATAAATAAAGCTGCTCTGGAAAACACATATTGAGTGAAGGGGTGTGACGTCCCCTCATGGCACCGACCCTGTTCCAGTGGGAGGGGGTCCCTGGCCGGGGAGCGCAGCCACTGCTGGGGCTGGGGCTGCTGCCAGCAAAGCCGCAGCACCCAACATGCACCGCACAGCCGGCAGCAGGGCACGGCGAGACGTACTCACTGCAATGAGGAGCAGGGGTCTTGCAATAGAAAGAGCAAGTTGAACAGACTCGAATAGTCTGTCTCCACCTCTGCAGAAGTTAATAAAACCAGAAGCTCTCTGCCCCGGGTGTCGCTTTGCCCCCACTGCCGTGCCTGCCCTGCCAGGGCTGCTGTGTGCCTTGGGGCGCGTTGGCACCGTGACCCAGGGCAGCAGCCCAGCTCCCACTGCTTCTTCACACTCTGCAGAGGCTGACAAACAGGGCTTTATTAGTTTTTTTCCCTCCACCACAATGTCAGTCCTATTCTGCAGACTTTGCCACAGCAATGATCCAAACCAGACCCCCTTCTTTCCTCTCTCTCAAGATTTTTTCCAGCATGTGCTTGGTGCTGCACTGGAGATGGACAGAGTCTGCCCTCCCCGAGGACAGCCAGCATTGTGCAGCCCGCTGCCTCTGTCCCTTATCACACTGCATCCCAATCCAGAGATACAGCAACTGAGCTCCTTCAGAGTCACAGCCTGGGGTGAGAAACTCTTTCCCTGGTCCCTGATCCACATCCAGTATCCCAAACACCTGCCTAAAGGATGCCCTGGGACCGTGCCAATGGTTGCTACAATGGTGAGACTTGTGTCTCTGTTGCATCGTCCTCACCTTTCAGCTCAAACATCAGCTGGTGAATGGATGCTCCAGACTCATTTATCTGCCAGCCGAGGGATCCTCACAGCGCCCACAAAGATGGGAGTACCAGGTAATTGAGTCTGCAGGTTTAATTTACTGAGCTGCCATTAGCACCCATTATTTCTCCACCATTTCCCTCCATAGTGTCATATCCTTTAGGGATATAATTTCTCACCTGAATCGTCTCCAAGAGCCTTGGCAATGAGCTTGCTGCAAGCCCGCTCCTGCAGCCCATGCTGCAGGTAGCTCCTGTCACAGCCTCTGGGGCTGCGGTGGTGGGTGTAAGCCCAGTACGGTCCCTGCCGTGTCCTCCTCTGGCCTCACAGCCCCAGAGCTGCCCACCCAGGGGTGCCCGCCAGCCCACCGTGCCTGTCACCCCTGTGCTGAGCTGGGCACGTCCTCAGCCGAGACCTGGGGTCACGCTGCCGCGCAAGGCAAACTCAGGCATGAGTTCACTGGTGTCCTGCCATGGAGAAGTTGAGCCCTGGCACAGCACCAGCCACATAATGTAAACATCCCTCTGTTTACCGTTTCTTAGCAGTCACCTATTATTTTTCATTTCCTAAGTCTGTTGAGCTCCTTGGAACAGAACAGTCCTGTCCTGCGCACATCTGAACAACACCTTGCACGGGGGAGCCTGGACACCAGAGGGGATTTGTTTGCTTTGTGGCTACATCCCATAAATGATAGGCAATTTCATTCTTGCTTCTTGTGCATTAGGGATCTCTAATGAAGGAGTAGGAGCTTTGTGGTGAAATATGCTGGACCTGAAAACCAGAAGTGGCTGGCCTTTCTGTTTTCCACAAAATCAGCTGCGAGCGAAGCACTGTAACCGTTCCTGTTTCTTGGGGTGAACCTCAGACTGCAGCAGATGGCTGATAAAGGGGCTGTTTTGTATTATGGTTCGTATTGTAAATCTTATATCCTGGGCAGAGTCTGTGTGAATGCTTGTGAGATTAGCCACAGATACCAGCACTAGGGACTGTGTCTGCAGTGGCTTTTAGAAAGCCAAGCTCTCTGTATCCCATATCTGCTGTATATCTGGTGGACTGACCTCTTTAAAAAGAAGCTTTACAGAAGATGCTATTAAAAAAGGAAGAATTTACTTTATCATCACAGAAATACATATTAAATCTCAGTATTTCCTAAGCCCTAAAGTATTTCTGGTTTATGCTTAGGCACTCACACTGTAAATCACTATGCAAGAAGTTTCCTTCTCGTGGCAACCTCTTCAATTCCATACTCATTTGGCACGTGAACCACAAGAGCCTGCCAACCTGCTTCTTCTTTTCATATCTCCTGGCTATTTAATAACATTAAGTCATGTTAATGAGGTTGTACATTTGCTCATTCCCTTAACAAGTAACACACAGCTCTTTCAGATAGGGTCCTCCTCACTCTGCAGATGCTTCAAAGTCCAGATGTAGAATAAATGACCTCATACCGACAGCTTTGTCACCTCTGCAAATGTGCTTGTCTTTGAATGGTTTGTCTTCCTCTGTGCACCAGGAAAGAAGAAAACTTCTGCTCTCAACAAAAAATAAATTCATATAAACCAAGAAACACAAGAATAACAACAGCAGAAGGGGTCTGGGTTTGCTCACCATGGAAATACAAGGAGTGTCACTCTCTTGCTAACGTGCACTGTGACAGATTCTCTACTAAAATCACTTTACATAGGGATACTTTAAAATGAAGTGTACAAACACTGACTACAGCCTGTTAGGAGAGGTTGTCCCCCATTCCAAAATGGCACACACTGCACTTCATCATGGGGGAGCTCAAAGCTGGTCTTTAAAGAGAATTCTTTAGCAGCTAGTCTGTATTATGAAAAAGTATCACATTAATATTCAATCAAATCTAATACTTAAAATCCCCTCATTTTTTTAACTCTTTGATGTATGGATTACTGAATTAGAGCCATTGCGCAAACTGGTTCCATATTAAGCTAATTTATATGCAGGAAATGTCCCCCTGTAACTCTGAGGCAGGTGAAGTTGATACAGCTTTATTTGCTATTATCATGTTCTCAAAGCTTAAGATTAATTTGCTAAATCAAACATAGTGATCACATTCCCTTCGATGGCTCATCTCCTTTCAGTTTGCAGAAACCAAAGCTTTGTATACCTGGAAATAAATGCCAAACTGTGCTTGCTGCTCCAGCCAGATGGAGTTATTGGCATTAACACGGTTGAATAAACTTAGTGTAATTAAAATGAACATTTTGCTCAATCTACATTGCATACTGCAGGTGCACTGCTTGATTTATTATGTAAAATTATTCAATTTAATTAAGGACAGGAGAGTGCAATACAAAAGTAACAACAGCTTCCCTGCAATAAAGCAAGAGGGATTTTCCCTTTCTTGGGAAAAAGCCACGTACTACGGGTCTGTCCCAGCCAGGAACTTGTTTACTTCCCCAGTCACTGGCTCCTCTGAAGCTGCTTTCACCAGCGTTATCCCGAGTGGGTCAGGAACCCACCTGGGGCACCCTCAGCCTGTCCATCCCGGGGCAGGGCTGGGGCTACCGCCCAGACCCCACAGCCGTGCGGGGACTCTGTGGCTAAAGCCAGGAGGGAGCACTGATTTGGAAACACCTCCTTATTTCACAGATTGTCCTCCTTGCTTTTAAAGTGCAGACAAAATACCCTGTAAAGGAGAGGTTTTGTCTCGGGCTGTCACCAAAGGGCTTTAGTGTGCAGAGGGGGGTCGGGCCATCCGCCAGCTCGTGTGCAATGGCATCACCAAGCGCTGTAGGTTTGTTTGTCAACAGAGATAAACAAAATATTGCAAAAAAAGCATAAGAAGTAAAATGAAACACACTGCCAGTACTGTGCTCTAGTAAAAGAAGAAAAATCTCAAGGGAATTCATGGAAAGGCACTCACCTGGGCAACTCAACTCCCCGGGATGCCAGAACGTGCCAGAGCCATGCAGGATTCAGACAGGGCCAGGCACTGAAGTACACACAGGAACATTTTCTCATTCTCTACTCAATTAAGTTTCAAAAAATGTGGAGTATGTTCCTCACGCTCCTTGTCACAAGCCGAGTTCCTTCAGTAAATAAGAATGTGATTTAGGGGCAGGCTTTCCTATTACCATCCCTTACAGAAATCTTTCTTCTAAAGCATCTGGAAATTGTCACTGTTGGAGATAGGTTGTGAGTTAAAAATACTGAGAGTCTGAGCCCATCAAGCCATGCCTATCTTCCCAACAGTGCTTGTGCCTGCTCTAAATATGTATGAACTGTGAGTTACCTATAAATAATGGAGAGAGTAAAAAGGCCTTGGAAGGAACCTAAATTCAGCACCTTTGACATCTGTGGGTTTCTACTGCAGAAAGTTTCTGGTTTTCATTTCCTTGGGGTTTTTGAACAGTAGTATCATATAATATGTCATCTGTTTACTGGAATGGGAACCAAGTGTAAATATTGAGAAATCTGATAAACAACACTGTAAATTCAGAGCTCAGCAAGTAGGCATCTGAACGCGCATCCCAGCAGCTTTCCAACGCTCTTCAGGAAAGGTTGACATTCACCCATGGAAATGATGATGTTCATACCCTGGATTAATCTGGCCACGCAGCTTAATCAAGGGAGGAGAGGGGAGAAACGGTTTTTGTGTCTGAATTTATGACTTGAATATTCTGCGAGGACACTGAGCTATAACATGGCTGAGCAGTTGCAGAAGAGCCTGAAACTGTTGGAATGCTTGTGGTGCCCTTTGGCCTGATGTGTTTGGGCTGTTTGAGAGTGTGTGTGACTGTAATGGGATAAAAATGTCTGTGTGAGCTTCTGGATAAACCATCGCTTGGGCTTCTTTTCTGTTTGCTACAGTTTAAACTTAAAGGGGCAATGGGGAGAGTTTGGGGTTTGGCTCTGACGGGTGACTTGCAGCCCAGTAAGAGGTGTTTGGCTCTAATACCATGACAGCACTGGCGTGAACCTGAGTATCCACACTGGGCATACAACCAGCAAATCTGCAGTGCCACAGTGTGTCTGTACCCGTCCTGAGCAGAGGGGCTCAGTGTCTATTTATTCAGTGCATGCATTTTGCTTAGAGGGAGCTCTGGGTTTTGAGGAGAAGGAGTTTCATGCAGCTCCTATTTTGACACTGTTCTTCCTCATCCTTGAAGTCAAACACGCTTTTCCCTTTCTGCTCCATGCCTCAAAGCAGCATCCTTTCCTACTGATTCATAACCCTCAGACCACCTCATCTTTCTGTCACATTCATCCCTCCCCATCGCTCCCATAGACCGCGTTGGACCTGCAGGGCCACCTGTGTCTCTGCTCTCCAGTTCCCTGATTCCCTGCCCTGAGATTGCTGCTGGCCACAGTGTCCTGCTTCTTCCCAAATTACAGGGTTCGATTTGCAAAGCAGCTAGGTCCCTTGCTTGCTGTTTGCAAGTTCTTCTTCAATGCCAAAGATTTGCTGGGCTGTCCAGTGCTCCTCCAGGCTGGGCACTGGGGAGTGCAGTGCAGGAGCCCTGCTCTCCAGTTTATCTTTGCTTTGATGCCTTGCAGTCCTGCGTCACTGATCTCTAGGATAACCCCTACAGCTTGTTGGAAGTGTTGTTTTACTGATGACCTAAGTAATGAAGTGGTTATAAATACCGATATCAGAGAGAACTGCTGCTGAACAGCATGACATCCCTGCCTTTTACTTTAAAGGAGACAGGCTGGAAACTTAGTTGTAAACAAGGGAATTATTGCTTAGACTTCCCTTATCCATAGCACTTTTCATATGCCAGTCTGGGCAAATAGAGAGATTTGACACTGTCACCAGTGGTGGGAGGCTGTAGTTGGAGCATCTTGCTTGGCTGCGACACATAGGAAAACCAGGAGATGCCTCATCTCCCTCGTGAGTCCCACACTGATGAGGTGACCCCGACAGCTGGCACACTGGGGCAGGGGGACTGCACGGACCCCTGGAGCAGTGGCATTTAAACCAGTACCCAATTGCCAGCTACAGCATCCCAAAGCACAAGGTTATCCTTCAACATCCACAGACAAGCAACAGTCCGAATAGCTGGGAGGTCTGCACTCGAGTGCCCATCGCTCTTCACAGGGACGCATCTGCCAGCCAGCAGAAAAACATGCAATGCTTCCTGGGTTCCTTCCTCGCAGGTAAAGGCTTAGCAGCACGCCTGGGTGAAAGGGCTACTTGTTACAAGCACAAAAGTTTTTCACATATGAAAACGTGACTTTAAATCAAGGCCCTTTAATTACACTTCCCAAATGAAGGAAACACCCCTTCTGGGGATTTATTGCTGGGTAACAGAATAACAAAGAATAGTGTGTGTCTTGTGGGGCAGAAAGGAGAAGCACTTCATGAACAAGGAGCTGGAGTGAATAAAAGAAATAACAGAGACCCCTTCTAGCCAAGGAGCTTGAATTAGAGGGCGGAAAGCGGATCTTCCTTTTCCCTAATTAATTTGCCTGTGCTTTTGTTTCTACCCTGCTTAGCTGACAGGCAGTGACTGGCAGACGCATGTACTCCAGAGCATCCCACGAGAGCTTGCAGAGAGCGTGAGCTCCACCTCGGAGCCCTTGCACTGTAATGTTGTGATGTTTCTATTACGGGAACGGAAAGCTTCTGTTTTGGATAAATGGGCTTAAAACCGTGAGCACTGAACACGCCAGCAATGGGTTCAGGACCGAGCACCCCCACCCATGGGGGGAGCTATAAATATAGTTTCACAGGCTGAACCATGCGGTCCTTAGGGCAGAAAGCAACATGCAGGGTCAAAAAAAATTACAGATGGAGCTCAGGATTTTTTATTTTTATCAGAAAAACTGAAATTCATACAAACGAGACATCATCATCATTCTGACACTGTTCTCTTGAGCTGGCATTAATGATAGAGCTGGCAATGCATTGTATGTTCTTGAACAATGACAAATGCACTGTGGAAATTAACTGAAATACTGAAAGCAAAATAATAGCTGAACAATATCCTGCTTTTCGGCTTTTGGTAGCAGAAAGCATGAACTACGCTGCTTATGCAAATCTGAAGTCAGTTGCAGCCTAAAAGAATTAATCAGAATGCCAAGCAGTGTAAATCTGTCCTAATTCTAGGAGAAAGTATTAAACACATGTTTAAATGTCATTCTCCAGCCATTAATTACCTCCACTTAGCAAACCACTCACAATGAGCTGTATGATGAGGTGTCACTCACCCACTCGCCGAGACGCTGTGTCCCACGGGCCAGCAGCCGCAGGCCGGTACAGCCCGCAGCACTGGGCAGCCGTTTAATCACACACAGGGGCCGTTTGGCAGCCCTGTCTGCTGCAGCATCTGTGTTAAGGTCTTCCTTGGATGTATGAACAACTGTAATGGAAATATAATTGAATTATGAGGTCTGCTCTAAGGTGGGGAAGAAAAGGCTTTACCCTCTTCCCTGGCCCATCTCTGCAGTGCTGGTGGTGGCAGCTCCTGCCCTGAAAGTAGCTCTGCAGTTCATCTCCAGCTCTCCAGCCACGGTTGGGGACAGGAAAGAAGAGATAAACTCCAGCTTGGGCTCCACTGTGCCGGGGAATACGCTAGGTTGGTTTGATCTTCTCCAGGATCTGCAGATTTGCAGGATGCTGCTGGTGTCCTGTGTGTGGCATGTGGAAGGAACTGGGGGGAGAAGAAGCAGTCCCAGCCGTGGCCAGCTCCGGGGGGCTGCACAGAGCTGCGATAGCCCTCACCCTCCAACCTGTCCTCGGGAGGAGAGTGAATTGTTGGCTGGGACTTGGGAGGACGAGAGTCTGTTGTGGAGCCAGCAGGGATGGTGAGGAGTCCATAAACACCCCTCTCTGCTTATTTGAAAGTAAATTACCCTACAAAAGGGAGATTGCCCAGAGTCGCTTTCACGCTCTCCCGGCTGATTTGCTATGCTTTAGAAATGAAACGCTCTCCGGTCTTGAAACTGAGCTTTTGATAACTACCAAAAATCTGTGAAGCATTTGTTCAAGATCAAGTTATCCTACTGAGCAGTGCCGGGCATGAATGCATTTGAAGAATGGAAAGGATCAGATCACGCCTCGCCTCAAAAGTTATTTTTAAATGGCTATTTCAGCACAGTAAAGGGTTAGGGAACATGTGTTCTCCACTGTCAGAAGGCATTGAATTTGCCAATATATGGCAGATAAAATTACTGATGTTTGCTCTGGAATAGTAAACGCCATCCCTAATGGCCACAGAAGTAATTTTTCTGCTTCCTAGTTAGGCAGGATTGATGTTGTTGAATACATCATATTTAAAACATTTACAGTTTCTCAAAATTACATTACATTTTTCACTCAGCTGAATTAGAGCCTTGTGTTGCATAGAAGAGATTTGACCCATATTGATTACAAAAAAGGAGGAAAGGTTTTATTAAAGAGATGAATGGGCTTTTTGTTAGTTTGCTTCACTCTGGCAAACAGGAATTAAATTATTCCATTCCTACGGCACTTACCAGGCTCAGCAGGTGGATCTGTACTCCCCAATCAGTATGCTGAGAGGTTATTTGGCAGTTTAGCAGGGATACAAACGCTATAGCTCAGATCTCTAAGTGGATGTGAATTGTCATTGTTGTGCTGAAATCTGGCTTCTCCTTTGCAGTCAAGGGAGCTGTAGGGTTCATCTTTTGCAGTGCATTCACTGGTGGTCAACCAAGCTTTCTTTTGGTGCTGGGGTGGTTTCAGGACCCTTCTCAGAGGTTCTGGAGATGGTGGGGGCAGTTCACAGCTCCACATTTCTGCCTGCCGGTGTTGGCTAATGGGCTTGTGCATGCAGGAGTGAGGACCATTTCCCTCCCCAAAGCCCCAGTGGCTGTCATCTGCTGCAGTTCTTAACACCAAAGGTGGCTTTACAAAACACAGTGGCACTACACCCTGTCCCCAGGGAAGATCACTGATGGGATTTTTATGACCTGCCTGGTGAGGGCAGTTGTCTTAAGTACAAAAGACACTGTAGTGGTGAAGCACCTCACTCTTAAATTGACCCAGCCCATCTCCGTGGCCACCCAGACGTGGAGAATCAGCCTCGAGAGATAAGTGGGGGCAGAAGGAGTCTGGGGTACTTGGACCATTTTCAAGGTTAGGATTACACCTTTTCATTAATTTATTCATTCTTTGGATGAAATAAGTACAGAGTCCTGGGAGCAGGTTGTGACACCACGGGGTGCCAGTGGAAGAGCTTTTCAGCCTGACATCAGGTCCTGTATCTGAGGCTGCTGGGATCACTGTGTATCTGGGGCAGTTCCCAGCAAAGACCAGAGAGTTGTTGTCACTGGTCCCAGTGAGCACCACCCCATGCTTCCTGGCACCCATGCAGCTGCCCAGGCTCTTTGCAGCACAGGTTTCTCACTGGTTTGGGCTTTCCTTCTTACTAGGTAGGGAGAAGGAGGATAGTGATAAGATGCATGGGGGATGATGGAGGAATGGGCTAGGGCAAAGAGGACACAAACAGCTTGTGTCAGCAGAGTGATGGGTGTTGTGTTGGGTTTGCGTGGCAGGGTTTTGGTAGTGGGGGGGCTACAGGGGTGGCTTCTGT
The DNA here is from genome assembly GCF_028858705.1 of Grus americana. Classification (NCBI taxonomy): domain Eukaryota; kingdom Metazoa; phylum Chordata; class Aves; order Gruiformes; family Gruidae; genus Grus; species Grus americana. The sequence continues at coordinate 23,113,320 of NC_072853.1, read as the reverse complement.
GAGAAGCTGCTAGAAGCTCCCCCTGTGTCTGACAGAGCCAATGCCAGCCGGCTCTAAGACGGGCCCGCCGCTGGCCAAGGCCAAGCCAATCAGCGCCTCTGTGATAACATATTTAAGAAGAAGAAAAACACTTAGAGAGAAAGCTTTTGCAGCCGGAGAGAGGAGTGAGAAGATGTAAGAAACTCTGCAGACACCAAGGTCAGTGCAGCTGGAGGGGGAGGAGGTGCTCCAGGCGCCGGAGCAGAGATCCCCCTGCAGCCCGTGGTGAAGGCCATGGTGAAGCAGGCTGTCCCCCTGCAGCCCATGGAGGAAGGATGAGGGGGTGTAGAGATTCCACCTGCAGCCCGTGGAGGACCCCACGCCGGAGCAGGTGGAGGCACCTGAAGGAGGCTGCGGCCCGTGGGAAGCCCACGCTGGAGCAAGTTCCTGGCCGGACCGGTGGACCCGTGAAGAGGGGAGCCCACGCCAGGGCAGGTTTGCTGGCAGGACTTGTGACCCCGTGGGGGACCCCACGCTGGAGCAGTTTGCTCCTGAAGGTCTGCACCCCGTGAGAGGGACTCCATGCTGGAGCAGGGGAATGATGAGAGGAGTCCTCCCCCTGAGGATGAAGAAGCAGCAGAAACACCATGAGATGAACTGACCGTAACCCCCACTCCCCGTCCCCCTGTGCCGCTGAGGGGGGGAAGGTTGAAGCCGGGAGTGAAGTCGAGCCCGGGAAGATGGGAGGGGTGGGGGGAGGTGTTTTAAGAGTTGATTTTATTTTCTCATTCCTCTACTCTGTTTTGCTTAGTAATAAATTAGATGAATTCCCTCTCTAAGTTCAGTCTGTTTTGCTCGTGACGATAATTAGTGAGTGATCTCTCCCTGGCCTTATCTCGACCCACAAGCATTTCGTTATGCCTTTTCTCCCCTGTTTAGTGAATGAGGGGAGTGAGAGAGCGGCTCTGGTGGGCATCTGGCCTCCAGCCAGGGTCAACCCACCACAGGTGTGTTTCTTATTTTTGCCTAGCTCATTTGGCATAACCTCTGACCCCTAAATTGTCATTTCCATTGAGCAGCTGTGATTCCTAAATGAATTAGAGCCTGGGCCATGACAAAGTTTTACACCCCATCTGCATGTGCCAAAACTTGCCCCAAAAGTCATCCATGGTATAATACCACTCTGGAAGCTTTTCTACCCCCCATTGAAAGCAAATACTGTGTAAATAAAGATGGACATAAAAAAATTTTGCTATCCAGGCAGGTCTGAACCTAACTTGGCCTTCTGCAGCCATCTATAAGTGGGAGTTCAACTATGGTTGTGTCAGGACGGCTCTGAGCGTGGCTCCCCAGTCCCCCTTCCTTTGCCAGGGCCAGAGGCAGCTTCGTACCTGCCATCACAGCTGCAAGTAAGGCTGGAGATGTGGATGAAGCAACCGTCAGTCTGACAGGTCCTGAACAGGAATTGACAAACTGATTTTGCTATGCAGTGTGTTTAACAGAATAATTACACAAGAGAAAGTCACCAGTTCCTCCAGGAAGGCTTTAACATGCACAAGGAAGTCCAAGGGAAATGTCGTGTCTGTTCCTGAGCTCAAGAAAAGGAAGAAAGCACCGACATCTACAACCTGCAGCAACACCCTGGCTCTGGGGTAGGAGCTCAGCCCCTGCAGCATGGCCCAGCACCGGGCCACCGCCACCTCCCTGGGCTTCCCATGGGGGAGAGCAGGCATCCCCATGCCCACCTCTGCTGGGGCTCTGCTGCCACAGGGCTCTTTCCACCCAGGTCCACCAACACACCCCTGGTGCAGCCTGTTGAAAGACAAGCTGGCCTTGTGTCAGGTATTGCCAGGGACTTTTCCAAAACCTATTGTTTTTTTGCCTGTGCACATAAAAGAGAAAGGAAGACTGAGAAAGAAAAAATTTAAAAAGCTGTGATGTCTGGTTTGTGGAGAGATGTCTGATGCTGCTCTGTAGGGAGTGCTGGAGAAATTTTCCTAGGTCTAATCTCCACAGACCATGGATGAGACACCAAGGCTTTAAACCACCTCCCTGATCCTGCAGCCCTTAGCGCTGCTAGCATCGGTGCAGGTGTAGGAAGGATTGGACTGTCGGTCTGAGACAGGGGTAATAGAACAGGCTCAACAGAGAGAGCAGCCACAAGGCTCTAGAGAAGGCTTAGGTTAATGAAGATGTTGCTATTTAAAGTTAACAGTGAAGACAATCCCTGGCAGAGGATTTATTCGAACCGGGTCAAGCTAAGATTGGGGTGAGGCACATCAGGTACTTTGCTTTTCCCTCTGCCAGCTGATGGGCATCTTCAGTGTGCACCAGGGTGACCTGTCCTCAGCCCCAGCCACCAGCGTGCTGCCCACTCTCATCCACCTACTGCTGCCTTCGCCTTCTTATGTGAAGCCACACCTTGCGCTGAATAGCTCCTGCAAACGGGAGTTTATGCCATTAAAATAAAAGCATCATCCTCCAGCAGCCCCACATATTAAGAAGAAAATGCCTCTGCTGCCTTGAGGTCCACCAGGAGAGGTGTCAGGCACCTGCACTGTATCAGGTGTAGGCACCACAGGCAGCACAGGCAGCACAGGCAGCACAGGCAGCAGGGCCCCTTAGTCCCCCGCCCCTCACATGGATCCCACAGCAAGGGGTGCCCATCCTGCCCTCCACCCAGGGCGAGTGGCACTGCCTGGGGTGCAAAGTCATAACCAGTCATAACACCTAGAATGGAATGGAATGGAATAGAATAGGAATAGTCCAGGAATGAAACTTTAAAAAATATAAAAACTACAGACTTATAGGAGTCAGGTCAAGATCCAGGCAATACACAGATTTGAAACTGCAGTTAAGCTTTTCATGCCAAGAGACAAACTGTTAATAGTGATTAGGAAAACTTATTTCCTGCTCGGAGGACGCAGCCAGTCAGTGACAGGGATCATTTTAAAATCTCTTAAGTCTTTGCTGTAACTCACTAGCAGCTAAGCAAGCCTCTGTCTCCATGGGAAGATCACCTTGGAGGGATGTTTAAGGAGAGGGCTGTTGAGATGCCAGGGGAAGGGACCTCTCCCCTGCCTACCCCTCAGTGGCAGCTTAACTGGAGGCTGATACTCAGCAGGTGTCCTTCCTCCCGCTCCAAAGAGCTGAACCGACACCACCTCCCACCTGCAAACAAAACCCCAGGGCAGATTGGACTTGGGTGTAAAGAGCTCTTTTTCTTGCCCAGACTTACCTTATAAAACTAAAATGCTGTAAAATCTCTAAAATACTTAGTAGATTATAAAAGTTCACTCACTAAGGCCAGGTGGGGTTGCTAAACCCTGCCTCAGGAGCCAGGACAGCAGCAGAGGCACTGCAAGGAGAGCAGTGGCAAATCACACAGTGACCTTTGCAGGGGGAGATCCCCAAGACCCCCTGCTTGTGGGTGAGACACTGTCGCACACCTCCGTGAACATGGCACACGGAGCATAATGACAAAGGAGCAGCTCACTGCTAATTATTAGCATTCAAACAGGCTGCTGGGCAGGTTTAACACAAGGGACATGAGAACGGAGGAAGGGACTTCTGCTGCCCCCACGTCCTCATGGTGCACAGCAGCATGGGTGCAGCTCACGAGCCCACATCCTGGGGTTCTGTCTGGCTGCTCAGGGTGGGATCAGGCTCCTTTTCTCCACAGACCAGGGCTGGAAATGCCTGTATTATCACATGCCCCTGGATTGCCGTCCCCTGTGTCCCAGAGATTTCCAGAAGACAAGTGGGATATCACAGAACAGAGCCAGGTGACAAGGCACACAGGGCTAAGTTTTTAAGAAATATGAATTCCCTTAGAGATACCTGACTGCAGCATTAGGAACACCAACACCATTACAAGGGGAGTTCAAGGGAAGCTTAATTATGCATTATTTTTTTTTTTAAATCTGTGTTACTAGGCCGCTGGGGAATCCTCACTAGACTTGACAGCCATGATGATCCCCCAGGCTTTCTGTGCGGAGAGTTCCTGAAATACCTCCAATTTCTCATCTATTTCTAATTTCCCTGGCAGAACCCATCTACGATTTAATGTTGCCAGGTAATGTACAGCACCTATGCTAAGAACTCAAGAGGTGACTAAATCAATTTGCAAACAAAAAAGAACTATCCTGGATGTCAGCCCAAATGCTGAGGAATTCCTAGAGGTAAGTGCAAGGCTGAACAGAAGCTTAAATGTAGGAGAGGCAGAAAAGCAAGGAAAAGTGAGCTGAAATCAGAAGGGTGAAGAGACAAGGAGCTCAGTGATGACTTTGCTGTGACGGATGTCCAGCAAAGCCATCACTCCACTGACTTCCCTGGAGCCGTTCGGCCCTGGCCGTGGGGAGCCCTTCCTCCCCATCATCCCACCAAGCACCAGCTGTGCCTTCCTCCTTGCTCTGGTGGCGACGTGGTTTAATTTTACACTGAGGAGTCAGACACGGACTATGAGCTTCTGGCTGAGCATTTCCCCACTGAGCCAAACCGAGCAGCTGGTTCAAAGGAGTAGGAAGCAGCGTGGGCGGACGCCTGAGATGTGGCTGTCATCGGATGACATGGTTAATAATAAGAAGAGTCCTCCCTTCTGATTCCCCTGGCAGTTTTTGGTTCTCCTGGGCCTCCTACTCATGTCTGATGGAAACAGCAGCCACCGCTCGGCGTGCCGCACAGCACACCAGGCAGCACCGCCTGTCTCCCCTGAGCCAGGACCAGGCACTTAGGAGGTTCTGCTTAGGAGGTGCTGCTTTTTGGTGAGCTGGTTCACGACCCTACACAGCACTCCCAACAAGGAAGAGGAGACAAAAATGAGCAAGAGAAACAGTCTATGATATTGCATGGCCAAATGGTTTTGAGGCTGAAGAAAACTCAATTTCGGGTCCCTGTGGTACCCTTACCAGAGCAAATTTTGAAGTCCAGGGTTGAGTTGAAGCTCTTGCTGCCCATCCAGCACAATATCTCCGCTCACCAGCAGCAGGGGCACAGACAGAGGTCTACCACCTCCCCAGGCAGAGCCTTCATCCCTGGCGTAAAAAAAGCCAGGTGGATGGAAAAGCCAAAAGCTCATTTTCTGAAAAGATGGCCAACACCAGTTTATAGACAAGCAAGGGAGGAGAAATGCTCTCCAGTGGTCCTGTTGAAGCTGTGCCCTCTGGTGAAGAAACCCATGCAAGGGTTTCCCTCCCTCAAGGTAGTGCCTTCATCACTGCACTGCAGAAGCACCTTCTTCCTGCGGTGCCGTACACCTCCCATCCCTTCCTGCCAAGGAGCAGGTCCTGCTCCAGCCTGCAGACAGGTGATGTGCTCCCTCCTGCTGGGCAGCAGTTAGGGGTGCAGAGGGGCCCCTGTCCCAAGCACTGCACCGGGGTGTCCCACCAGCTGGCCTGTAGGTATGGAGGTGATGCATGAAAGTGGCTGCAGTTCAGGGCCAGGGGGTAGGACAAGCTGCTGTGGAGGCAATGCATGAGAGAAATCAGGAGAACGTGCAAACTGCTGGTCTGTCCCAAGAAAGAGTGAAGGTTGCTATGATTGGAGCTGATGTCCAGGTCTGTCATTGCCTGTGAAGTCATTTGGGGTCACCCCATCCTCCCCAGGGCCTGTGCGAAGCAGGGTGGGACCGCTGGTGCCCAGGCAGGAAGAGCATTGCATCTTGCTGCATCTCTGATTCACCAGCTTCTGTGCCAAAATATCACCACCACGGCACCACACACTCCTCCTCCCAGCCCCGCCAGCATCTGCGCCACTGAGTGTTGGATGGAGATGCTGGGCCCACTGCAGGGTGGGTGTAAAACGCAGGGCACACATTGCTGTGGGCCAAGGTTTACTCCCTGTTTTGGGGAAGGAGAGAAGAGCGTGGGAGCAGGTGGATGGGGACCAGAGGAGCAGCCAGACAACGCCCGGCTCCCAGCAGCAGCAACGTGGTGCAGGGGCAGGAGACCCACGTGCTTGTTTCTCTCTCCCCAGTTTGAGTTTCGCTGCAATGTATATTTGTAGATAACTGATGCAATGTTAAAAATAAAATATGCTTCAAAAGACAGCTTTAAGCTACATACAGCAATCTTTACATTGGTATTAGACTATGTTCTCTTTCTTTTGTGTGTCAATTGCCAAGAAGTACAATATGAGACTCTAGTTTATTTAGCAATATATTCAAAGTTCATGTGGCTGTTAGCAGTGAGGGACACCCAAAAATTCAGGGCCAACTTCTACTAGCTTCAGATTGGAGGAAAGGAAGAAATCTAGGAACAAATCTCCATTACAAGACAAAACCCATCAAAACCTGCCATGTGTCTGATTTCCTGGAGCCATAGAGCGTGTGTGGGCCAGTACAGCAACGGGGACTCCTCTGCCGTAAGAAGGCAAAGTACCAACAAGATCCCTGTGTATATACGTAAAAAATATAATGATATTCCAACATAAGATATACATCCTGTTTTGTTTTATCAAGCTCCATTGTCTCCAGAAATATTCCCTCAAAAGAGACTTTACTTATATTTCCGTTTTTTTTTTTTCCAGAATGTCAAAGGGGAAATCCCTCCTAAAGTCATCATTCCTGCCTGCAGGATGAGAACGGGAGGGTGATTTTAAGGCATGCAATCCCATACCAAAAACAGAGCCAAACCCAGTATCTAAACGATCAGGTATTTGATGCATTTTGTTATTTTAACATTACCTAAACAGGAATTGTTCTAAACTTTCCTGAATAAAGCAGAAATACACAAAATATTTTAAAAAAATAAAGCTTTTTGTTAGTTTTTGTTTTTTAAGTTCTGGCACATATTTTTTTTTCTCCTGAATTTTGAAGAAGTTGTGGGAAGCAGAAGGACCTTACATCAAGGGTATGGTCCCAAAGGCACTGAGATTGCATCAACATCAGTTTTTAAGCCAAATGCAAGTTTGTCAGCGTGTAAGAACAGCTATACTGGCTCAGAGCAGAGGTCTCTCCAACTCACCATCCAGTTTCCAGAGTAACAAGAAGCAGATGCTGAGGGTGAGACTGAAAAATGCAGATAATCATCAAGCACTGGATCCTCTGGGACAGCCCTCCAGCTCCCAGCAACCAAAGGTCAGTTTTTCTGAGCCATGGATTACATCTGATCCGTTGTGTCCAATGGCCATCTACGGATGTTTCCTGCACGCATTTCTCTGAACTCCGGCTAAAGGCAGTATCAACTGGTCTCTGGAAGACCCTGTGGCACTGGGCTCTTTGTGTTAAATGCAGATACGAAAGAAAAGTATTTTTGTTTTTCCATTTTTAAGTTGCTGCCCATGAAAATCTGACTCGGGAGTTTTAAGGGTGTGTGATCTCTTCCCACTCACTTCCTTCATGCTGTTCACCAGAGGATCGCGTCGCATCGTATGACCCCCTGTTGTCCCATTTCTAAGCTGAGCCTGGATGAGCTCATTCCCTCTTCACAGAGATGTCATTTCATGTCCCTGATGCAAGTGCCCCTGACTCCACATACGCCTGATACAAACTCCTTCCTGGAGCAGAGGCCTCGATGTATATTTAGTGTGAAGGTAAGCCCTTACACCCCATCCCCCGCCATCTGATCCAGACTCACCTAGCCACATTATCAGGCTCTGCAGGATAAGCAGGGTTACGCTCGCAGTTGGGACTAATCAAGGTAATTAAGGCATTTACATGATTAGTATGCCTTTTGCTAGCCATGATTTCTTCTCTTTCATGCGGAGCATCTAAGGAGCACTGCAGAATGCCATGGAGATACAATGTCTGAGCTGGGGTGCTCAGACCAGTACTGAAACCTCGGGACCGGGGCGCAGGAGGGCAGGGGTTTTGTTCACTGCTCAGCCGTGGGACTCACGACCACGATGGCTCAGAGGAGTCGGGCTTGCTACTTTGATCCAAGGGTGTCACCTTCCCTGGCAGTGCTGAAAGCAGGGACTGCTCAAACCCTGGGTAAAGAGGTCTTTTAGAACAGTTAATGTGATAAATGGAGCAGACCGCTCCATCCAGGGGTTCATGTGGACTTTCAGAGCGGTAGCACAGCATGACAGTGGCTGGTGCTTTGAGTGGGCTTGTGATGACCGAGAAATGACCCAGATGTAATAATATACTATTGAGCTATGCAGACATAAACAAATGAAGTATTTTAAAAAGCTTTTGAAATGAAGGTTTACAGTACCATGTTCTTAGAGGCACTTTGTTCAAGCATACAACACTTGGTCATATATTAATAAATACTGTTAGTATTAACAAACATTAGGTTTTAGAAGGCTGAATTTTTAAAAGGAAAGGAGACTATTTTCTCCATCTCCATGCTTTTTTTTTTTTTTGCTTTCCACAGCTAAAGTACTTTAGAAATGGTTTGGTTTGTAAAAAGCAAACCTCCTTTATAATCAATTGTGAAAGCTGCAAGACGTGTGCTTTTAACAAGACCAAGCACCATTATGGCCCATGTTATGCAAGGTCTGGGGAGGCCATAGATGAGCAAGGGAGGTGGAAGGCGGCTGATTGCAGAGCCCGCCTGGTTCGGGGGCTGCAGTCCCACTGCCCCACTGTGCGACACAGGAGGACATGCTGTGGTCGGTGCTAACAGACAAGAAGAGGGGCAGCTGCCTTGCAGCTTGCGCCCACACGCCTCTCCTTCCCACCACACTCTACATCTACGCTGAGCTAATGCATCTGGAGTGGTAAGCAGCCAAGACCTGAACTGAAGGCTTTCTGAGCCAGGGGATGCTGCCTCGCAGAGCAGGCTGCTGCGGGGAAGAGGCAAGCCTGCTGCTGAAGGCTGGAGGGAAACAATGGGGAGTTCTCAGGGTGTATCAGGGGAGGGGTGCTTTTGGGTAGCTCTTTGCTGTCCTCGTTGGTGCTAACACTGTGCTGAGGAGAGCTAACCACTGCTCTAAGTAACCTACTGGCACAAAAGCCCAGTTCATACACTCTAACATTTACCCTTAAATATAAAGGTAGATAGAAGGCAGCAACCCGAAAGTGTTGGTTAACACAACAGCGAGTGCTCTCTCCACATCCCAGCCAATTTCCTGTCCTAAGCTGGTTACAGGGTCAGAGAGGTTTCAGGGGTGAGAAAGAAGCATTTTGTGCAAGGAGCTTCTTCCAGCACAAGCAGCACATTAAGTGCTTGTAACAACCAAACATGCGAGCGATGGTGGGAGAGAGGGTGGGAGGCGATCCTGCTGGGGCAGGCACTGATGTTTTGACAGTAAATGAGAGATGGTGCCCAGGAAAGGAATGGAATATCACTGTGAGAGAGGAGGGAAACTGATGGTGGGGTGGATAGAGAGGGCTTGCATGTTCAAAACAGCAAGCTAGGAAAACAAGCTTTGTAGACGGATCTGGGTGGATATTGGTAGGACAATAACCTTGCAATAATCAAGACATTTGAAAATCTGGATAACAATTTTAGGAAAGAGAACAGACAGACAGAAATGTGGAGAAGTTGCACCAAAAGAATCTGCAAGACATGGGCATCACCTGGATGTGAGGACCTGCAGAGCCATCCAACCTGAGGATGATGCCCAGACTACAAGTGCAAGGATGAAGGTGTTTGCCAAATACCTGAGGAAGATGCAGCTTAGGTGGAAGACCAAGATCTCTGTTTTAGGCATCCTGAACTTGTGTTGATGGCTAGAGGAGAGACTACTACTATGTCCTGGTTTTAGCTGAGAGGGTTGATTTTCTTCATAGTAGCTAGTGTGGGGATATGTTTTGGATTTGTGCTGGAGACAGTGTTGATAATATAGAGATGTTTTTGTTCTATGGACTTATTGTTGAGCAGTGTTTACACAGAGCCAAGGCCTTTTCTGCTTCTTGCACTGGCCTGCCAGTGGGATGGCTGGGGGTGCATAAGAAGCTGGGAGGAGACACAGACAGGACAGGTGACCCAAACTGACCAAAGGGATATTCCATACTATATGACGTCATGCTCAGTTTATAAGGAGCTTGGGGGAAGAGAGGAGGGGGGGGTGGCGGCATTCGGAGCGATGGCGTTTGTCTTCCCAAGTCACCGTTACGCATGACAGAGCCCTGCTTTCCTGGAGCTGGCTGAACACCTGCCTGCCCATGGGAAGTGGTGAATGAATTCCTTGCTTTGCTTTGCTTGTGCGCGCGGCTTTTGCTTTACCTGTTAAAATGTCTTTATCTCAACCCACGAGTTTTCTCACTTTAACTTTTCCAATTCTCTCCCCCATCCTGATGGGGGGGGAGCGAGTGAGTGGCTGCGTGTTGCTTAGCTGCCAGCTGGGGTAAAACCACGACAGTCCTTTTTGGTGCCCAACGTGGGGCTCGAAGGGTTCGAGATAATGACAGATTTGATTGGAATGTGCTAGATTGAATTTATAGTTGTTATTAGCTATTAATTGGCAGGCTCCTGTGCTTGCCATGGGGCTTGCTTGCCTTTAAAACAAGCAGATTTGAAGCAGAAATGCAGATCTGTATATATCAGACAACAAAAAAACTTCCCAGGGCCACATTCATACAAGAGGAGATGTCACTCAGCACTGGAGTCACTGTATCTCACTGGGAAAAGGCCACCTTCAAAACCAGACTCACCCTCACAGACAGCACAGACAGGCTGAGAGAGTTGGGGTTGTTCAGCCTGGAGATGAGAAGGCTCCAGGGAGACCTTATAACAGCCTTCCAGTACCTGAAGGGGCCTACAGGAAAGCTGGAGAGGGGCTGTTTATCAGGGAATGTAGTGACAGGACAAGGGGGAATGGGTTCAAGATGAAGGAGGGTCGATTTAGATTAGATGTTAGAAAGAAATTCTTTACTGTTAGAGTGGTGAGGCACTGGAACAGGTTGCCCAGAGAGGTTGTGGATGCCCCCTCCCTGGAAGTGTTCAAGGCCGGGTTGGATGGGGCTTTGGGCAACCTGGTCTAGTGGAGGGTGTCCCTGCCCATGGCAGGGGGGGTACAAGTAGATGGTCTTTGAGGTCCCTTCCAACCTAAGCCATTCTGTGATTCTATGATTCTATGATTCTATGATCCAAAAAAATTAACCTAGTAAGCAGAAATTCTTAAACCTCCCCTCAAAACCCAGACTGCAAGAGTTATCCTTCAAAACCAGGCAAACTGCAGTGCGTTTTCCAAGCTGCTGCCTGTCATTCTGATATATTACATCTTTTATTTACTGAGAGGTTTGCATGATTGTTCCAGAAAAATATCAATTTATAGCACAAAATGCAAGGAATGATAAAAAAAAATTCATTACAAAGGGTTATTCAGCAGATGATAGGAATTTTGGCTGATACATTTCAGCTGAGAATATTTTAGTACATTTGACCTTCCCATGGTATTGTTCATCAACATTTTTATCTATTCATCCCTTACTTCTGCATTTTGGTAACTTAACAGGATACACAAAAAGTCTTTAAAATATATATTAACACCAGGTAGTGACAAATGTCTTCAGAAGAATTAAGTACTGCAGGACTGTTGCAACACATCTTTGGAATGGTGCTGACTGTGATTGCTTCCTGAATACATACTATATTTCAAAAGAATTCTGCATTTCCAGAACTGTTCTGGTCAAGCAACCTGGCCACCAACCCAGAAGGGCGCAGTGATAAGGGATTCTCCTCTGCCCTAGCACGGGGAGCACACACAGGTTGCAGAAGTGCAACTGATTTTTAATTGCATCTTTTTTCAACTGATTTTTAATTGCATCTTTTTCAAATCTCGTTGTAACTGTTCCAGTTCCCCCAGTCACATCCATTGCCCCTGCCACACCCATACACACACCTTGCCAGCTACCTCCATCCTAGCCAATGATAAATTGTAAAAAAAAAATACTTTACTGAATTATTTTGTTTCTGGTCTTACATAGATATTTTTAAAGTCCTCCCACACACAGTCCAATATTTTATCAGCGATGTTTTATCTGGCACAGGAAATTCAGACAAATGTCTTGGAGGCATCATGGAGTCACCGTAACTGAAGTTGGAAGAAGAATGTCATTATTGAGTAGAAAACCCTCTCATATCATTTCATGTGCCTAACTCAGCTTGAACATTCACAAGTGACTTCCCTTTTGCAAGTAATCATGCATTTCATCAGTCTTCACCATGACTGCACAGTTATCTACATTTTGAAGAATTAGCTGGGTGTCACAGCATATTTTCAACTATTTATACATATTCATGAGGCTCCTCCTGAAGGCCCACAATTAGTCTGGAGTTCTATTTTGCTCTACAGCTGACATCCAATCTCTCTGACAGGTTGCCCAAGTACATTTGATATTGTTAACACTGCCCAAAATTCTCATTATGAGGTGCCACAGTGAGATGTTTGGAAGAATGGCAGCTCTTGTATGTTTGGGCTGCAGATTCCCATTCTGGCTGTCACAGGCTGAATATTTCTTTTTTTTCCGGATGGAAAATAAAGCCAGGCTTCTCTTGCTTTTTTGACAAAAACAAGACTATGAAGTAAAAATGTTTTTCAGTGTTAAAATTTCTAGTAATTTTTCCTGTAAGGCTCTTGCCCCTCCTGCCCTTCTGGCTGGAGGTGTGACCCATCTGGAGGTGCCAACACCAACCCCATCTGGTCTGGGCTGCCTTCCACCCATGCAGAGCTGCAAATCCAGGCTGCCTGAAAACACACACTTGCACATCCTGAGGAAGAGCTGCAAGGACTCAACAGCTAAAGCTTCCCTGGGAGCCTGTCCCACTCGGGTGCACACCTGCTCCTGGCTGCTTCCCATCCCAGCCAGACGCAGATGTCGGTGACCTCTCTGGGAGGACTTGCACCCGTCCTGGGGAAACCAGGCACCCCCAGAACAGCCAAGCCTCCTTGGGCTGGAGTCAAGCTCCAAAAACAAGAACATGGGGTCTCTTTGCCAAATCTTTTCAATGACCGCAGAGGTCCTGAAGGAGAGACCTGTCTGGTTGCAGCTGAGAAGCAACAAGTGCCAGGGCTGGTGGATGAGGGCTAGATGGAGGGGGTGGCAGGGGTGGCAGGAGAGGGGAGCAACCCTTTTGCAGTAGGGGATGAAAGGAGATCATACACCACCTGGGCAGAGGTATGCAAGAAAGTGGCTGGAGGTGGGGGTAGCAAAGGAGGTGAGCAGGCTGATGAGGAAGCTTGGGAGTCAGAGAGGGATGGGAGGAGAGACAGACTGAGAAGGAAGGACCGCCATGGGAAAGGCAGGCTTGGATGCAAGAGTAGAGTGCAGTGGGTGGGAAAGGGTCGACATGGTCCGAGGTCTCACTGAAGATGGTGGAAAGATTCCTGTTGGCTTTATCAGGCTTTGGACGATGTTCAGAGAGCAAAGGAGCAAATGGTGTGAGTGGAGGAATGCAGAATCCTGAAAATAACAAAGAACCAGAAGGAATCCTACCAAAAGCCATTTCTGCTGACAAAGAATCATCCGAATATATAGTGCAAGAGAAGGAGATACCGGAATAAAAGCTCCTGAAATACAACTCCTTCTTCTTTGCACCCAGGTGAGACTACTGCATTTTGCAGTTCATGTTGACCATGAAGATGGCTCCAGCATCTTCTGGCAGTTGCTACTTCAATGGGAGAGGTTGGGAAGCAGAAGGAGGAGACAAAATATTCGAGAATTTCTTTTGAAAACTATGGGCTAAAAAAAGTCTGATTGAGAGTAAGCAGAGCAACTCCGAGAGCATTTCTTTAATTCAATATCACAAAAGGTGAGAAAGGAAAATCAGTGTTGCTTTTGGTCAGGACTCAGGTGGAAGGTAAAGCAAGAGCTCCCGGTCTGAAGTTCTGGGATTTGCAGGCAGCACTGAGGAACTAACCATGACCACAGATGGTTTCTCTCCTGGTCTGTCATGGTGGAGGGTCAAAACATGACCCAGTCTAATGGCGGAGGTAATTCTGCCTGCTATCACCAGGAAGAAGTCAACAGAAGAGGTCAAAATTATCAGGAAATTCAACCCTCAAAGTCCATCAGTGCTTTGGAGAAGCAGCTTTTGACTCTGGGTCCCTGAGAATCTCCTTGGATGGCAATAATTGTGACAGACCTTCTGCTCAGGACTGCGGCAAAGGCACATGTACCCAGGACATGTTGTGGGCTATAGGGCTGACAGTTCTATACCCTTTACCTGAAGACTTCCATCATGTACCAGGAGGACCAGTTTCTGAGAAGGCACTTGCACTAGAGAGAAAACAAACTGCTGGCTTTTCTTTGTGTTCGTAAAGAGAAATTTCCCTTGCCAGGCACAAGGGAGGAGGGCACCGATTATGCTGACCCTCAGCTCCTCATCTGTCTTGCCAAGAGATAAGCAAAAGATACTGTTTGAGATAAGATGAAAAGGAGTATTACAAGCATAACTGCAGATGTACTGAGGCAAACGTAACGGAGGGAGGGTGGCAAATGCCCTGACACAGGCAGGAGGTCTGAGCTAGCAGCCAGGCAGAGTTCCTCACTAGCCCTGGTGCTGCCTGCTCCCCACAGGAGATCTCCCAGCGATTCGGGGATTCAGCTGTAGGCAGGATTCAAACCCTGGAGTGACACAGCACACCCGTGGGTGCCTCCAGTGAAGGAGAAGACCTTGCTAAAGCTAGCCCTTTCCTGGTCACCAGGGTCAAGTGGTCACAAGTCCCAAGCCCCCCAAAACCTGGGCTGGAATAGCTCCAGTGCCAGTGGAGTTGTTTGGGCTAACACAGACTTCACCACATGCGGCATGTCGTGCTGGGAAACCTGCACAGCTGAACACATCAATGGAAACCATGCTCCCCATCATTTTTACCTGAGTCCTGCTTCTTTCCTCAGTGCCAGTTCAAAACTGAGTGTTAGATATTTCAAACATGAAGAAGACAAAATGCTTCATTTTTAAAAGTGCTTTCTGAGCACCCCGTACAATCCCTTCCTGCTTGGCACATTGACACTCAGCTACAGTTTGTTCAACTGTATTTGATTGTCATAATAAAATTATTTGATAAATTAACACGAACATCTGGCTCATGGTAACTCCTCCCCAAACTTGTGTTTTCTGCTGATGAGAGGAGGGATGGTATTACCTCCTCCAAGATATCTCAGGTCTGATTTTGTTTCCCAGTCCCCCCACATTCCTCTGAATGATCTCCATGCCTTGCAGCTCCACCTGATGCACTGTTGTGTGTCCAGTTTGTCAGTGGGCTGTTTGCTTCCTCTCCCACTTTATTCGCTGAGACATTTATAAAATGTCAGACCTCCTCTCACGATGCCTCTCCCTCAGTCACTTGCTATCCCTTATCTTTGCTGATGATTTAAAGCCTGTTTACATTTCCCATATACTAAATAATTTCCTGGGGGTTACAGCTTTCTTTAAGCAGTGGTAGGAAAAATGTTATTAATCATGTCAGTGGCAATCAAAATTCCGGTCAGAGAAAGTGAAATGTAATTACTCATTTTCATCAGGCAAGCTGCTGCCCTGCACCTGAGTTTATTAACCGGCCGACATATCTGCTCTGGGGATGGAAACGAAATGCTACCAGATGTCAAAGGGAAGAAAGAGCAAATGTACCCATCTGGCCCACAACTTTCCCAAACCCTTCCCTGTCTCTGCTCAGCCTTTCACGACTAATTTAACACATGCTTTCCCAAAGGGCTGTGTGAGATGCAGGCTGTTTGTGCAGCGGGACAAATATTTTTAACAATTAAACACCTCTTTTCTGGCCTCAGAAGCGGCTGGCCGTGCTGTGCTGTTTGCCAGAGTACCCTCAGCAAGGTCGAGCTCCCCGGTGCAGGCAGAGCCCGATCCGTGACACCACAAGGCACTTTGAAAACCGTGCATGCAGCCCTGCATTTAGCATCCTCCTTAGCCATTGAGGTTTGGGAATTAAAAAGTAACACGAGGCAAAAAAATTAGAGTATTCAACTGACCATTTAGGTCAGTATTTTACCTCGGGTACATGATTAGCCTTTTTTTTTTTTTTCTTTTTAAAAGAGCTAAATCTGGCCTCTGATAAATATTCATATTTTCTTCACTACTAGAAATGTTCCTGAGGCTCACACTGTGCATTTTATTAGCTGAAGCTGTTAGCCTTAGTGTGGTTCATAACCATAACTAGGCTAATGGAGCATGTAGCTAAAATAGTTATTGCTCTCTCTTGGAACTGAAAAGGCCATTTCGGAAGTTTAAATGGCTTTCGATTTATCAGGAAAGGCTTCTTGGAGCTTTTTCATTTGCCAGGATAATGGCAGGAGCTGGCTGCAGAAGGAGGACTTTGACCACCCGTGCAAAGGTATCTTGATGTCAGAAATCAGACCAGTGAAAGAGAACAAACACAAAAATTGACTGGTAAATATCTTTAAGACAACTGGCACACTTTTATGAACTTAAGGGAAAAAAATCAGAATATTTAAAATAATCAGCCAGAACTCAAGGACTCCTTAGCAAGACAGAGGCACTCTTGGAGGCTCAGATGTTCAGCCACACAGCCACTACCTCATCTGAATAACAGTGAGAATGTTTGGATTTCTTTATTTTATTTTGTTAGTGCTATTATGATTTAATGACCCAGTGAAATTCACTTATCTGAGGCCTTTGGTTATCATGGATTCACAGAGCGATTTTCTTCATTAGAAATGAAAGCTATCAGCTGGTCAAACAATACCAGAGATAAAAAAAAAAATCAGTAGCAAAATTCTTCCTACCTGACTTTATCAAAACCCTGGGTGCTAAGATTTTGTTTAGTAGCACAATGGACTAATTACATATGGCTTTGGTAGCGCATACATTATTCACATTATTGGGCAAAGAATGAGAATTTAAAAAACACTGCTAAATTAATTTCCTTCCCAAGATGAAATGAACAATTGCTCAGGGGACCAGGTGATGCAGAGAATTAACAGAGCTTTGAGAAAAGGAGAAAAAAGTGCTGTAGCAAGAAAGGAGAAAAATCAAACAAGTTAAAGTATTAATCAGCTACCTCAATTTATGAAACCAAAAAGCCACAACAGCACAAACACAAAGTATTGCATAGGCCTCTTGAACATCTATTTAACACCAGGAGAGCAGTCCCTGGTAGGGAAGAGTTCCTCCGGGCAGAACCTTGTTTGGTCCATCGCGTAACGTCTCACCAGGGCCAGGGCTGGTGCTGGTGTTTAAGAGATGGGAAGGGAATGTGAGGAGGCAGTACCTGGGGGAGCTTGTGGGTTTTTTAAGCTGCACCCTTCCCTATATTCCCTAGTTGTAGAACCCATTGCAAGCCAAGCAGAGTGGGATCGCCTCCGTCCCTCACGATGTGTTCCGTCCCACCAGAGTGCTCATGGGGTGGGGGAACCTCACTGCTGGACCAGCCTGATTAGGCAGAGACAGTGTCTCTTACCAGACCTGTAAGAGTCAACTGTGTTGGTTTTTAAGCGTATGGTGGCAAGGCAAGAAAAGTCCTCATTCTTTCCCACCTTACGTCCAGCTGCAGAGTTTGCACCAGGAAAAAGTAAAAATCTCCTTACACTTATGGGATCTCTCAGAGGAGCTGCTTGTCTTTGGATGGGGGAAGCCATTCACATCAGATTCAAAATGAGAAACTTCAGCCTTAACCATGCAGAGCAGCCCTTTACCAACACACCTCCTTGAAGTAAAAATACACCTAAGAACAAAGCCATGGTCCCTTGCAAACGCAAGTATGCCCTTACTCTATGTGCTCCTCCAAGAGTCTCTGTGTTACCTCTTGCCCTCTTTTTTGGCCACAGATTGTTCGGAGACAAGAGGCATAATTTATTCTTATGCCCAGGTGGTTCCTGGTGGTATGAAACTCAACCACAGAAAGTTTGGGGAACCTCCAAGCCCAAGCCAGGGAGCCCACTGTTTCCTTTCGCGCACACCATGGCTATGTTAGTTATATTCTGCATTTTGCGTTATTCCTGGATGTTGCTGGGGTAGGTAATGCGCATGCCCTCAGGGGAATTTGAAATCCTGTTTGACCCTCAGCAAGGGACGGGTTCCAGCCACTGCATGTGCTCTCTCGGGTACCCCAGATGGGAATTCCATTTCCAGAGCATTCCTGCTCAGTGCCAGCCTGGAGGCAAAGCCCACGAGAAGCTGGCTCAGCGGCAGCAGGACCTATGCTTTTGTCTGTCAGGCAAACTGAGAACAAAGGGGGTGAAGGATGGGGCCAACGTTTGCAATTAGAAAATGGCAGGAAGGAAAAGATCGGCTTTCCCATTGTATTGATTTCCCAAGGGCATCGCAAGCTGGGCTAACTTTCTCCTTGATTTTTGGCTTCTCTGTCCCACTCTGCTGCTTTCAGTCCGCAGCTTAGTCTCTGTGCTTCACGTAAATAGGAGGAAACAAGCTAAAAGAAAGGGAACAGAGGCAATAGTATTTAAAAATTTGAACATTTCCCTGGCTCAAAGGCACTTCTAAGCATTTCTACATGCGTATCTGCCCCTAAACATTCTTCTGTTCCCTGCCTCCCTCCTCCTCTCATGCATTTATTTCTGTAGAGAAGGCTGACAGCTTTTACATGTCTCAGACACAAGTGGATGCTGCATGAGGAAGAGCACTCATCCCTGCCATGTCAGACCAAAACACTTCTGCTATCTGTTGCATAATACACAAAATTGGTCATAAATGAAACACGAGATCATGAACAACTCAGGAGCTTGCCACAGTCACAAAGACTAAATATTTTATTGATTTGCTGCTTATGCAAGAGGTGAGCACAAACCCCAGCCCCGCTCACCTGAGAAGCGATGCACAGAGCTGCGCTGCTGGCACGAGATGACAAGAGGCACTGGGACCTGTGGCACAAGGTCACAAGTGGCTCTGGGACTTGCCCAGCTGCCACCCATGGTTTGGGGTTACCCCACTTCCACTCCGGCCTGGGAGCAAACGAGGGGTCTACTTTTAGAAGGAAAAATTCAAAAGGCTTGAACATCACCCACGTAACTTTGATATTTTTGTAATTCTTAAAGTAAGAGTCACAGCAAACTACAGACCAAGTTTAAATTTCCTGAGGCCTCTTCCCTCATGCCCTGCAGTATTGTGGGCACTTTACTGAGGTGTTATTTGCTTCAGAATGTGTTCAAATGTTCTTTAAGGGAGTAAAAGCCATCCCACAAATGTAGCACTGAACTACACGAAAAACTACATTTTTCCGTTAAGAAAGATTCTCAGCTATTGTAGCTGGAGAGTTTGGGTGAGGAAACCCAGAGCTGTTCGCAGCTGGCCTTTGGCTTAAGCCTGCAGCCCCGCACCTAACCTCACTGCTCTGCAAACACAAGGGGCTCCATTCACTGCCTGTGTCATGCCACTGCAGTCAGATAAATCGGCTCAGCTCTTCTAAGAAGAGCATAACACCATTTTTCAAGTCTGTAATTCTAAGAGAAAGAAAAGAAAAAAGATGTATCAGGCTCCAGGCACCCCACACAACTGAATTTGTCTGGAAACAATACAAAATTCACATGCAAAGCATAAGGAGGACACAAAGGTCCCTGTCAACCCCTATGCGCTTGCAACAGAGTTCCCCTCCAAGCCTATATAAACACCATATGCACTACCGGGTTTGAGAAATCCCGGGGACAGCTACGGTTGGATAAGAACTGCTGGGCCAGAAGATAATCCAAGAGTAAACGAGACAAGCCGGTGCGTTAGACAAAGGCCAGCACAGTCCTTGCAATGATCCATCACACGGCACAGCGCATGCTGCAAGGAGCTTTGCTCAGCCGCTGAAGGCAAAATGCGAACAAAAGATTAATTGAGCCCTAAATAATAGCTTTTGGTGGAGAGCCGAATCTCTGTGCCTTGAAGAGCAGCACACTCAAGTCTGTCAGATCCCCTGACAAATGCCAGTGACGCCCAAAGACGCAGGAGGCAAGCAGGATCTGCTAACCTTTTGCAGAAAACAATAGGTATTTAAACATCACAGTTTAAGAGGCAAATACTCAAAAAAAGAGACGACATCCAAGATGTGCACTGAGTACCTGAGCATGTGTTGTACTTGCCTGACAACAGAGCCGAAAGCTAAACAAAGCTACCCGAAGCCTCTGATGTGGTCCACATCAGGCTTAGATTTGCCGCGACACTGTCAAAGGTCTGGAGGAGGCTGCGTAACAGCTTCTCCCTACCTAAAGCATGCCCTGTGCTTAACATCCCATAACTCACAGACTGCAAGGTTAGAAATAATAGTTTTTTACTACTGCAGAGACATTATTTCTGACCTCTCCATGGATCTGGCACTTTGTCTTGAAGAACTATACAACACAGACTCCAACACTGTGATTTAACTTCTTGAGTGTTTTAAGAGCAGGACTAGACTGCAGCATGGGCAAACAGGAGGGAAACCTCTAAGGAAAGGCTGGGTTAAGACCCTGCTGCCGTTCAGAAGCAAACAAGTCATTGCTAATTGCTGGTACTCCATGAGTCCATGGCAACTCGGGGGCATGTTGTCCATAGGGCAGGATGGCCCTGCCGTGATTTGGTTGCTGATGGCTCTTTGTCATCCTCAGTCACTAGGAAAGTATGACATATTCAAACTGGAAGTCTCACCAGCACAGATATTTCTCAAGTGCCTCCACTTACCAGATGAGATCTGTATATATGGCATCTCACTTTGTCTCTACATGGCTTCTCACCTTGTCTGCTCCACACACCTTAGTTCTCATGGACAAGCAGTTGGAAGCATGATACACAGGGGCCAAGGGCTGCACTACCTCCAACAACTTGGACTGCACCTACGTGGTACAGCCATGCCCTAACTCTCCAGGCTACCAGATGAGATGGAAATCCCAGTGATGGTGGGGACTACTGCCCAGAGACTAGCCCTGGGTTGACTGGCTGTGATGTGCAGGGCACTGGTCCTGAGAGATTAGAAGTGGACTGCTGGAAGAGATCAGTTCTGTAAATGAGACTAGAGGAGTGAAAAATCCCTTGGGTGAGAAACTCTGCTCTCCTTGAGACCTACAGCAAACCAAACCTAGAGCTGTAGAGCCCAACGTATAGATCTGGAGTGGATAGTTGCAACAGTCCGGGAGCTTTGCAGGTCCTGGGGGCCAGCAGTCCACAGGTTGGAGACAGGCTTAGATGCTGCTGCCTCCCAAGAGCTATGTTTGTTGTTACAAAACCAGCTCTAAATCCCTGGGACTCTTGAGGGTAGTGATGGCTTCGTATGAGTAGGCTTTCCCCAGCCACATGAAGATGATACACATTCTCACTTCTCATCTTCTACACAGTTACCTCATTTTCTGAGGATGACAAAGTTCAACCAGAGGACTTCAGGGATCACAGGATCACAAGAAACTCATACAAACCAATGCAGACTCATCTAGGAAGTTACAAGAGCCTTGAGAACTGTTACTACCTTCACTTATAGCTTATCAAGGTCTGATTAAGATTTTGTTGCTGCAAGAAGATTCCCAAAGGATCTTCTGAACCAGCTGAAGAATCACAGCTGAAAGTATCTTTGGACAAATGAAGGCCAAATTGCTTATGGTTCTAGGCTTCAGAAATTAGAAGGCGGCTTTACAATGGTAAAAGGTATGGAAAATATGGGAAAGGGATGGAGACAAGGTCTCTCTAAATTCAAAACTACTTGCAATTTTTGCACTACTGGCAGGGTGCTGGCCCTCCAGTCCTTCAAGGATAAGCCATACTCAAAGCTGCAGAAAGGAGAAGCACACACTGCAGTTTTGCCACTGAGACCCTGGAGGATGGAGTGTCCAGTCATGGTGAATCAGAAGGCATCAACACATCCATCTATGGTGTTTGCCTGCCATGGCTCAAAAACAAGGTTAAGCTCTGTGTCCTTGATGATGTGGCTCCTGTCCCCCACAAGCCAGTAACATCACAAAACTGTTACTGTCCTATTATTGGTTGCAACATTGAAGATTTAACCTGGCTTTAAACTCATCTCAGTCCTGGGATCCTCTGGACACATAAACCTTCACCAGCTCCATGTAAGACATTGCTCTCTGCGCTACACTTTTCTGTAGCATCTCCCACCCAAATCCTACAGGTGTGACACAGAGAGTGAGCACAGGGGTAACCTGAAAAACTAACTCATGCTTATCCTGCCTGTCGGCACCCACTTGCCATTTACTTCCCCGGAATTTGCAAGCTTTGCCACCAGCATTTCCCGGTCTGTGTGGTCAGTGGAGCTGCAGCGGGTCACGGCCCCTCACTCCCCCAGATCCTTTCACTCCAGCTAGTGCTGTCAGCAGCACAAGATTTACATTTTGCAAGGGTCCCGCTGTGTTTACACTTTCCAAGTGGCTTATGGACGTGTTACGAGGAACCTCAAGTGCAGGACGGATTTAAGAGCTAAAGGTCACCAGCAGTGGAGAACACTTCAAAGTCAATCTTTGCTGACCAACACCTTCACTCTGAAAATGATACCCTCACTTTTGGTGTGGGTCTAACACAAAGTGCTGGACCACTAGCCTTATAAATTCAGAATTTTGAAAGTCCTAAACTTCTCCTTCTACAAACATAGTTGGCTTTTTAAACTCAGGCTGAGATCAACAAGGAAAAGCTTTTGAATCTTGCATCAACAGTTTTATTGCTAAAAAAGTCTCCAGAAATGCATAGTTTTCTCAGCTGTACAGTTCTCAGATGATTTTGATGAAACTTACTAAAGTATTCAGCATGAGCTTAACAACAAAAAAGAAAAAAAAAAAATCCAAGAAAAAGTATGGATTTCCAGTGTATAATCTTGTTCTTTTAAAAAATTTCTGCTGTGACCAGAGAATGAAAAGCCATAATCCTAAAATATTTTCCAGCCAAACTACCCAGACATTGTGGTGGCAGAATTCTTTGAATTTGGGGATATTTTTTCAGAGATTATACTGACAAAACACAAGGCTGAGAGTAGACCTACAGATGAGGAGGATACAGCCATGCTAAAATGAGAGCCCAGAGACTTTGCAGTGCCTTTTCCATAAATTTGAGTCATAATGAGCAAACCTCTGACAGCACTTGCTTTGAAGTACTGTTTTACTAAAATAAAAATGAAAATCTATGTGCCTCTTCCTATGATGAATTATTCAGCTCCTCCAGAAAAAGGGGGGGAAAAGAGAAAAGAAGAAAAAATCCAGGAAGCACATAGATGTTGCTCACAAAATACAAGAATACATCTAATAACTTTTGGAATTTCTATGGAAATAAATTTTAAAGTAATTTTCAACACAGGAAGTGTGGACTCGGTTCATGTGAAATGAATGTGCACAAAAAGGATTCTAAAGGTGCCTGTGCAGCTGCAGTACAGTGAGCTGCAGCCATCCATCAAGCAGTTGCTCGTCAGGGGGAACTGCCCATTTATCTAATTGTGTGCAGGGTTCTTCAGTTGTCACGTGCAACTCTAATACTTGTTTCTGCAGTTATGACCATATTTTGTATACATGCTTCTGTAAGTGGACCTCCAGTCTTCATTTCTCTACTCTGCTCTCTCTGAACAAAGTATTGTAGATCAGCAAGAGGGAAACTGTGATCTCAAAATTCAAACAGGCATGGTTCATCTTGTGCATTATCAGAGCAAAAAAAATAATTCTAAAGTGATATTAAATCCCCTGAAGTTAAACACAGTTATTTTCAGCGGTTTATAAACAAGATAGAGGCATTTATATTTTCCTATGTTAATACGGATGGCTTGGATGCTTTTCTCCTCAACTAGAATGTCCCAAATCATTATTTCTAATGATCATCACTTTAAAGTACAGTATTATACAGCTCCCTTGGTACAAATGGATTTTATATAGAGGTTGATGCTTTCTACACTATCATGACCACATTTAATTCAAATGTATTTGGAACACAGCAGGAAAATGTACTCCTTCAAAATTCACCTCCTCCTGCAGAAGAACAAGACAGGACATTCAGCCTATCTTTCAATTAAAGCAGATCAGAAAGAGCAGTCAGTGTATGAGTGGTAATATGTATGAACCTCAACAGCGTTTCTTTAGATGAAAGTTGTATTCTGTTCATGGGGCACTGCTGGATGGGAGTGGTTTTGAAGTGGTTTAAGCAAACCCCCTGTGGTTTGGTGGTGGTGGGGACACACTTGGTCCTGCCTCTTCCACCAGTGCTACTCTGGAGCAGCCGCCCTGACAAGAGGAATGGGTTTGGTGGTGGGCAAAGATCAGACCTACCCCAATTACTGCCCTGCCCCTTCCTCCTGTGTACCCTGCCCAGGCAGCGTCCCTCTGCTCACATCCATCAGGTGGTGAGCTCCCAAGGGCAGAGGGCTTCTGCCCTCCTGGGCTCTACAGCGCTTGGCACCATCATGTGCTTGTCACCTTCAACCTATCCCTTAATTCCCAGCTTAAAAAAGTTAAATTTGCTCAGACCTGAAATTCAACTTTTCGTGGCTTCAGAAACAATATTTTTTCCAGTTTTTCAGAATTGCTTGGCCCTGAGTAAAATCCACAAAAATACCCCACAAAGAGTCTTGGGGTGATGCAGCAAGAATAAAGACGGAGAGGGGTCTCCAAGGTCTTGCCAAAAGCTGGTCTGACCTCTGAAACTCTGGACTGAAAACACAGAAAAAGGTCAAATGATATTTTGTGAAAATACGCCAGTCCTCAGGAGATGAGACGAATAACCTTTTATAATAGATTCAGAAAGACAGCTTCCCTGAAGAAATGCTGAAGAGGGTCCTCATTTTGAAGGGTAGGGTATAAAAGATAACTTCTTGGAGGTCCATTTCAGTCACATCATTGAGAGCCAGCTAAATACAGCTTCAGAGACGGCTGCTGTACTCGAGCCCATCAGATTGGCTGTGGAAACCCTGAGCGGCCTCCCTTCCATCCTCTCAGAGCTGATGTTTACAATGAATAAAATACGTAATTAGGCAAGCAGTTGGCAAAAGCCATGATTTATCATATTAAGCAATTAAGCAGCACTGGACTGATTTGGCTGCAGCTCTGAAAAATCTGCATAATGAAACAGTGCCACTTGACATTAAAGATGAACTTTCCTCAGGTCTAATTTCAGCCACCATTCATGGAGAGACCAAATTTCTTGGACGGATTGAGCCGGGAACTTGAGCCGCACAGTCGCAGACCATTGCTGTACGTCTTCGCAAGCTGCCGTGGCTGTGGTGGGGCTGTGCCAGCCAGGCACTTTGTGAGCAGGGGCCAAGCAGCTCGTGCCCGTGCCATGTTCGGAGAGCTGTGCCACCAGCATGGCTTGATGATTTTCGGGGACGTGGGGAGGTCCCCGTGCACTCACCGATTCTCTGCTATGGGGGATGTCCCTTACCAGCATCACTGCCTGTGGCTGCGCATCCTTGCCATGCTCCTTGGCACACACGGTGCTGGAGCAGGTACCTGCGTGGGTTTGGGTCAGTGCAGGGGAGAAGGGAGGGTAGACCCATGGTCTCTCCTGGCCCGGCAAATCTGGCGTGGTGGATTAGCTCTGGTTCAGCACCATCCACTCCAGACCTGGAAAGCCCCTCATTGTCTCTGCATCCAAGTATGTAGCCATCATGTTTCCCTACAGAGGCAAGACTGATCCCACCTTAAACTGAGCCTGAGACCATCTTCTCCTAGTTAGGGAAAGAGGACACTAGCTAAGATGATGAAGCAACCAAGCCATCACAGTTATGCATTTGTTGTTTGCTTTTTATCTTTATTCCATTAGTGAACACCAGCATTTAACTCTAATGGAGTCATTTTACCTCTCTCCATGATCCTTCATGATTTCAGAGCAGAGAGAACGAAATCAAAGCAAAACCACAAAGTTGCATGCCCATCATGCGCACGCTTAAGAGTGCTGCCAACAATTTCTCTTTTAAAAGATCCCAGCTTTGATGTCTAACATCCTCTAGTTAAAAAATGATACATTAAATATAACTTCCTTCTCATTTATGCTGTTTAATTCCAGCCGGTTTAGATAACTAAAGTATTTCAGTTAGTTTTGCTCTCTGCCTCCCCGCACTAACACAACAGTGCTTTGTTTGTAGTCTCCAGCATTGCAAGCAAAATGTTCAGATAAACTGTTCATGCCTGGAATTGTTCAATGTTTGAGAAGCCTTCTGTACACATCAGACCTTGAAAGCCCTTATAAAAACAAAAGGTATCATTATTTTAATCAATAACTAGCTGGTAATGGCAGGAATTTGTAAAAGTTAGTATTTATTTCGAGGGTCTGACTTGAGATGCTGTAATGGGCGTTGAATTACAGGAACTGGGTCATCATTTTGGCAAGGGGGTTTCACGGGAGCGCTTTGTATTAGATGCAACTGCACAATCACTCTTCACGTTCCCTGGTCATTACTCCTCAGATGAAACGCCGAGGAGACGGAGGATCCCTTGTGTTTTGCCTGCAGCAGGTACACACTGTCAATACTGCTATTATCCCTACCTACACAGGCAGAAAGGATTTTTTGTGCTGTCAGCAATCTGCACATCAAAACATGCTCAGTGCAGAAGCGAGAGTTAATGAGCCGCCTCCTTTGTGCAGTTTTATCAGACATCAACAGATCTGGGTGTATGAAAGGCCTCTATGTAACTAAAGGCAGCAATGGAAAATTTTGGATTATGTGAAATATCATGAAAGGAATTGTTTTTTTAAGCAACGCTTCTGCTGTACAGGTTTTTCTCTTCCAGTCCTTTCAGGGTTCCGAGGCAACACAACAAGCATCTTGCTGCTTAGCCAACATAAAATACCTATTTTTATCTCCAGTTTTACCTTTTTTCCCTCATAAAAACAAAAAAAAAGAATAAGATGAAGACCACTCCAGAAAAACACACTTAGCAGCTACCATATTTGCCTTCAAACTCCTTCTCAAGGCTCACCTTGCTGCAATGCTTCCATACCATGCCACGCCTAGTCACTGATATACCCAAAGTAAACTTGCTGTTTGTCCTTCCTATTCTTTTTTTCCCTGTTTTCACCGCTATTCCAGGTTAGATATAG
This sequence comes from Grus americana, assembly GCF_028858705.1. Classification (NCBI taxonomy): domain Eukaryota; kingdom Metazoa; phylum Chordata; class Aves; order Gruiformes; family Gruidae; genus Grus; species Grus americana. The sequence continues at coordinate 23,086,546 of NC_072853.1, read as the reverse complement.
CTCTGCTGCCCACGTACCAGGTCTCTGATCAACAGGCTGGTTCTTAGGGCAGAAGTGCCATTGGATATGGAAATGATGGGTGGCTTAACAACCCCGGGACTGCCTAACCCATGTCTTAAAATTACATCTTGCACTATTTTGCTTCTCTGTTCATCTGAGTATTGGCTTCCTGCTTCCCACATGTTCCTTTCCCTGGGTGTTCAAGGACAAGGAAAGGAGGGACAGATGGCAGGAAGATGCTCTGGGGATTCTTGTTCACCCAGCTGGGTACTCGGCAGTGTTCATGGGACCAAGCAGACCCCAAGGTTGTGTTCGTGCTCCCCCTACCAAGCTATGAGGGGAAGGTGGAGAAAGCCATGAAAGGGAGAAACATGTCCCACTGGAGTCTCAAGCTTTGCATTGATTTTGATGCAGCAAATGTTAAAAAGTGCCTTTTTAAATAAGAAAAATGAAATAATGATTCTGCAATATTTATATAGTTCTGAGACAGCTAAAAGGCTCTTCTCAAAACAAAGCCAATGCTGTGCTGATGAAAATGCTGATTTATAGCCTAAAAGGTGACGTCACCCAGTTTGGGGCACTCAGACCTCCATGCATGCACTTATTCCAGGAAATAGGAGCCAGGGCTCAACCTGAGAAGAAACAGTCATGTCTTGGTACTTTTTGGTCATAAAAGACTCAAAAATCATCTCTTCTTTGGAAGGATGTGACCTAATTTTGGTCCTGCCTTACAGATTGACTCCTCCTTAGAACAGGTCTGGAAGCGGTTTGACAAACATCATTTTCTTCTAACTACAAGAAACCCTTTCCTCCATGCATCTCATGGCAGAAGGCAAATCTGCTGCCTGAGATGTGAGACTAAATAAAAGCTCCGTGCTGGTGCCGCTGGAAGGATGCGCAGTTTACAACATGGATGTTTTGCTGCCGTGGCTTTCCGAGCCAGCTTCTGGGGTGTAAGATGCACAAAAAGGAGGAATTTTTCCACTGGCAGAGTTGCCCAAAGGGCAGGCACAAAGCCTGCAGACATTCTGACACCTTGCCTGCATCTAGTCAATATAACAATATATATATATATATATCAATGAGGGAGCATGAGTCTCCCATTCCCTGAGCAGATGTAACTCTGCAGGCAAAACCTCAGCATTCATCTGGCCAAAGCATGAGGTTATCATCTGCAAAGTTCAAGTGCACACTGCAAGAGCTCTTGTCTCTCAGAGACACCCAGGCAAACGCCTACTGCTTGCAAGTTAAAGTTATTTTCCTTGTGACCATCCCTGCAAATTCAATCCTGAAATAAAAAACAACTTTTCCTCCTACAACAAATGCCTCCAAGGCCCAAACAGATCTTTCACACACACTGGTGTGACTCTGCGGATTTATGTAGGGTAAACCACAGATCTGACTCAACTCTCCTCCCTCTCAGCAAGCTCTCCCTCCTATTAGGACTAAACTACCTTTCATTGCACACAGAGCTGATGTTTCTGCTCCTCTACATTGCTAAGTCTACGCTTACTGGAATTTATCATGGCCCTGAGATTACAAAACCCTACAGTTCCATGGCGCTGTTCCAGGACACCCTCTGGCTTGGCCTTCACGATCTGCACGCTGGTTCCATCCCTTTTTTTTGCCTCAGCATAACCCTTGCTCCTAGTCCACTCCTTCTTAAAGGATCATAGTCCTTTCCATGGAAGCCAAACAGGTTTTCTACCCTAGCCAGCCTGAATGTCACTGCTTCCTTCCCTCCTATCCCAGTGTACGCTGGGGATGTATTTTAGGGACCTTCTTTTGGAAAACACTCACCTGAACCTGTGCATTAATCCCACACTCATTAGGGTGAAGTCCCCTTTCGCCCTAATGCAGCACCATCGTGAAGAGTTAATCATCATCACAGCGTATCTAAGAGGTGGAAACCTCAGAGCACTGGTGTTGGGTTTTTTTGTCCCTTATTTCAGTTCCCTGCCATGCTCCTTCTCCGTTTGCAAGTTTTTGGCTCTGTGTTTCCCATATGTTAGCAATTAGCTCTGCTGTTACACCCAAGCTCACAATTTTGCTGTGAAGGCTGAGATCTTGTGGGTTCAAGTGGTGAACCAGGATGCACTAGTATATGTATTTGGTAAACAAGCCTCCTTAGCAATTTGTTTGAAAACAAAGAAATCAGACACGTAATGAAGTAGTTAATTAACATTTTAAACATATTGTTACCTCCATCTGGCCTGAGGATCAGCCAATACGTGGGGTCTTGCCAGGTTGTTTCCACTACAATACAACGGATGATAAGAGTCAAGCATTTCCTTGGTGCAGTGATGTTTGTTTATCACACAAAACGTACACAGAGCCTTGTTTCCCTGAACACAGAGAGCAAACAAACAGGAGCAGGTTCCTTGCTCGGCAGCCCAAGTCTGCCTTTCCAGGGAGCACCGTGCCCAGAAGAAGCTCTGTCTCTTGGCTTGCTCCCAGTGGCTGCTCACTCCTGGGTCTCTTACTACAGCCTTTCAGTGACTCCATAACAAATACATTCCTCTGGAAAGACAGAGAGCTATTTTTAAACCCTCTCACACACACAGCTGTAATCAATCCATCGCCCAACCCCGCGTTCGCCAGGACCTCTGGGGAAACCCTCCACCCACACGGCTTGGCTTTTGCTCAAGCCTCATAGGCATGGCCAGGTGCTGCACTGTAATTACACAGAGGTGCGTTAATTGCGGCTGCCACTTAGCTAACATGAATGCGGAACTACCATTTGCCTGGGCTTCCAGCAGAGCAAGAGATGAAGGGTACGCATTATGGCGACGATGAACACCTTGCAGGGTGAGGTGCAGACTGGACACCAGCTGTGACTCCTTCACGTGGACCTGTCCTCCAAGGAGCGTATAAGGACAGCTCAGGCTTTCTCAGCTGATGTCCTCCCAAAGTATATATCCACGTTCAGCTCTCTTGCACCCGAGCCATCCCACTGGTGGCCCAGCAGCCACAGCCAGCCAGGCAGGGGTTTCTCTCTGTCCCCTTCTGATGTATTTACACCCACCTTGGTCCTTAGCCCTACGCTTGCTCACTTGTGCTGCTCTGCAGACCCATTGCCTCAACCTTCAGGGGCGTGAAAACTGGACAGCCTGGGTCACAACTCCGTTGATTCAAATGAGCTTTTACGTGGTTTTATTCCTGCAAGTCACACTTAGCAAATGCAACAACGAGAGAGTCAGCTGGAGCCTTTTTATTTTTTTGCTATTTTCATTGTTTAACAGTCAGAGCAAATTAATACTTTGAAACAAATTCATAATCAAGAGTCTTGAAGGTGCCTGAGAAGACACGGTGTTCAGGAAGATAGGGAAGACTTTGGTGTCAGGACAAATCAGTAAGGAAATGCCAAGAGACCGCTGTAGCTCTGCCTGGGAAAACCATGGGTCTCTCTCGCAGTGGGAGGGGAAGGTGTGCAGGGGCTGAAGCACTTCTTCAGCAGCATCCTGGAGGGAAGCATTAAAGGCACTGGCCTTTCCACTCGCTACAACTGTAATATCTGAATGTAAACATTTATGGAAGGAAATCAACTGGCATGAAAGGAGGATCTGTGGTCGTCTGGGGTGGGCTGGGGCTACAAAAGGAAATTCAACCCAGAACAGGCAACACCAAAGCTGCTGAAGGTGCTTGCCCATAGTCCATTAAACCAGGAGTCCAAAACTCCTATTTTAAGCTTCAGAAGGCAATCCTTCAGCAGAGAGAGTCAAAATATGGGCATCATCCCTGCTACAAGGCAGCTTTAATATATACCCCCTTCTTCCCCAGCGGGTATTTCCACCCTCCTGCCCCACCGCCCCCGGTTTCTGCCCAGCCACGGCAGCAGGCAGCTTGCCCGCACGGGGCTGTCCCTGTGTGCAACCGGCTCCAGAGCCAACGTGAGCACACTTGTGGGAGTTCATGGGGCTGCAGCAGTGTGGGAGAGAGGAAACCTAGCTGGGGATGAGGGGTAAAGCTGCCATCCCCTGGCTGCGCAGCTTTAATGAGCAGTTTGTGGCTGCCCAGGTGCAGCACAGGCACAACCGGCAGCACCGGAGGCTCAGCAATGGCTGACTCTGGCCAAATAAATAAAAAAGGTAAATTCTGTTCCTTTAAACCCCAGAAGGACTAAAGTCAGCCTGACCAGTCCCTCCGCCGACCTCCCCAAGGGAGCTCCTGCTCCTGTCCTGCTGGTCCCCCATCCCTGCGGTGGGAGCTGTGGAGGGGCTGCCAGAGGAAAGGCAGCTTGTACCCACTCCTGGAGATACTCTATTTCCCTTTCCAAACAGAAATCCCACTGATAGGCAGCTGCTTGCTGTGTTACTCATCGAGTGAGTGTTTCCAGCCCCAAAACACACACGGTGCCTTTAGAAAGTGGGGGGACTGCGGAGGGCTCCCCATTCCCTCTGCCCTGCCGATGGGGCAGGCTGTGCCCCCCCTCCCCGCTCTCCTCAGCACCAGCTGCATTCAGGCAGGCTGTTAATGCATTTTATAGGCCTTTAAAATTTGTTACAGAGCAGAAAATGGTTTTCAGGGAAAAGTGAACACACCCTGTGCTTTTTCACCAATTAAAGCTGATGAGCCACGGTGGCTCAGCCAAGATATAACAATACAATGAAAACAGGGCAAAACGTTTCAAAGTACAAGTGGCTGGACCAGCAAAAAAGTGTTTTCCCACATAACAGAAGAAAAATAATTAAATAAAATGCTGATCTTCACAGCTATAGAAGGAAAGAAATGTCTAAAGATGGACGGGAAATGGAAATGTTTAAATACAAATCCACAAGCAACTGCTTTGCAACAGAGCTTCCAGGTCTAAGGACACATTGCGTACAAAGTCAGCAGTCAGACAACTCATCCCTTCTCCACAGCAAAGACCATTACAAGGAAATTGCCAAAAATAACCAAGCACCATATTTTAATACTAAACAGATATGCTCTGAAACAATGGGAATTTCTGTAGTGTGGCAAGCAGCGTCCATACACACAAGGACAATTATTGGCTGCAGTAGCAGGCAGTTTCATCATGGATTTTATACGTGTAAAACTGCAAAACTAAAGCCAGAGGAAAAAAATCAGGGAAAAGACCCCAGTGCAAGAGATCCCAGACTATGTAACTTCACGACAAGTGCAAAAGAAGGGTGAAATTATATAACTGAGTGATTCAAAGCAAAAAATACTCCTAAAGACAGGTCCCAGGGGCAGTGTGATGTGTGATGATCTTACTGGGTCTCAGACAGGACCTGACCTATCAGCAGAGATAAGGCTGGGCAGTGCAATGATGTCCAGCTCTGGAATAACCAAAGATTTCTATCCAAAGTCATCGAGGCCCCAGAGTGTAAGACATTTCCACTGCTGTGTGCTTAGATGTTTCACAGTCCTCTCTCTGATTTTGCACGGATGGAAATCGGAGTGAAGGCGGGAAAGATGCAGCAGTGGGAGAGGAGAGAGCATCTCCCCCATCTCCACCGACCAGAATCATTGCTCTTACCAATGTTCAGCTTCTTTCAATGCAAAATAAAAGGTAAATCCTTTCTAATTCAGGATCCAGCAAGGAATAAAGAGTATAGACAGTCAGAGCTGAGGACTGAAATCAACCACTAAAAAAGCAAACATTGAAACGATCCTGTCTTAGGCAGTCACTCAGGAAAAAAATCAATCAGAGTCTGCTGCAGCACAGCCCTGTGCAGTTTGAGACCCAAATGCCCTGAACACACAGGAGGGAAGGGAGCGATGCCTCCGAGATGGCCACAGCCGTTGGGCGCTGCGAGCTGGCACCAGTGCTGCCGCCTCCAGCCGCACACAGTGGGGAGCACCGGGCTTGGCACGGCAGCTCACATCCAGCATGGCGTCTTCTGTAGCCACAGAAAGAAGGCGATGGCAAGGCTGCTTTTGGAAAGAAGGAACCAGCACGTTATAAACATCAGTTTCACAGCAGAGCAAGATTCCTTAGCGCTGTTGCCTCGCCTTGACAGTCTTGGGCTGGTGCTTTGGAAATGCAGAGTAAGCAGGAGCTGCAGCTCTCTATGAGGAACATCTGGTGATTGAAGGCCAGCCATGAGGAAATGCAATCTCAGACTGACTCTTTGCAGGAAAAACTTAAGAATATTAACTTCCATATTGATTTTTTATTATGTAGTGTTCCTAGAGATGTGACTCTCATTCTGGCCCAGCAATTTAAACAGATTATTGTAGGGTGATTCAGCCACCAAAGCCACTTAGGCTCTAATGCATCCCTTGCAGAGCACACTTTAAACATTCTGTCTTCGGTTTCTCACCAACATTGACAACAATAACAGAATAAGGAAAACACAAAATGTTATTTCTCCATACTTCCTGTGTCTTCCTCCGCTGGAGCAGACAAGCAAGCCCTGTTCTTCCAGCCACGTGGGTGGTGAAAGGAAGGCAGCTGAGGATGAGGAGTGGTCGAATGCCACGCTGAACATCAGTGGTGCAAGTCCCAGGAGTGCAGCATGGGGCTGGAAGTGAGCACTGAGCTCGTTATCTGCTTTGGTGCCTGTGAGGATGCTGCCAGGGGTAGGTCACAAGTACCTGCTAGGCAAAGTGACTGATTTGCAAATGACCATGTATGAATAGTCTTGGAGAGCCAACAGGTCACCCCTACAACTCCAGCACATAACAGTGCCAAAGAGAACATCCATTTTTTTAAATAATACCCCCACCCCGCTCCGAATACTGATCACTGCACAGATCCCCCTAGATCTCCATTACTCATTGATAATGCTTAGAAAATAATGAGTAAAAGCCAAGAGGCTGTTTATCCTCTTCCTTTTCCATTTTAGGGGTCATTCCTCCTTTCTATTTTCCACCAGCTTTTTTTTTTTTTTTTTTAAGTGTATTGAATCATTTTACAGTTCTGAAGTCATTTCAGTACAGAAGCTCTGCCTCCTACTGCTGTGAGCCCATCACACCGCTCTGTGACCACAGCCACCACAAGGAAATAAACCTCTACAACTTCTCAGCGGAGGAGCATTTGGAAGCTTTTAAGGAACAGCAGTGCCTGTGGCAGAGCAGCCTTTCCCACTGCCATTGACAGATGGAGGTGGAATAGGCTTTCTTGGTCTCTTTTTAGAGAACAGATGTGACAACAGCAACAATCCGCAGACCCAGTTTCTGCCCCAGCTCCCATCAGGCCCATAGCGCGCATGAAGAATACCTTAGGGAAGACAGTATGGGTTATTCCTGCTTCAGGCAAAGGCAAACCCATCCATGGGATTGCTTTTGCTCAAGGACCTGGATGCCCTTGATGGGTAATGCAGAAAGCTGGGACAGTCCAATGTGTACCTCAAGGGGATTTAATTTTAGGTGAGAATAGTCAATGATTTAAATTGTATGATGTTAATTGCTACATAGCAATGCATGTCATCGTTATTACGATTGCTATATGCCATAGAAATGGTATTACAATAAGAATTATCCAGATTGATGAAGAATGAACTTTGATGAAACCAAACAAGGTGCAGAGCTGATAAAACCAGAACTGGCTTCAGCAATGAGCACCCAGCAACTCTCTCAAGATTGACATCTTCAACCCACAGACCGTGAGCATGGACGGTGCCAGATAGATCAGCTACAAGCTCTGGATGCAGCATGCGACAATCTACCATCACACATCGTCTCCTTGCCCTGAGAGACTGTTATAACAGATGGAGCCCAAAGTCATGGACTGAGGGAACTCAATGGACATTTTGTGGATATTTATGAAGATTTTACAGACATTTCATAGCGGTGGTCCGTTGACTAAGGGAATGATATCTGTATGTATATAACAAAACACAGGAAGAATAGTGGTGATTAATTGCAATGTATTGAAAAGTGTAGGACCTGGACATGATGTAGGTGGTATAGAATAAGGGGTAAATACTGTCCTGGTTTTGGCAGGGATAGGTTAATTTTCTTCCTAGCAGCTGGTATAGTGCTGTGTTTTGGATTTAGGATGAGAATAATGTTGAGAACACACTGATGTTTTAGTTGTTGCCAAGCAGTCAAGGACTTTTCAGCTTCTCATACTGCCCTGCCAACGAGAAGGCCGGGCGGGGGGCGCCAAGAAGCTGGGAGGGAACACAGCCAGGACAGTTGACCCAAACTGGCCAAAGGGATATTCCATACCATATGATGTCATGCTCCCTATATAACTGGGGGGTGGGCCTGGAGGTGGAACAGCTTGGGGTCTTGCTGAACATTGACTTCAGGTGGTGAGAAATTGTGCCGTTCATCACTTTTTTGTCTATTCTTTATTATTATTATTATTGTTATTATTATTATTATTATAATTATCATCTTCCTTTTCTGTCCTATTAAACTGTCTTTATCTCAGCCCAAGAGTTTTGGTTTGGTTTGTTTTTTCCATTTTCAATTCTGTCCCCCATCCCACTGGGAGGGGAGGAGTGAGCGAAGGGCTGTGTGTTTGTTTTAGCTGCCTGCTGGGTTAAACCATGACACTCCTCCTGAAGGAAGATCTGGTCCAACCCCAGCCACCCTTGTGCTGGTTCCCTACGAAGACCCATTTGCTGCCCTCCTTAACATCTGGCTCATTTCCCATACTGGTCTGGTCACTCCTTCATGTCATCTTATCCAGGCATTGGCCCTGGCCAGCCCATTTCCCACAGCAGCTTCAGGGCAACTGTGGGGATGGCACTTCATCCCTGCCAACATCCCCCTGGGATGTCAGCTCTTCCTCCAGCTGAAAGGCTTCTCCCTCTTCTGTTGTGTGGAAGCCTTGAAAACAAAGACCAGAGAAGGAACTGTGCCAATGTGGCATAGGCAAGGCCACATACAACGAAAAGTGACTTTTTTCTTCTCCTTTTCAACCAGAGTTGGAGCTACTATCGACAGTAACAGAAGACATTTCAGGCAGAAATGGGATTTGCTAAAATTTACATCTCCACGTGTGTCCTTTCATATACACTAATGGCTCATCCCTCTTGCAATCTTAGTATATTCTTGATCTTTGCTGTATCTGCAGGCTAATTCTCTGCTGGTTGAGTAAAACGTCTTTGTCAGCTATGAATCTACAAACTTTTAGTCTCCCAGAATATCTTGTATTCTGATACAAGGTGAAGAGAAGCTTCTTTACATATATATAGTATACATATATTATTATTTGATATATATTTTTTTATTTGATGGATATATGAAAATATAAAATTTTATTCATAATTTTCTTTCTTACCGCTCCCCTTTGTAAGAGAAAAGCTTAACAGTCCCCATGGGCTCATTGCTACTCGTCACTTATTTGCATCCTTTTCAAAAAGGGCTGAGCAGACTTGAGTATCACCAGATACCTGCAGCACGCTTCCAGGTGAGTGTCCACAGTCCTCCTCCGCTTCTCTTTCTGCAAACATGCTGGTTGCCTTTTGGATTGCTGCGGCAGACATTTCTCCCTATCCAGCAGCACCTATAATTTAGACTCTGGAAACGGATGTAAGTATTTCACATTTATTCCCTAAATAGGGCAAGCAGGGATTGCCCGTCCTTTCTTCAACTCAGCAGTAAGCCACTTGAGTACATTTACTGACAGCTAAAAATAGACTGCCCATGCCTCGGCTTCCTCTACTGAGTCACCAGCAGTTTTCTGACCAATCCACAGTTGTACAGCAGATGGTTGGGCTCCAGTTCAGGTGGTGTGGGGAGTTTAACTCCAAGCAGTGGCACGCTCACAGACCTCATCCATTGCCTTACAAAGGTGCGCTCCTCAGAAATGGGCAATGGTCTTACTAACGGGGACGCTGGGCATCAGGGGGACACCAACATGGGCTTTGCATTACCTGCAGGGCAGGTAAAAGCAACTCTTCTGACCCTCAGGGGCCTCTTCACTGAAGCAGAGCCTAAACTGGAAGAAAGTCTGCACAGTCTGGAGGAAGGGGGGGGATTTCCCGGGCGGCAGAGCGGGCACGTCCCGGGCTCAGCCTGGGGACTCCCACTGGAGAGCAGCCAGCTTTTGCACAAGGCAGCTATGAGCAAACACAGCCAGCGCTCTCTAAAGAGCTAAGCAAATGGAGAGACCTCCAGTACCATGCAGGACTTTGTCCTGGTGCTGTCGAGAAGACAAGACGAGCCAGAAATGTACCTATAATGCCCCCACCCGCAGCCAGCAGCCCTGCCGATGGGAAGGGTGCCTCCAGGGATGGGCGCTGTGGAAATAATGCAATGCCTCCACCAAATCTCTAACCCAGCACCCCTCAGCTGCCATTAGCCGCGACCGCTTGGTAACGCAGCCAGGTTTGGCAGAGCAAGGTGCCGGCGCGGCTCGGTGACCCGGTGGGAGCTCGTGCTGCGTTGCACAGCCCTGTGCCAGTGCCAGGGATTCCCACAGCACGTGTAAAGCCCTGGGGAGGCCCAAAGCAGCACTCTGCTTTCTTTTAAACAGCTGACAAACCAAAACGACATCCACTCCCTGTCAAGAGCTGCACCACCTTGTCTGGAAGGCAGAGGCTGGGACCTGTCCTGGGGGGTCGGGGGACCCTGGACCAGCACCAGGCTGCCTTGGTGCTGTGCTCACATAATGTATCTAGCAACCCTCTTTTAAACAAAAAGCTAATTAGATTTTTCTAATGAGACAGCATGTTTTACTGACTGGAACAGGGGACAAGACTTCTGGCTTTCTTTTCAGGATCACCCAAAATGAGTCATTTTTCCAGCTTTCGCTCAGCTTGAGAATGATTAATTATATATTTGTTTATTTAAAGCCTGTTCAGATTTAGGGGGCTTTTTTAAATTAAAAAACAATAAGTATCATTTCACTGAAAAAAAAATCCCATTTTAAGTATTTCAGGCTGAACTCAGCTTGACAGCAAGAACTTGGGTGTGGGGATGTCAGAAAAAATATTTGTATTGGGTAACTTTGTCACTAGCTGTTTCTGCTAGGCTGTTCAATAAATCAGTTAGCCGTAGGTTGCTATTTTTGGATGGCGTTATCCTATTTAAAAAAGGTCTGAGTTCAGAAAATCGAAACCTGGGCTGGCATATGCTGCGGCTTCCCTGGGTTTGAAGCAGGTCCCTCCGGAGGAGGGTCTGCACTTGCAGATGGACAGCTCTGTCCATAGACAGGCGCTGCAGGAGAGAAGTGAGTGGTGTGGGGATGCTTTTTGCAGCTGACATCAGGACAGCGGTCAGGATAAGCAGACAGGATTAAAAGTCACCTAGGAGCCTTTCTTTCTCTACAGGGTGTTTAGGCAGCCAGTGACCTGTTGGAATCCCAGAGGCTGGCACCCCGGCAGACAACCCACGCTCGATTTTCAGCCAGGACCACCACAAGCACGAGGAGAGGAGACGCACTGGGGCTTCGCCTTGGATCTTTAGTTCTGATGGAGCAAAGCTTCATGTCCAGGAGTGTGAAACCACACAGGCAGGCTGTAGGAAAGCAGTCATGTAGCAATCACTTCGCAAGGTAAAGGTTTTGATGCTGCACCAAAGTGCAGAAAAGTACTACAAAAACCAGTCATTGACTGTTCGAGCCGCGGCAATGGCCCCGCTGGCCCGGCATTAGGAGGGCATGGTGGCAGGAAGACCCCTGCTGCACATTGCATTTGGGGGCTGGAGCAGTGCACCCCATGCCCTGCACACCAGGCACCCGCAGGGGTGGCAGTAGGGTCCTGTGCTGCACCGCGAGGCTGCAGGGCTGTGGGGGTCTGGTGGTCCTTCCACCCCAGCCCCTCCACCTGCCAGAAACCCCAGCTGCCCCACAGCACCCAGGGGTTAAAAGCACCTCAGGGTCACTGGCGTGGAAGAAGGGAGGAAACCCACAGTGGGTCCAACACGTTAGTGCAAGCTGGAGCGGGGATGCTGCACCCAAGTGACCAGGCTGTGTCCCAGGATGTGTCCCAGGGGTGATGCCGGCCCCACACTGATCACCCACCCCTGGCTTCCCAGCAAGCTCCCCAGCTTCACCGTGGTATATTTGTCAGGGCCACAGCATGAGGGGAGCATGGGGAAAGTCCTGTCTGTGGGGCAGAAAGCATACGAGGTAATTACTTGTCTCACATGCTGTTGTAAAATCCAGGATAAGGTGGTAGCCAAAAGATTGTCTTTCAGAGACTGGAGCAGGGGGGCCAGACCTTCAGCCTTGCCCCAGCCTGTGCAATAGATCTGATCCCCCAGCCGCTTGTTTTGATTTATTTCCACCACCTGCAGCCTGGAAGAGAGAGGCAGATGTTGAGAATATGCAGGATTTCAGAAGGAAATCTGATTTCCCTTGAGTTTACCACTTCTCCTGCCTGGCTCTGCTTGTCTTTTCAGCAGCCAGCAGCAGTTACCGTACACACAGTACACTCCCTCATTTCCTAGCTGTACTGGGAGCAGCCGTAGCAGGAGGTTTGAATAATTGTTTTTACAAGAGCCACTTTCCGCAGAGCCTTTTGAAGGTTGTGCTGATTATTTCCTCCCGAGCTAGCAAAGGACCATGTAATTATTGCAAATGTCACCTGGTGAAAAATCACTTCTAGTCAATCATCTCAGCCTGGAGATAACTGCTGCAGCTCTTTGCTACTGCAACAAGTCAAACAGAAGTGATGAGGGGTCTCGCATCTCTCCTGTCAAGACTCATATATCCCTCTGAACGCAATAAATTGGTTAAATAGCGTTCACGAGAGGCCCTGCTCAGCGGCGTCTGCACGCTGGTGGATCACGCAAGAGCCTGCTCCTGCTATGGGTGTTCATGCAAGGCAGAGCAGGTTGTGGCTTTTGAATTCAAAGCACAAATAGAGCCTGTAGACTTACCGCCTCTCAGTCGTCGCAGAGCAGGCAACTCAGTGACGAGACACAAATTCAGCTCCACCATGAGAGTCGGGCACAGGAATGTGACCGGCCCCAGCCAGGCGGCCCCGGCAGCGTACATCTTCTCTGTGTTGTCAGAGTCCTCAGCCAAAAGCAGGTAGTATATGGCATTAATGATATTTCTCACGCTTAACAGTTTTTGCTGTAGAACTCTGGTTCTATTTAATCCTAATTTGTGATGCTTACCCTTTGGGGCAAGATGTTTCACATTTAGTTAATGCTTGAAGAAGACGTGTTTGCTCTTTTCAAAAGACAAAGCTTAAGAGCAAAGTTGATTCAGTGACATCAGCCGCAATTAATGTATTTAATAAACTGAGGGAACCCAGATATATCAGGAAAAAAAAAATAATTTAAAAAAGTCTGGTTATCTGTTCCAAACTTTGTATTGTAAAGAATGTAAAGTTGTGATATTAAAATAAATTTTATTGAATATGAGCATTTAGCATACCATAGTGATGCAACAATATAAACATCTCAACAGGAAAATATCCAGACTCCAAGGGCAACTGTTTGGATGTGACTGAGACATCGTGCCAGCCTCATATTTAGCACAGGGCCAGGAGATCCTGTACACGTGCAACTGTCAAGCATCTATCAGGGCTGCAATGCATAGCAGAAACACATGAAGAAAATGTACCTGCTTACATATGTGTCTTGTCAGAAATATTGGCAGATGTAAAAAGGACACACTTGACTAGAGAAAAAAAAATAGTGGCATGTTAAGTTACAGAAAGCTTGAAGAAAAAACCTTTGAGGTCTTCACAGGGATGAAATAGAGAAAAAAGCACCAGTGCTGTACTGTGCCATTCAACTAAGGGCACGCACCCCAAAACAGGTTGCTGTTGTAACTCATATGTACCAAGTTAGCACATACAACAGGTATTTATCCTATAGCATTAGCAGCTGCCATCTAAGGAAAAATAATGAAGCTGACACAAGGAGGAAGGATCCTTCTGCAGCAGTGCTGGAAGAAAATGACTTTGTACAGATTTCCTCTCCCTAAGTCTATGCAATGTTCTGGTCCACTTACCGAAGACGTCCAGGAAAACAACATTCACAGATGTTGGAAAATACAGTCCCAAGCACCAGTCTCACCCAGCAGGACAGCATCAGAAATAAATGCCCTGGCACCCACGTGCTGACTCATACCCAGGCTGGTGGCCTTTGCAAATTGCTTCTATGCAAATTTCCATCATCAACAATCCTTTTAACAGTGATCTGAGAACAAAATCAGAGGTTTTTAAAAAAAGCCATCCACAGGATGACTCAATGGCCGTGGAAATCTCCTTGTCCGGGCATAAAATAGAGTAGAAATCAGTACGGTGTTTTACCTACAGGAACAAAATGCAGGGTTTGCAGACCAGCTGATGTGAGGTTACAGGAGCTGTGACCTGGTTTGTTACTGGGACCAACGGATCTGTCACAAAGCACATAATAGCCAAAAAAATCATTAAGGAAGTTCTCTGATATTTTCTAGCTGGCAAAGATAAATCAACAGAGCAAGGTTTCAGCATAAAGTTAAATCCAGCCTAGCCCAGAAGCTGTCTTCCTCACAAATCAATATGCACATTACTTGGCAAATGCTGCAGGTGTCACGTGCTGGGTTTCTAACAGTCCGGAGCTGAACTACGGTAGGAGATCTTGCTCTGACTCCAGGTGTCCATGAAAAGTATTTCTTATGTCCTGTGTTACCTTCTGCTTGTTCCTGTTCCCTACGGCCCAGGCGAGGACAGAGCAAGGTCTGTGGGACCTGCTGCTGGAGGCTGGGACCTGGGTGCTCCCGCAAGGGATGCCCGGGGAGCCTCCTGGTGAGAAGGACCATCCTCAGCCTTGTCTATTCACATCAGAAAATCATTTCAGAAGACTTTCTATATTTCTGCTCCAACCGTAGGCCTCTTTTGGGAAGTGACTGTTCACGACACACAGCTGAGATCTTGCAATACCACAAAAAGCACCTTCTGACACCAACTACTGATGTGACTGAACCCCGGTGCTGGGTTTTCCCATCGAGGGGAGAAGGGCTGAGCTGCAAGTGAGGCTTATCTGCTTGCTAGGTGGAGAGAGGGGTCCCCTCTGCCCCAGCACTGCTGCGTGCCTTCCCCCTCCCAGCAAGACGCTGCGGGGAGAGGCAGCAGCACTGTGATGGGTGCCGGGGGCCCCAGCCGGGCTATTTTTAGATCAAAAGAGGCCAGAAAGCTGTTGCTTATCAGATTGAAGGCACCTTCAACTCTACAATATGCAATTTCAGTATTTGAAATTACGAGAGTTTAACAGGGCCCTTGAGAGTGTCGACATTTCTCTGAAAAATATTTGGCAAGTCTTGAACCAACAATATAATTCTCTCAATGTATCTCAAAGCTCTGACGAGATACATCTTTAGCCCAAATTCCTTATTTTTAGAGCAGTGTCCAATACTTGGTCACATTAACCTCTGCTATATTCGCAATTTCTGCTTAAAAATGAAGACTACTGCTTCACTCAATTTGTTTTCCTCAAGACACAACTTTTCCAAAATGAGATCCTGATACTGATCTTCCCGCTGAATCAAGGAGCATGCTGTGGATGCTAAATCACCCCCCCCAAAAATAGTCCCTAACTGATAAATTGTATGTTTTCAAATAAATCTCTTAACAATAGCTAAGCTAGTTTGAAGTGTTTGCTTTTGACTTGGTGGCATTTTGTCTCTATTAACAATTTGATGACCGTGTAACTAAAGAAATATTCCACTGAAGGCCACAGGCATGTAAAGCCTCAGCAGAGGATCCATTGTATATTACTCTGGCAGATGTAATAAATCTCATTTAAGAGCTTCAGAGCTCTTTAAAATGGCCAGGAGCAAGCTACCTTGCTATTGCACTCATTAGTCTCTTCTCTCCTGAAAGAGATAGAAGTCTAAAGATGTCATCAAACATGAAATCTGATTTTCATCCCAGCCCTTATCTGGCCTCATTATATACGTCCTTGCTTCAGATTAGGCTTTTAGTAAGTGTCATTTTTGGTCTATGGGATTTAATTCCTACAGCTGCAAATTCTCACTGTTACCCACATATCAGACCAGACTAAATTCTGTTCACAATTATTTTCAACTCTGTGTTATAAAACACTGGTTCCTAAATTAATATATGTTTTTTGAGGATATAATTTGTCTCAGAACACTTCAGGTTTAGTTTTTTAAGCTGAGTTATTTGTTCTGAGGTGACAGGCATAAGGACTTCACCTAGCCAGCAACCAGCTATTCAATTACCTGCTTTCAATTTCTTTTCAGATAGAAGTGAGCAGTCCCTAAAATGAAATGAAAGGTACTTACTGCAGGCAGCTGGAGAAACAAAAAAACAAAAGTTTGTCTTCCCCTTTGTCTGCTCATTTACATCACACCACAGGTTACACTTCCTCTACACAGTGAATAAACAAATGCTCCATCTCCCCACTTTGTCTCTCGGTCACCCCAAGTATGTTCCCTCTACAAACATGAGCACTGGGGTGCACTGACTAAGAGATCTTACAAAGGATCACTGGAAAATCCCACCAGGACTTGTCTCTTACACTTCTTTAAGACCTGGAGATCTCAAGCATCCACCCAGCCAACCCTTGACTTTAACGTGCTTCCAGAAAGACTTACAGTCCTACTGGTGGCAGAAATCACCGAGTACCTGTTCCAGCTCCTGGGACAGGAGCAAAACTTTAACCAATGCAGTGTCAAAGTTCCCAAGTCATGAGACTTGTAAAATGTCTCTGGGGTCAAAAGAGAGCCATGTAAAAAGCCTGCAACCTGAGGTGGGAAGGCAGCAGAGCCCCAGGCGTGTTAGCTAGCTGTTCCAGTCATCAGCTACTAACAGAAGAGATCCCAGCCCCAAGGAAAACATGACAGAGGAGCTGGATTTTGTCAATCCCAATAAGCCAGTGCTGCGATGGGCACCGAGGGAGCAGGTATCTGTGGGCAATTTCAAAAGAGCTTTGATCACACCTCGGCCCCGAGCTGCAGCCTCTGTAGTGTCCCAGTGGGGTTACCCCCCAGAGAAGGCACCAGGGGAAGAGCGGGGTGCACCTCGGCTGCAGGGTTTGGCCAATGCAGGAGTGGCGGTGGAGGAGACCAAGGCAGAGGCAGAAGGACAGGACAAAGCCCCAGGGAAGGAGCTGCAGCCCCTGGGTTTATTACTTTGCTCTACTTTGCGCCTCCTCAGCCTGTTTTGTCATTATACGAATGCGGTGGTGATCGAAACCTCCTCCATCCCTAGGCAGGCACTGTTAATAGCACAGCTGGGCTGAGAATGGGGCCCTGAGACTCAGAAGTGAAACAATTTAGAAGTTGATTAAAAGCAAAGGTTGCTGCGATCGCTTCAACTCCAGTGTCGGCACTGCATGACACTCCACCGGTCCGCCGACAGCACGGCCAATACACAGCAGCTAAATTGCGTTGGGAAAGTGATTTCAGTTCTGGTGATCAGCACTGCTGTTAAAGTGCAGTCAAGGAATTGATGAGCTTCTTTATTTTTTACCATCCCCTAACAGCTTTTGGACCCAAAGCTGAGGATCACGATGGTGCAGAGCAAGTGAGAGGGAGCACTAAGGCACGTGGGTGTTACACTGGGACGTGGGGGGTGATGCCTTAAGGCTGCGGTGAGCACTAGAAAATAATGGCAGGATTGTACCAGGAAATCCCTGGGATCTCTCTGGAAAGAATGAACTGATGAGGATCTATGCCTGAGAGTTGCTCTGCAGGAGTACAAACAAGTTAGAAAGTGTAAGCAACTCAGCCCAAAAAAAAGGAAAAAAATTATGAATGTGTTTTAATTAATACAATTTATTTCCCCTAAATATAGTCTTTCCAGTAGGAATCCCCTCCTACCCGTTCTTACTTACACAGCATATTCTGCAATTTACCTTACAGTTTTAGAGAATGTTTCAGACAATCTACATTTTCCGTGCAACAGCGCTAGTTACATTTTTTTCCCTTTTGCCAGCCACAGATAGACACACACTCTCCTCTGGCATTTGTTTGTAGCAGCAGGTGGAAAAGAAGCTATGGCACTTCTCACTGCTGGTAATAAAATAATTCGATAAGCTAGGAACATGTGAATGAGCAAGGCTGGTCTGAGAGCACAGCCTAAGAAGCTGACAAGCGATCAAAAAGAAACAGAAAGGAAAGCAAGAACACACACAACGTTGAAAACAAGCCCTCGGGCACTCTAATGATCCCTCCTTCTGGGGAGAAAATGCCTGCTTTTTCCCCAGCTGGGTTTAATGTAGCATTGAGCATCCTTACATACAGTGGAAGGAGTCAGTAGCACGTGCAGGGCTCTGTGTGTCCGTGCAGAGAAAGAAGACATCGGTTTTCAGTGCTGCATCTTCTCAGTATTCTCCAAGATGATCTGCATCTTTGCCACTTTCTGGTGGTGGGTGTTTGGGTTGACCCCTTGATGACAGCCCATAGCTGTCATGGCTGTACCTGCTTTTGTTTCTGGCTGGATGCAGTACTGAAGTTTTCCAAAACCCAATGCACAGAATTGCAGCTGGGATATAGTCATGGGGAAACAGAAAAGAAAAAAGGAAACAAAACCAAAAAAAGCTTATTGCTAAACTACTATCTATGCTGGCAGACTTTCCAGTCTGATTTGATAATGGTGTTTTTAACCTATATTAGGAAATACATCTCTCCTACTCTCCTCCATAACGCTAGCACTGCTCTGGGCAGTTGCAGGCGCTGGCTGAGCCCACGTGAAGCAGAGCTACTGCAGATCAGGTGCATGGGCAAGGCACAGATGATTGCCTGTTCACATCATGGGTGCACAGAAGGAGGCGTGAAGGTGGCTGGATGCTACCTGTGGTGCTTCCTGGTATCTGAAGGCTCAAAGCTGCCACCTTTCTGTCACCCGAATACAGTTATTTACCACCACCACCCCCCAGCATACAAGGAAGTAGGAAGGCAAGGGCTGGGGTGAAGAGTTAAGCAAGACATGGGCTTGATGTTGCTGCTGGGACAGGACCTGGCAGCACGTCAGCATCTGCACCTTCTGTTTTCTTCTCGGAAGGGTACAGCACATGCTGCCCCAGTGGGAAGGACAGGATGAGGAGCAGTAGTGTTTTTTCTGGCAGTCCTGGAAGTAAAAGTGCACTGGTCTGACCCCCTGCCTGCCATCTCCTGCACCTCTTCCAGAACCAGTGCCTTCCTTCTGGCACTGCATCCTGGCTGTGATGGGAAGGGAACAGCAGCTTCTCCTCCTTCATTTCAGGGCACTGGGGTGCCCAGGGCAGCACATATTCAATCACTGCCCGGCCTTGGAGTTAGGCAGGTGTCCACCACGCTTGGGAAATCTCAACTGCTTCAGCTGCTGGAACAGGAGTGTGTGCACGGACTTGCCCTCATTTGAGTCCTTGTCCCTGGGGCAGGCAGAAAGCTGCTCCCTGACACATGGTGGAATGGCAGAGATGGAGACCCTGCTCCCAGACCCAGGACCTACAAGCCACTCAGAGAAAATGTTTACAGGATTGCCCAGATGGGCAGCTCACCTGGATGCTCCTGTTACCTCATCCCTGCGAATGAACACATCTTTTTGACTGAAATTTTCCAGATTTTCTCAGCCTGAGGCAGACACTTGGTATACAAAATTTTGGCCCCAACAGTTGAAAACTGGCAAAGTCAAAAGAAAGAGAAACTGTGATGCCTTAATGGAAGGTGTTAAGCAATTTTAACACCACACAGCCGTCCCAGCTGTGCAGCTCTCTGTTGTGGGTTGTGAACCCACAGGTCAAGCTAGCATTTAGGTGTGTCTCTAAACAGCCACAGAGATTACTGATATGAAATTGTCAGTTTTGCCCTAGGACTGGGGTAGGTTACTCCTGTTTTGCAGTATACATGTGGCTGAATCTACAAGGAGGAATGCAATTACAGAGATCTTATCCTGCTTACTTTCTGGCAAGGCTTGTTATCTTAGTAAGACTTCTGAATGTAAAACCCAGGCTTTCCATTCCCTGGTTCATTGCTCTAGCCATTGAACCCACAGGTAAAAGACAGATGCTTTTAACTTCATCTGGTTTTCCCCAGTGGGCTTAACCAGAGCTCAGCTGCCACCTGCCCAAAGAACAGTAACGAAACCTCAGGTTGGAGAGGTGCCCATCTCCCCAGCATGGGCACTCCTGGGTCAGAGTGGACATCTTCAGGTGCACACCCCGAGGACCTAAGGATGCCATGGAGAAGGGTTTCCAGAGGAACGCAGGCTGGGAGATTGGGAGGTCAAGTCACTCTCTGCAGCTGAGGCGCCAAGTCTCAGCCACACCAGGATTTAAGTCGTCTGGATCCTATCCGCAAGCATCAGAGCACCAAGTTCTCAGGCTTCTCAGCTGACCTGTGACCTTTCCAGTGGATGCAGCAGCGCAAGCCCTCATTTGGTGCAAGTGGGTACCAGTTCTGCAGCAGTCACACAGATTTAGGTCAGGTATAAGGCCTGAATGATTTTATTGACGTGCACTGGAGACTGAAGCAAATGCTGCTAAGTCAGCTAAAAAAATCAGACTTAACCTTCTGTCGGTCATCCCCGCAGCCTGCAGACCAGCAGCACAGACCTTGCTGGGCTCCAGCAGCCCCTCTCACAGCAGGCAGGGGGAAGGTGCGGACCCCAATGCCTGGCACAGACCCCAGGTTTTAGCATGCACTTTACAACACCCATCCACTATGAAACAGTCCAGTGAAGAAACCTGCTCTGGGCTTTTGGACCCCACTGTGGATACCGAGCTCATCAGAGACTGCAGAGACAGTGACAAGTGAGGGCATGCAGCATGGTGAAAGAAGAGTCGTGAAGAAGGGCTCATTCAAAAAATAAAATCAAAATTGGTCAGTGGGGATGATGCACCTGAGAATGAATGCCCCTGCCCATGGAGTGTCCTTCATCAGGGACCTCCTTCCATAGTAAAGCTCATCAGAAACAGCATGCCTTGTGCTCACTCACGTGCTGCTGGATGTTTCACAGGCTCCAGAGGGGGAAAGTACAGCTCTGGCTGCTGCAGATGTGCATTGCAAAGAAGAAAAATACATTTCTAGATCATGTGGGGCTTATAAGCCTGAGTTTGCATTCCTAAAATACTTCAGTTTTAATGACCCTTTGGAGTACAATTGAATTTAACTCCTTGTGGCAAAGACATGCCAGCTATCACCTTGAGGTTTCACATTTGTGAAGCCTCATCTTTTGAATTAGATTACGACTGAAAAAAGTCAAGGATCCTCTTAGCAGATGGTTTCACAAGAGAAAATGTAAACAAATTCTGCAATCTGATATAAAGTAACACTGGTGTCCAGGCACTGCCAGTATTTCACTCCCGATGTAAAAAGTAGTGGGCTGATATTATCTGCAAAGGAAGTCAAATGAGCTGATACAAATTAAGGCTTTTTAAAGAAACGGGAAGCCTACCATCATAACTACACTTACAGTCTAGACTAAGCCCAATCTTTTAACCATTTAGGATCCTGGCAATAAGTACCGGAAGAATTATAAGTTGATATATAAAAACACTTAAACAAATGACAGCAGTTGTAATACAGTGAAATAATGCTCTCGTGACCAAGAATACCCAGATATTAAAAACAAACCCAACTTCTCCACTGACTTTTCATTGCAGACCAGGCTAGAGATTTTCTTTACATCATATGTATATTCCAGACCTCAGATAAAGGCATGGACTGTGTCTGCTCAACTGTTAGAAAATTTGACTCAGGGAAGAGAACATTAGGTTGAGACACAGGAGAGGGAGATATAACTCCCAAAACATTTGTGTGACCTTGAATAAAACACACTGATTTTCTCCTCTCTTTGGTGGGGCTGTCTTTGGCCTGCAGGGAATGGCCTGGCTCTTACCAGGGCAATTGTACAGCAGCCAGCATGGTCCAGTTCTCATGTCATCATTCATTCAATATTTAATCAAATAGCTATCAAATAATTATTAAATCAATTATAGAGATTAAAAAAACCCCTATCCTGCAATGTTCTGAACATCTTAAGCTCAGTTTCAGAGGAACTGAAAGCTCAACACCCTGCACTGACGCATCCTGGAAGGAGCAAACTCTCTCATGATAACGTCCTGTCTCACACAAATGCCACCCAGCGCTGTGATTGTCACCTGTGTTTGCCATATGGCACACATGGCCTAAGTGACTTTGTGGAGATACGTAAGAGCAAGGTGAAGCACTTAAAGCCCGTGGCCAGGCTGCAGCAATAGCTGGCTGTGGCACGATGTGACATGGGACGCTCCCCGTCCTCACAAATCATGCAGAGCACCAAGCTCTGTGGCAGAGGCCTTAATTAGCCACATATAGGAAATCCCAAATCTGCTGCACTGGGTTGTACCTAACTTTACTATCTTTCTTACTCTAATTACACACAATAAAAACCGAATAGAACATGAGTTTAAGAAAAGTGTTCAAAGGAGGGGACCTGGACTCCGGATCTGACACCTGCCCAGATGTTACCAGATGTTACCAGCACGTGGAGGTGCTGCTTTACTGCGGGGCTGAAAGGGCTGCAGGCTCTTTGCTAGCATGGCTCGGGGCAGTATGCACCTCAGCCCGCTCACCAACGTGCGATATGGCAGCATCCCCATCAGCAGGGTGCTCTGCCTTCATATTCTGGCTGCGTTTAGCTCTCACGTGTTAAAGGGTCCTAATCCACCTGCTGCCAACGAAAGAGGCAGCACTGTGCCAAAGCAATGTCTGCCCATGAACTGCTCTGAAAATGGCCAGGAGAGGGGCACATGTTTACCTAACTTGGGGTAAATCTGTATCTGCAATGCAGAACCTCCATCCAAAATGTGGTCCCCAGCTGCACCTTCTGTAGTTCTCCCAACTAACCCCAGCACCCGGCAGTCGTGGCACCATCAGCCAGGCCATGTGGCAAGGAAAGGAGGGTCAGGCATGCTGGTATGGCACGTCGAACGCTCACGTGAACAGGATCACAGAGCAGCACTCCCTGAAAAAAATGGGACACTGCTGGTAAGCGACCCTAGGACCCCCAGGAGTGCCCAGGGGATGCCCCCACCACAACGACGCTGCTGAGCGCAGGGTCCCTTGTGCAGCACTGCACAGCACCACTGCCCTTCCCGCTGCAGCATCCCCCATCCCCAGCAGCTCAGAGCCAGTGGGAGACCACTGGGCAAGAGCCACTGAGTTGGGCACCACACTGGGGGTTATGGCACCCTTGTGGGGTCCCCAGGGGAATCTCAGGGGCAGCTTGTGCAAGTCCCAGAGAAGGGAGTGGTGGGAGATGTCACGTCATTTGAGCCACCTGCCCCGGATCAAGAACAAGTGGTTCCCGAGCTGGCTCAGAGCAGCAGGGCAGGCAGCGCTGGCAGCGAGGGCAGGCGGCTCCCCTGGCACCTGGCAGCAGGCACAAGCAGGTCTTTCTCAAGGAAACGTGGCAACTGGAGGGAACAGCTACAGGCTGGCCTTGCAAAACAAACACATTGCCCTGGGGAACACTTTCTGGAAAGTTGAACAGTTGGATTTCAGAGGGTGGATAGTGCTTAGCCAGGGCGTGCCGTTTTAAAATGATAAATCTGGAGTTCACCAAAGCATCTCCCTCTGTAACCTCACTCCTTAACATTGCCCTTCAGTGAGGAGGTCAGCCATGGCAGGCTTTCCAGAAAGGCTCAGACAGAGCCTTTTAGTTGCCTTATAAACAACAACATGCACCAGCCTTCTCCTGGCACATTAGTCATTCAGAAACACCAGCAGCCACCTGCTTCACAGGCTCTAAAGGGAGAACTCCCCTTACTACTGTGCTGGCACCAGCTCCCTCTGGAAACCACCTCCCCGGCCAGCAGCACGTCGTCCTTCCTGAAGGTGATGCCCTGGCCCCGGCAGACGGGGCTGCCCCTTGACAAGGGGCAGGAGCAGAAGGTTTTGTGTGTGGCTGTGGCCTGACCTGCGCAGGATGGGTGGGCTTAGCCTCCTCACTGCACTCAGCTGTCCCCCTCGTCCCCAGGGCATGCAGGAGGGAGCAAGCACTCTGGCAGGGTACACAGGCATCCCTACCCCATGGCAGCCCCGGTGCTGCGGTGTAGCACTGGTCGGGCAGCGGTCACAGCCTCTGCACGGCAAGTTGGCCTCTGGACAGATGTGCAGGTGCTCGAATGCCAACATGGCAGGCTGCCGGGATAGGGCTCCCTCCGGCCTTTCGGCCAGCGGATGCAGCATCCTTCATCCCTGGAGAATGTAGGGAACAGGCCAACAACCTCACACTGATGGTTTGCTGGGCAAAGAGTTGCTTGGGG
Source organism: Grus americana (assembly GCF_028858705.1). NCBI lineage: Eukaryota > Metazoa > Chordata > Aves > Gruiformes > Gruidae > Grus > Grus americana. The sequence goes on along the minus strand of NC_072853.1, from coordinate 23,062,504 downwards.
ATGTACAGATTTTTCTTGCCAAGAAATGTTTCAGCATTTTAGGCTCTGGCAGTGACTTCAATGTTATATAGAATTTCATTTTGTACCTCTTTTAATCAGTCTTGACAAATTAAATATCAATATATTTAGCTCAAGATCTGCTGTTCCCAGCAGCTTCAGGCACAGGTAAACATTGTGGCTGTGGTGCAAAATGATCTGGAGAACTTCTGTGAGCAACATTTCCACGAGGGACAAGCAGATGGGGTAAGTCATAATTTCAGCAACAGATATCTATAGCTTCTTAATGTTAGGCCAGTGTGCTTTATTTCAGTAAACAAAACATATCTGCCCCAGCAAACAAACAAAACCAGACCGCAGAGATGCTCCTTCAGTGGCCTGAGCTTTCTGCACATTCCTCTTGCTCAGATTTGTCACCCAAAATACCTCCAAATCACAGCTCTGGCTCTGAGAAGCCACAAATATTTCCTTCCTTCCTTATTTGTTGAGATGACCGTAAGGGGCTTGACATCTGCAACCACACTCAAGTTTTGCATCTTGGCCTCATCCCCGCTGGCTGCCACGTCATATGTGCCACCGCAGGGCCCTGGCCAGAGCGCTGTGCCTGCTCCTGGACCCTCTACTCCAGCAGCAGCGGGTTTCATTTCCACTAACTCACAATTTCAGGGAGCAGTTTCAGAGCTGGCACCCAATACACCCAATGAGGAGTGCTGAGACTCATACTGAGAGCTGAATATTGTTCATGGGCTTTTGGGAAAGCAGTTGGTCATATGTAGTCTCAGGCCACATGGAAGGAACTGCAAACACTTTTGGTCTGGGAAGCTATAGGTTTGTTTCTTCCATCGCTCACGTTGCTTCTGTCCCCTCGCTCCCTATTGTAGTGAAGCCAGTGCACCTTTGTGCAACAGCATCCTTCGTAAGCAAAGTTAAAACGTGTGTCAGAGCATTTAAACACAGCTGCATAGATGTAATAATGTTATTCTGTCACCATGGTTTAGTCAAACTGGAGGAATCTGTGCATTAGACAAACCCTTGATTTCAAATGTTATTTGAAGGATGAGCAAGAAAAGCTTTTTTGGAACTGTAAAGACTTTTATTAACTTATGCCACTCCTATGAAAGTGTTAGAATTCAGTGCACATAACTGAGCTAAGAAAATAATATTGCATCTCTATGGCAACCTGCAATGAACAGCATATTGACCATCTCTGAAGACACAGCGAATGGGAGTATTCTTGCATTATGATGGTTTCTACTTAGAGCATGCCTTGTACTTACATTTCTTTAGGATTAAAAAAAAATTTAAGAATTGTGAATCACCAGCTTTCCAGCCAAATGTCTGATGCAGGAAGCATTAATTTTATCTCCTTTAGCTCCTGCTTTGCACAGAAGAACTATAACTTCATGCATGCCGTCGACATTCCTCTACACAATTCCCAAGGAAAATACAAAGTCAAAGATGCTATATACATTCTTGATGAAAGCATGGAAATAAGGCTAACTGCTTCTCTTCCCCTTTCATCTTTGATCATTCACACTGTTCACATCTCCTCAGCTGCAACAGCACTGAACCATCACATCAGATGTTCCTTTTTTTCCTCAGGATTTAGCTCAATGAAAGGGAGAAAGTGCACATTTAAAAGAGGAAATGTGTTTGGTATAAGCTAGAAAAAACACAGAGGACCTTGTAAAGAAGGAAGGCTGTGGAGCGTGAGCAAGGCACAAAGATGAGGTGTGGAGAAATGTGCCAGTTCCACCTAGAGAAGGGCAGCAAGCATCAAGGAGAAAGCAGGGAAAGACAGACACTAACCACACAGCAGTGGAAATCCATCTCCAAGGTCCATTAAATGCTTTTCAGAAGCTTCACAGCAGGCTAACAGTGGAGAAGTGCTCACTCATTCACTAATAATAACATCTTTCAATATTAATGGGACTCTTTGGCCAGACACGATGATGACATTGTGCTCACTCTGCCTGGCTGTAAAATTGAAGCCTTGTCAAAGGCAGCACAAATTCCTCCAGCTCTGTGCACATGCTCCTCAATAAAGCTTCAAGCTTTAGGGCATAAGTCGCTCAGCAAGTAATGGCAGCTAGAAAGAGTCATTCTTGGTGAACAGATTATTCTATTTCTGACTATTTCATGGGTTTTCTCCATTTCTCAGAGGCATATGAACCCAGGAGAGATGGTGTTGGAATAGAAGGATTGCAGTTTGTGTGTGTGGCATATTTCTTTCTCTTTCCTGTCCCTGTTTCTGCATAGGAAAATTCAGTGGTTTCTGGCCACATTTAAAATGAGTTACACTACAGAATGCTTCCCAGCAAAATTAAGAGGCAAAGAGCATCATTTTAGTGATGAAGCAAAAATAGTGACCATGTTAAAAAAAACATTTGGCAATGCTGAAAAATGCTAACATGGAGTATAATTATGTGCCTTCAAGTCCAGATCAGTGAGACGTTGCTACGTCCATTCAGCAGATTACAGAAGAAGCTGCTGGAGATGCCTGCAGCAGGCAAAGCCACAGGCAGCTCAGGCCAGGCAGCACATGCAGCAGCGCTGCGAGACAAGCAAAGGGAAAAGCCTTTTGTGTTAAAATTGAGAGAAACTCCTGTTCTGTATCAGTTTGATTTGATAGATGATTTAACTTTCTTATTCTGTGCTCATCCAGCACTCAGTGGCTGAATTTTGTATTTCATGTTCCCAGACAGCAGATGATCTACTTTTCTTGCGTTATTATTCCTGGTTTAGGCAGCTTGCCTCCCCAGGGGCGGAGGAGGAGTGCTGGTGGTATGTTTGCGGAGGATATACAGCTGGGACTTGGTGACTGATTTGGAGAGGAAAGGGGTAGAGCTCTCAGTATGGTTTCAGGGGAGGTGAAAATGTATTCAGCCTGCGATGCTCTGCCTCTGCACCCTGCCACGGGAAAGTCTGCTTACGGAGGGGTTTAAAACAAAAGTAATTACTGAACAACAAAAAGTCAGTAAACTGCCCAGAAGAGATGGGTGCAGGTGAAGGTGTGAAGGGTGGGAGGAGTGGGGCGATGGGCAGCAGGTGGGGAGGGTGCTTGGGTGGCCAAGAGGAAGGTGCACAGGCTGGGCGAGCGCTTCGAGAGCCCCTGGTTGCTTCCGAGGAGTGGGTGTGCAGTGAGAGGCTGTCTTTGGAGAAGGAATGGAGTGGAGGATGTCAGGGAATGTGTTAAGTGCATGAGGGAGAGGAGGGAATAAGAAACAAAAGGACCATATGCCTGAAAAACTGTATTTTTCACCAGCGTAGACAGGTGGGTAGCTCAAATTCAGTTCCTATGCAAATGAGCAGTCCCTGCTGCTTTGGGGTAGACAAGACTCTAAAGGAGACCTGTGCTTGCAGGGCTGTTATAGCTGGGACCTTGCTGGATGAGAGCAAGCCTTCATCCCAGCCAAACCAAGGAACACCCATGAAAAGACGTCATGCATGAGAAATGCCTTAGGTAAAGGGAGGATTTCTGCAGTCAGAGAGCAGTATCAGGAGGTCAGGCAGATGAAGGAGAAGCCTGGGAACATACCTCAGAGAGAAAACAAAGTAAAGAAGCTTTCAGGCTGAAGAGCTGTCTGGGGCAGGAGCAGGACCTGGAAGCAGGAGCAATAAAACCGACCTTTGTTTCAGCTTCTATTCCTGCTCCATTTGGAAAAAAACAGCCCATGTGTACGTTCTTTGTAAGTAACAGAGTTTACATCAAACACTTAAATCCATCATTTTAATTGCCTGACAGAGCAGAGCCCAAATAACTGCTAACTTCACTGGCCGAAGCGAACAGTAAGTTATTCTGTTCTTTCTTAATGCATCTGCACAACCTTCCTCCGCAGCCCTTTGGGCAGTCTGGGGAAAAGCTTTTGCTGCTGCTGTAGCTGAAGCGAGGTGGTTGCAGTCAACCCCAGAGAGCGGCAGCTACAAAAGCAAAGGAAGGAAGGGATGGTCTTGCCTTGCAGCTGGAAAAGCCCGTGACCTGCAGGGAGCCACGTGTCCCCCGATGGCCACCGGCTCTTTTTCCGCATTTTGCATGTTTGCACATTGAAATGTATTGTCATTAACAAGATTTGATGAAAATCATTCCATTTAATATGGCATCTGAAAGTCAACACCTCCCTGTAAAGGTCTGGTTTGAAATTCCAGATTTATCTTTTCTGATACAGCTAGAGAAAGAGACTGAAAAATTATATGAGCATTGATAATTGAAAGCGCCTTAGTCTAACCCTTTCTAGTAACACCGGCCTCTCAGGCCGCAGGCAGGTCGGTAGGCCCTGACGTGAGACAATACTTAAATATGACACATATTATCTCACATATTTTGTGTACAACTTCTTGAGCAATATGAGAGCTGATTACAACTATTAGAAAAATACACAATAATGATGCACCTATTAATGGCAAAAAAAGTTTGAACGTTTTCCCTTCACTTAGAAATGACTTTTCTAGTTCTCAAAGCAAGAAATCAAATGACATTATTGCTGGAGAGCAGGGAGAGGGAGAATACCTATAGCAAGAAGAAGGGTAAATGGCCATTTGTTTCCATGTCATCCTCTGAGCAAGTGGAAGACCCAAAATATCCTGGCACTGAAGTAAAAAGGCAAGAGGTGTGGTGTGCATCTACTTTGAAACTTAAATTATCTCACACTAATCAGCCCCAGATGACCAACAGTGAAGATATTTCATGAGAGAATTGATCATTTATGATCCTTCAACATTATGGAGGCATCAGTGCTGCTCGCCGGAAAGCTCACCTCAAGCTATAGCCCCCAGAGACCAATAAACACTTTGGCAAAATTTAAGATAAGAAGATATTTCACATAATTAACAGCAGAGAAAATGTCACCAGCTTCTCACCTACCCAGAAACTTGTCATGAACAGTCAGTGTCATGTCTTGATTTACTGAAGAGGGGTCCAAAATGTATTAAAGGATTCCGTATTTCTGCCCCATAAGAAACCAGAGGATGGCATCTTTAGCCTAGCACAACTGCCAAGGAAACTCAGGTTTTGTGCAGCAGTGAGAGTGGCTGCTTGCTATTTATCATCCTGCAAGGAACTGATGTGTGTTGCCTTGAGCTACAATAAAAGGCCGATGAGAATTAAATTAACATCAAAAGAAGCAGAGCTGAGCCATATAAGCCTTCATCAAAGGAGTAGAGCAGACATGTAATTGTGTGCTCAAAATGAGTTAGGTTTCTGTTTGCTCACCGCAACCCTACAGTGGCTGGATCGGGCGCTCTCTGCTCATGTGCCCGGCCCAGAAGTGGCCAGCACAGGGGTTTTCCTACCTAGACCCCTCCTCATTTCCATATTTCCCCCAAAAAATGAAGCTATACAGTCCTGGCAGCATCTGCACTGTCATTTGCTGCTCGTCTTCCTCGTGTTTCCTCATCAGTGGGAATAATTAGCTTGAACACTGAAATCCCCTCAGTGGGAATAAAGGGACAACCCCATGTGTCCTAGCACAGAACAGAAGCATGTTAGCTTGCATGAATTCCCCATAAAATGTGGACACATATACAGCATATGGCCTTGTAATGTTTTTCTCCCCAAACAGATAGGAAAAAAGTGTATCTTTATTGTTCATTTTCTAGTATAATTTTGATTGGGAGTAGGAACATTTTTTAATGAACTGTGTATTCTGCATCTGTGCTTCATGCGTTAAAGAGAAAATTCAATCATTTCTGTGTAATTGTTTTATTTACACCAGTTTAACTAGAAAATAAATGGCTACAATAATCTTCTTCTGAGTAAGAAATTATGCAGTTCACACCAGGAGGGTAATCAGCAGTGAAAAAAGTAATATTTTCCTGAAAAAGCTGGAAATTCATGAATGCTTCTGTGATGGGCAAGAAAACAAACATTAAAATTACCTCAAGCCTCTTTACATGACAAAATAACAATGTTTTATTCATCATACCCTTTGTCTTTTCTCTTCAAACAAGTGCAGGACAGGCAATTAACTCACACTCGAAAGCCCAGCCCCAGAAACAGAAGGTCCTTCCCTCCGATTCAGCCCCTCATGTTGGTTCTCTTGTAGGGTTTGAAGTAGCAAAATCACTGAAGAGGGAACCTGAATGTCAGTTTTATCTCCTATAAATGGAATTTGATAAAAGAAGGGTGATTGGACACTACATAATGACATTTCATCTAATTAACATGCTCTGGAGGAAGCAAGCACGGCCAGAGCAGCACCGTCAGCCCCCCGTAACAGCCCCCCGTAACAGCGGTGCCTCGCCGTCAGCCTGACTCTTCGTTCTGTACTGCCTGAGGAGTGAGTACAGAGGATGACTACCCCAGTTTTCAAATTACCTTTCAAAACAGGCGCTAAGTAGGTGCTGACACGTCAGGGCGATGCTATAAACCCTTCTCGTGACGTCAGAACGGCACCTGAGCATTTCCCAGGATGCGCCAAAGGGACTCCAGGCTGGGCAAGAGGGCAAATCCCAGGAACTGGGCTGCCTGCCGGCATGCACAGGGCTCTGGGGGTAATGCTGTGACCATGTCACCCCCTAAACTAGGCTCTAGCTGGGTTCGGCCAAAGCCCCGGCAGGGAGAATGCTCGCAGTTAAGTAGCACAGACAATTGCATCTCAGTGCAACCAGAGGAACCTTCTGCCACAAAGCAGTTGCCAGCACTGAGGAAAGAGAGAGCTGCACACATTGGATGCAGCCTCAGAGGAACACCACTGAGTCCCCAGGAGGTGCCAAGTGCAGGATCAGAGACAGCAGATCCGGGCTCACGAGGCTGGTGTAGCCTCTGCAGCACACACAATGTTTGCACAGGGTCAGCGTGCTGGTGCTGCTCCCACTTATGCTGGAAGGGGGGCTCCAAACCTATGCAGATGCTGCAGAAAGCTGAATCTTCTCCTGGTGTATCTGAAGGCATCCAGGGCACCAATTACCCAGCCAAGCTGAAGCTGAGTGTCCCTCTGAAAGGCCAGGCCACACCGCAGCTCTGAAGCCAACCTTTTGTCAGCACATCTGCTGCATAAACAAATGTTTGACTTAAAATAGATGAATGAGGAGTATTCTTTGCTGGGTCTTTTTTGCTAGAAATAACGTTAGCTACCTAGGAAGGACCTGTGCAATGAGACAGAGGTTAACTAAAATACCCCACCTGGACATGTTTAGTAATGTGTCCACCCAGCAAGAGTCTCCTTTTGTTGAAGACCAGGATACAGTTCTGCTGGAATGGAGGAGAAGGTCAGAAACCTGCAGCTGCCTATTGGGATGAAGGAAATGGGACACCGTGACCTCCTGTGGCAGTGGTGCTGAATGTCCTGCACTGCAAAGGGACACTTCTTCAAAACCCACAACTGTCCGAGTGCTGCTGCTGAGGCTCCAGCACGAGGTGAGCATCATCACACAGATGGGAAGATGCAATGGCCAGGCCAGAACAGAGGCACCGACACAAGGTGAGCACGTACGTGATTCCTGAGCACCAGCACTTTCCAGTGCCTTTCTCAAGGAGATCTGATGGCTTTGTCTGACTTTCAGCTTCCAAATAACCGCTCATGATGAGAAGCAAGAGAAATCAATACAAGTTGCTCAATGGTACCTCTAGAGCAGCTGTAAAACTAATTCAGCAATATTATGACCTTTACAATCCATCTTCTCTGAAGTGGGGTGGGTCAGATCCAACACTTCAATGACTTCGGACATATCCTTAGTGCAGCAGAGAGCAGCACTGCAGAACAGAGCTAGCTGAGGGGTGTACATACTGCCAGTGCCTCGACAGCTATAAAAAGGTTTCCATCTGCTTTGTTAAAATAAGGTTGTTTACTCAAAATGCCTTGAAGGAGTAGTACAAATTACGCTGGAAAAGGAACACCACTATTTATAATGAAGCAGGATGGAAATAAAGGGGATGATAAATGCTGGTGATTACACTGGAACCATACAGACAGGTGGGACTGTGATGGTTTTGATGTCCCTGCAAAATGCAGCTTTTGGGCCAGAATTTGCTTTCACCTACAGCGCCAGCACAGACTTCAGCATCCATCCCACCCAGCAGGACCTTGCTTATTTGAAGATACATTTTGTGTCTTGTGGGGAGTTAAGATACTTACTGTAAGTAAAAATAACAAACTGGCCAGCTGCCGAAGATCGCAGCTGGATGAGCTCTCTGGTAAAAACCTCCGGTTTCAACACCGAGGATCCTGAACCCGAAGCTGGCTGTGATGCAGCTCAGGCACTTTTCAAATATCCCATCCTCAGCAGAGAGCCTGCTCCTGTTAAGCAGTCACGCTGGCCTCTCACATAGGGTTGTCACTCCTGTAGCTATGGGAGAGTGACAAGTTTTGCCATCGCAGGGACCTGCATTTAAAAGATGAGATGCTGTGCTCGAGTGTCTCACAGGCAAAGCACGCAACTTCAGTTTCACAAAGGCTTCCCACAGGACTCTTTGCTGAGAGCTTCACCTCCCCAGCAATATCTGCATCATCGTCATCAAACCTGGCCTCAGCGTGTGCCCAGCACAGTGTGGCAGCTCCAGCACACCTCCCAGCACATCTCCCAGCACACCCCAGCACAGCCCCAGCACAGCCCAGCACAGCCCCAGCACACCCCAGCACACCCCAGCACACCCCAGCACAGCCCAGCACAGCCCCAGCACACCCCAGCACACCCCAGCACACCCCAGCACAGCCCCAGCACAGCCCAGCACAGCCCCAGCACACCCCAGCACACCCCAGCACAGCCCAGCACACCCCAGCACAGCCCAGCACAGCCCCAGCACACCCCAGCACACCCCAGCACACCCCAGCACAGCCCCAGCACAGCCCAGCACAGCCCCAGCACACCCCAGCACACCCCAGCACACCCCAGCACAGCCCCAGCACACCCAGCACACCCCAGCACAGCCCCAGCACACCCCAGCACAGCCCCAGCACACCCCAGCACAGCCCCAGCACAGCCAGCATACCCCAGCACACCCCAGCACAGCCCCAGCACATCTCCCAGCACATCTCCCGGCACACCCCAGCACACCCCAGTATGCCCCAGCACACCCAGCACAGCCCCAGCACAGCCCAGCACACCCAGCACGCCCAGCACACCCCAATGTGCCCCACCACACCCAGCACACCCCAGTATGCCCCAGCACACCCAGCACACCCAGCACACCCCAGCACACCCCAGTATGCCCCAGCACAGCCCAGCACACCCAGCACAGCCCCAGCATGCTGCCGCTCTGCAGCATCTGCACAACGTCTGAATGAGACTCCGAAACGCTGTGGCTGCCCAGAGCACTTCAAAGGAGAGATGTGTAAAAGAGGCCCAGCAAGGCAACCACAAACCCTGGAATAACCTAAAGGCTCTTTTTTAAATTATTATTTTTCAATGGTAGGATATCAAAACGATGCCCTAGACAAGGCCTGGAAGGAGGGCAGAGAGTGGCTGTGGGAACTACAGCTGCACATGGACACTTTATCTACAGGAACAGCCGAAGGAAAATCGCAGTGCTGAGAGGTCCCACAGACGCAGATCGCTGTCCCTAATCAATCAGTCTGCATTTTCAAGGCTATCTTTGCAATAGTGCGCAAACATTGATTTTTTAAGGTGATAGATCTTCCCAAATCAGAGAAGCCCTCCAAGGCTTGTAGCCTGTTCCCTGCAGAAGTCCTGGCTGAAAGACTAGTTTGGGTCAACGAATGAAGGGTCACTTAGGTGGCCCAAGCAGTCAAAACGTGCGGTATCAAAGAGAATGAGCTCCCGTGTGCGGCCGCGCAGCAGCCCTGCTCCCCGCTGCCGGGGGCTGAGCCTGGAAAACAAGGCACTAACAGCTAAAGATTTGGGTACGCGCTTGGTGAACCTCTCAAAAGCACCTCTGCACCCTAGTCCCCACCTGTGTTAGATGTGTAGGAACTCATGGAGTTTTCATATCCGTAATTCTAGAGACCATACTACTAGTGTTTTTAAAACCCTCCTATGGCCATGCTGCAATTAATATCCCTATTAGTGAGATGGCAAAGCAACGGCTCTGCACAGCTCTCAGACAGGAGGTAGCACTGCAGCACGTATCATAAGGTGCAAGATCACCAAATTTGCAAAGCCAGTGTCCTGCCCTTGGCAATGCTTATCAAAAGGCTTTTAAGCAGAATCCAGGAAAGTATCTGAGCTCAAAAAAAGTATTTGAGCTCAAAAAAATGTGCTGAAGTATCTTCGCTGTTTCACTCCTACATTTGCCATGCTGCATATTCAACTTGTTTTATGCTTAGGCAAAATAAATTAATCAGTAGGACTGCAAAGAAAACGTTGCTAATTGAAAGATAAATACACTCCAGAGAAACCTCCTCCAGGAAAGAGCTGACAAAATAGGAAATAACAGGATAGGAATAACATACCACTCGAAGAATAAAAATAACGGAAACATCAACAGTGTTGTAATAAAAACAAATATATTCAAACATTAAGTGAACCACACAACCATTCAGAAGTCATCATTTTTTCATTTATTTAGGAAAAAAAACCCCATGTAGGTACTCAATATCTACCCACAGGGAAACAAACTCAATTCTAACCTAATTTTAGCAGATGAGCATGATACATACCCCATTTCAGATCTGCAACAGTTAAATCAATGAAAAACTAAATTAGTGGCAATTACAAAAAGTGAGGGATTCACAGCAAGGTTATTTCTTTCACCTTCTCTCTCCCTGTTCTCCTCCAAACAGGAACGTACCAGCTTACCTTCATTTTTTCCAGCCATTGATACTTTCAATTTTAATCTTTAAATCCTGTTAGTGGGTTTTTGCATACAGCTCATCAGGTAAACAGAGCTGTTCACACAGATGAAAGATTTTGTTAAATATTTTGCTGACTTAGGATTATTATCTAGGGTCAACGGGGCAAAGCACCCAGCTTCACCTCCCTCCAGGCTTTCCATGGCAGCAGACAAGAACGTGATGGCTTTCTTAGGGCAGTAACTGCTCCGAAGCAGCCAGGACACCTTCAGACCTGCAGTGCTTTCTTTGCACAGTGCTTATGCTGTAGGAGAGGAGCTGTGATTCCCCGCAAGGCTCTCACCAGCATACCCGTGAACAGGGATCCTTGATAAGACAGTAGTCGGGGGGGTGGGGGGGTGGGGTGTCAAGAGCTATGGTTTTAAACCGTACATTAAATACCATACGACAAACATCCAACAGACTGCATTTTTCGCCAGTCAGCTAAAAAGGAGATGAGCTAGAATAGCGTTCACTGCCAATTTCTGGATTTCCAGCACCTGCTACAGAAACACAAGTACTGTTCAGAAAACATCTGTGAGAGAAAACTCAACTTGGAGTCAGAGGAGTCTTCTTTCCTCACCAGCACTTCTGTAACTATGGTTATGGGATGTACTCAAACCTCAGAAAGAACATCCACTCCTGCAATAGGAGGAAATATGCAAACAAAATAAAAAAAAAAATTGGATGAGGAAATGAGAGTGACCCATTAGACTAATGACTGATTACAGCATCTAAAGCTCACAGAGGCTGACAGATGTAAAACCACAGTACTCAGCAGTGCTTGCTAGTGTGCACTGTTTAATAGTCATGCAGGATGTGGTCACCTCTCCTTGTTCTCAGCTATGCAGTGTTACAAAAAAATAAGAACTTATTACTGTTAAAAGAAAGACACTCAATGAAGCAAATATGGATTTAAAATTGAGATGTTAATTATAAACATGTAAACATTTTCCATTGCAGCATCCTTCATTTCTCCTCCTCTCTTCACAGACAGATGTATATATCCATACACACATTAACATACAGAGGGGAGGCAAGTGATGCAAAGACATACTGTATGGTATAGTACATGCAAATATATTTGCATAATCAGTGTGTAGCTGTATGAATTACTTGAAATTTAGAAACATAAACTGTGTGACTGAAAGGGACCAAGTCAGCAAGTCTATTTCCTTGCATTGCAGCTGAGACCATTATGGGATCCTTGCAGAAACACTTGTTGCATCTTAGAACAATTCAGGCTGCTTGCCCTGATACTTACCAACATCCCTCTAAACTTTATTTACAGCAGCTTATACACAGATGCTCTGGGCCAGCTTTGTCCTGTCCCAGGTAACCGGTGTTCGCTGTCCTCCCTGACCTGCTTATGGACAGTATCAGCGTCCCCGTCACTTCCCAGCCTTGGTGTGGCTGAGCATCCGACCTGGTCCCCTCCAACCCCACGCCTCTTTCAGTTCTGGCTTGCGCTACGGGATTGAAACAGCCCCGGGTATTTCAGACCAGATTTCAAAGGGCTCAACTCAGCGGCATTAATATGTCCCTACTTCTGAAGATGTCAGACAAGCTCACTTTTGCTATCTAGTGGTTACTTCACCCTGTTGCTTACCTCAGTCTGGGGCCAGCCAGAACATCTGAGTCTTCATCATCTGGGTGCTCATCCATCTGCTCTGGATGTGCACACAGGACATGCATGTATCTCCCACGCAGTACGGAAGCAGCTTTGCATTGGGTTTTGTGCAAGATCACTGTGTATCTGAGCCAACTTTTACCTTTCACACAACAGTTTAAGAGCAGAGGGTGCACGTGGGCTCTGCCCACCTCCATCGCATCCTGCCTGCGGGTCTCCGCCGGCTGCATGGGGTTAGTGAAGAAGACACTCCTGCACCCCTGCTTTCATCAAGTACCTCCATGGAGAGTCAGTAGCAACTCGCCTCCCACTTCACTGCTTTTAGACAGGAACCTGATGCCTCCAGCAAGACACAATCCCCAGCAAGGTGTGTGGAGGTTATATCCCCAAAGTGCTCAGCCTCATCTTAAATTAAATTTTAAATTACCATGACAGGGAAGGTATTGCTGTGCTGAGTGCGATGAATTTAGCATGGATTAGTAACCAAAATGGGATCTTTCCCTCTGCATCCCCTAAGCCCTCGCACAGCTCAGCGCCCAGGAACAAGGATCCCTCCTGTGTCAGGCACACCACCACCTCCTGTTTCCACCACAAGAGAAATTTCAGCATTTATTTGTGTGTTTTCTCCCTCTCTCAACTTTAGAAAGCAGCTGGAAGTTTTAAACTTCTCACAGAGGATATGAATCTGAAATGATTATTTAGTCGCTTGGTTTTCTTGTTTCTGAGCCGGAAAACCATTTCCTCTGCAGACAGTTCAGGATCAAGGGTGAGGTTTATCGCTGTCACCAAGCAGTGCCCGTGGCCTTGTACCCTCACGCTGCCCTGAGGGCTGGGATCACTTCTCCCACCCACCTGAGCAGGGCTGTGAGATGTCAGAAAACATCACCCTCCAGACTGAGAACAGAAATAACCTGCAGTTATTTGTCAGAGTTATAATAAAGGAGATTCTATCTAAAGAGATCTTTCATCCAGTGTTGCAAATAAAAATATTGTTTTAAATACTGTTAACAGCATCACCTAGTAAGTAGCCATATTGCAGAACTACTTGTACATCAGGGATGCAAACAAAAAAGAGTTTTGGCTAACATTTATGCTGAAACATTCACTTTTATAATAAAATGATCATCCTTCTGCCCGCTTGTACACTGGTTAACTAATAAATACCCTCTTTGTTTCCTTCCTTCTGTTACATGCTGATAGTTTTGTTAGCTTCCTTCATGTCTTTGTTTATAAAATGAATAAAAAGAAATTAGCCAATTCAGGAGTGAGGGAAAGATCTGCTTTGAGAAAATAATTACTTGAATTTGGCTTTGTGGAAAACAGCTTAGCCAAAGAGGAGATGTGAGGAAGCTGGATGGGATTCTACCAAAGGCTACTTTGATGCTTCCGAAAATTCCTGCAAACAAAGAAGAATTAGATTGTCAGGTTTTACAAGTGCTTTCAGACTTCAGCTTTTGCTGTAAAGAATACTTCTAAAAACTAAAGCAGATGATGCACAATTCCCCGGCAGCGCTGGGGTGGAAACGATTTCCACCCACTGCAGCCACCTACAGCACTGCTGTCTGCCGCTGGGCTGAGACCCACCTTCCCTCGCTCCCTCGCCGCGGGCTGCTGCGTGCCGGCAGGCTGCTGGATCAGGAAGCACACGTTTCTCTGCCAGAGTCATCTGAGGCAGGACAGCCCGTAGGGACCTGAGGTGGGGTGAGATCAAGCCTACCCTGGCGCCTGCATCACTCCCAGATGCACACTGCCAGGCCAATCTCACTGCCGGCCGGGCGGGAAAGAGCTCTGCATCCCAGCTGAAGATGCTCTCACTGCGGTCAGTGAAATCCTTCTGAGACTTCGTTCCCGTGCTGAGAAGAGGCACCATTTTTACATAAGAGACCTACTTTATCCTACTGTTTTCTCGCTGGGCTCAGCCTGGCTTCCAGTGGAATCAGCGGTAAGATGTGCTCTTATCCCCAGGAGCAGGATGCTCTGCAGTGTTGTACAGACCATTTGGCCACACTGGCACTGTGCTGCTCAGAAGCTATTTGCAGAGACAGAAAAGGTAAGTACAGAGGGCTACAAACATAGGTCTAGTTTATAAACGGCTACAAACCCCAAACTGCTGTTCTTCTCTGCTGGGTGCTCCTCACTATAAAAAAAAAACAGATGCCACTTCTTCAGGCAGGAGTAAGAAAAGGTGAAAATTCAGGCTTGCAGCACTTTCCATCAGCAGGTCTCCAACACAGCCTTAGGGGTGACCACACACTGTCATTTGCTTTTAAAACACTACATGTAAGAGCTTCTCTTTCCCCCATCATGAACTCCCGGCAGAGGTTTCCCCCTGCTTTCCATCTTTTGATTTACAGTATGGTCTCTGAGAAATATGCTTTTACTGGCCTATTTTGATAAGGCAAATTTGTCATTCCTGAGGTCATTCTGCATTTCTGCTAATCAGTTGGCAAGTCTTTGGATAGATGGCACCCAGGGTAAGCACCCGGGCAGCAAATTGCAGGGCCGTGGGCATTTGTGCTGAAATGCCGCAGTCTTTGTAATCCTTTTACAGCTGCAATAACGGAGCTGCAAACACCAGAGCCAGAGCGCAGCCTCGTGCTTTGGGCTCTGTCCCTCTCTCTGCTTTGCGCGCATTCATCTCCAGTTGACCTCCTCTTCAGAAACAAGGTCAAAATCAACACAACAACTTGAGAGCTACCAGCAGAACCAAGCACAGTTTTTCTCTACCCTCACCCCTTATCCACTTTATGCCCCTTCTCAAATAGCACTTGATGCTTTTTTTTTTTTTAATTAGTTATCAAGCTGTTTTCTTTAGAAAAGGTTGTCTATAAATAAAAATTCAAGATAGGAAAAAAGGATTACATCTTTTTGTTGTTAAAGCAAATTTTATGTTCTCAGCTTTAAATCTTCCAGGTATCTTCTTTCTGACTTTGCTCAGTCAATAGGTAAAATATAAATTTCTGTTTGACTTAGGAACTCATTTTGACTTGTAGAACAGAAGCCCAGTCCCAAACTGGTAATGGCATTGAGGTAGTCAGTAGGTCTTAAAAAAAAAAGAGTGACAAAAATTATTAAATTCTACAAATCCTAAAAATCTTGCCCAGTTTTCTATAACACATACCAGCAGCAGTTTAAAGCTTGCCTGAACTGATCAATTGGTCCACTCCATTAATTTAGGGAAAGTTAAGCAGTGATGTACAAAAGGACATTATAGACTTTCACCAGTCACAGGGACCGGTAAAAATTATATTTCACTAAAGCCATTATTAACTGTTCTTTCCAAGATTACATTTCATCCTTTGTGTGTAAAATGTGTTGTAAAATGCAGAAGAGGAAAGAGGATACATTTCTCATATATACATATATATAGAGATATAGCATTTTGTGTACAGGCAGAAAAATCTTTGCCTAGCAGAGTAAGTCACAATATTGTTTAATGGCTATAAAATCAGATAATATACAGCAATAATTGTGTACAGCCACCCAGGAAGCACAGATACAGAGCAAAGTAAAATTGCCTGAAAACATTCAGGAGCTGCTGGTGTCACAGCATACAAAATGCCATTTGACTTAGCACACTAGAGTCTACAGCATTAATTACCGAGCTCTGCTTGGGAAAAGTCTTGCAAGAATATAAATTGCATTTTTTTTTGCCTACCACAAGAAACAAATAACCCTTATCAAAGATCATTCATTCCCTGTCACATGGCTACAGTGACTGCTAATAAAAAATAGCAACCGAAATCAAACAATGGAAACCAAGACAGAATAAATCAGAAGATGTCACGAGCCTTTCCAAAGGAGCTTTTAGCCAAGTCTGGGATCGCTCCTATTATGTGTGCTAGGTCAAGAGCATCTAAGCTTGACGATATTTTAGCAAAGGCCTCTGCAGAGGTTCTCCATCGCGGGCACGCCGGGCTCCCTGGTCGGTCCCCATCCCGCAGCGGAGCCGCGGCTGGGCCAGGCAGGCAGCGCACAGGCAGCAAGGAGCCAGCGCTGGGGCTGCCCACACAGGCAGGGGGTCAGGGGGAGGGATGAGAAAAGTCCTCTCTGGGGACGTGAAGCACCGCAACTGCATTTCTGAAATACTCCAAGCCACACACTGTGTTTTAATAAAAATCACTTGTTTCCTTAAACAGAAGGAAGCATAGCGATCTGCTACACCATTAACACCGAGACTTTCCTGCTAACTTCAGGAGATGCATGCCGGCGTAAGCTCAGACTTTTTTCTATTAAACTGCAGATATTTCATCTCAAAATAAGAGAGTTATACAATCACATTTTGTACCCCTGGTCAGGACCAATTGCTAGACTGACTCCTGTATTACACAGGAACAAGATGTTCTGTCAAAACTATTAATACCAAATCTTTCAGGAAAAGGTGGACTATTTTGGCAGCAAATACTCATTTCCAGTGGAGAATAGTCCAAAAGGAAGTCAAAGATCCGGACTCTGAATGCAAAACAAGGAGCACTTGTAAACAGCGCAGACATATTTCCATGCTAGGGAGGGTGAACCTGGGGCATTTTTTAAGCTTTGTCTTCCTTCATTGATGTATAATCTTATAAACGGCAGTCAATTAAAAGCTTAAAACAAACAATGTACGTCTTTTTGAAAAATGTTCCTTACTTAACAATAGCCAAGCGCTGGGTGTGTTACAGCAAAGCAAACTGTGTTACAGCAAACTGCAGGCACCAAGGCTGCTCCTGCTTCTCCCTTGGAGCTGGGACCCTCCTGCCGCCCCACGACTGGGGACCAGGCACCTGGCTCTGCTGCGCCAGCAAACCCACGCTTGCAGCACGTCCGCACTGACTGCCCGCACCAGCCTCTGACCTCCAAACCAGTGATGGAGATCAGGGATAAGGTGGTATATCAGAAGAAGTGACACTGGCTGAGGTAACACCACTGCAAAGATTTTTCTGATCAGTTGAAGGCTCCATCATGCTTTGGCCATCTAAGATTTTTCAGCTCTGGCACCAACATTCCCCTCAGCTGTGTTAGGTCACTTCTCCTGGGCTGGAAGAAGTATAGTGCCTCTCTTGATAAAAAGTTCAAGTCCACAGCCAAGACCTAGACTTTGATTTCAACTTTTTCAAGGGGAGAGGGCAGTAGGGTACCATTGTTTTTGAACACAACAACAGAGCTCAGTTTGGGGCACGAGCTGTGAGAGAGCTCGGCCAGGCCCCCCTAGAGCCAGCCCCCAGCCACGTTCCCAGTCCCCAGCAGGTGCTCGTCTCTCCACGGGGTGCCCATAAGCGTGTCACAGCTGGCACAGGAGTCGCAAAATGGTGAGATATTCTGAACGCAAAGGACGGAAGAGGATTTCTCTTGATTTTCTTGCTCTCCAGCATCACTAAAGGCTAACAAATCCTTAGCATGAAGGAAAACAATCCCAGAGAAAATAGCTTGTTTTCTGTTTGAAACATCTGTCCATTATCAGGGTATGTCCACCCACTTGAAGAAATCAGCAAGTCCATGTTGCAGGTAACGACTGCTCATGTAGACACAAAAAGTGGCAGATGCTGGTTGCTGGCTTGGCCAAGTTCTTAAAGACAAAATAAACACAAGGATTCTCAGTTTTGCATATTGCACCATCAAGTCCCCATCCAAGAAAACCCATGTGAATTAGTTCTGGAGACTTTTCAATGAACAGAAGTTTTTATGAACTAAACAGAGCAGGATTCACATGAAGCAACCTGAAGCACTCAGCAGAGGATAAATACATGTGACTGTGCCTATACCCTACCATGGATTTGTAGCTCAGCATATTCTATCCCAGCAGCCCTACGTAAAGCCCCAATGCAAATTCTTGTGAATGCCACCAAAAAACCCAAGGTAGCCATCACTAAGGCAACATGAACATCCTCACTAACCCTAAATCATCACTTACATATCACAACAAAGCACCCTCACCTCCACAAGATTTTTTCCTTCATTTCCACTACATAGCTGCCCACTAGAAACACAGTTAACTCCCTTCAATAGCTCTGAAGAACACAAGGTCACAAAGTAGCTCATTGAAATCATTCTATAGTTTATAATATCTTACTTCAAATTTGCACTGCTGCCTTTAAAAAGAGGAAATTTTCTACTAGATAAAAATATCCCTATATCATTTAATTTCAATGAGGCTATGACCTTCCTTGCAGAGACAATGAAGGAGGTTCTTTTGCTTTTTCTTTGAATTTAATAAAAAATTCCACGTGGAACAAATGCTTTTTATTTTAACACGTTAGGACACTGGAAATGAGGAATCATCTCATGTTGCCCCGATTTTGATTTCCTCATCAAGTTATCAATGTAATATGATCACCTGGCATCTATGAAACATGTAGACGTGTGAATTCCCGTGCAGGTTTACACTCCACGCTGCAGTCGTGCTGGGCAGTACAGGCATGCCTGCTGCCCCGCGGTCCTGCCAGGAGGGACCGTGCTACGGAACCCCACCGTAAGTGAGGTACCAGTGGCCGATGGTACCACTCTGGTTTTATTGTATTTCTGGACAGTACAATGGAGCTGTGTTTTTATCAGGTCCTGAATGCTTTGGTAATGTCAGCAATATTAATATATCGTAAGCTGCAGTAATAGGAAAGGGAAAAGGGGAAAGAAGGGATGCAAGAAGGCAACTGATGAAAATTAAGGAACTTCATCCATGAAAGCATAACATCACAGGGAAATGCAGTCACAAACCCCCTGCTGCTGCCATGCCTCATGCAGCCCATTTCACAGAGCAGAATGTTCCTACAGACAACGAACGAACTTAAAAGATTATGAAAATAATATATTCTCATATTAAAAAAACAGTCTTTCACATCACTTCTTCCTTACTTATGGGGCAGCCTACAGCCTCTTCCCATTTCTCTGAGGATTCACAGCCTCCCACAAGCCTCCCGTAAGAGGCAGGCGCAGCACAGACCTCCCCTGCCTGTCACCGGTCCAGGTTACGGAGTACAGCTGGGGGCAGAGGCTCAGCCGAAGAGAAATTCAGAGGGGAGAAAGTCAGTACTTCTCCTTTCCCCGGAAGAAAGTCACAACCCAGACCCACAGATGTGCTGGATCTGTTGTTCAGACCAGGGGCAGTTTGGTTAACAGGTAAATTGGAAATGCGTGACAAGGAGGCCTGCATGGGGAAACAGAAGTTGGGACCTCATACATTTATTTTCTACCTGATGATATTCTCATATAATCTAGTGCATATTAAAGATATAAATTGAATTCTGGCTTTACAACCAATGAAGAGAGCCTGCTTGCTAGAGCTGATCTGAGTACAGCACTTTTTTAGCGCTCCCATTTCCAGCTGATACCCTGCATGGGGCTTTTCCTGCCGTGCTGAGCCCATTGCCAGGACACCGCAGGGAGATTGGCCGCAAACGTACACGCTCCGCCAGCAGCACATCTCAGCATCCTTCCACCAGCAGGAAACTTTACATATTCATTAGACCTGAAAACTGTTCTTTCCAGTGCATGAGTACCATAGGCTTTGAAAAAATGAATCTTCTTAAGTCTCAGTATTTAGCAAATGCTTCTCACTAGTTGGCTATCTCTTCATCAAACAAAAGCTCTATTCATGCTGTTGACAATCATAATATTTAGTGAAACAGAAGAAAGAGAGTTGTAACTAATCAAGTCTCATTCCATGGGTGGATGTAAAAGCAATTTGTTTAATTCATTTTGGAGGTCACAGAACCACAGCATTAAAGCTTATTTTATGACGTTTATATAATTGTGTTGTTTGAAAACCCCTTTCCATTTGATTTACCAAGATTTGATTTAGCTGTCTACACTCCCCACCGGCGTGCTGCTGCAGGAGCGTGGCAGCAGTGCCTGCATGGCAGCAGCACACCAGGCCTGGCAGAGCGGGGCATTGCCGAGCACCTTCAGGCCCCTCCATGGGGGTTGCCCGGGGTGCACAAGAAGGACCTGCTCCCTGCACCCTGCCAGGGCCTCAGGGGGGTCTGTCTACACAGGAAAGGAGGCCTGTGGAGGCCACCTCCCTGGAAGTGTTCAAGGCCAGGTTGGATGAGGCTTTGAGCAACCTGGTCTAGCAGAGGGTGTCCCTGCCCATGGTAGGGGGGGTTGGAACTAGATGGTCTTTAAGGTCCCCTCCAACCCAAACCATTCTATGATTCCATGATTCTATGAAAAGGGAAAACACATGCCAAGAAGCTTGCAAGGACAGTGTCCATCTCCATTTGCTCTTTTGCCCAGCAGTAGCCAAGGTGGGACCTCCCCAGGCTTGGGGCATGCCCACCAAACATCATTTTGGTACTTAAGAAGCTCTTCTATTTCTATCCCCATAGCATTAAGGTGCCCATCCCGTCCCATCTCCCAGCCTTGCCTCCCCAGCAGTCAAACCCTGCAACAGCTCTCCTCTCCTACCCTCACTGTCTCTCTGACTCAGCTGCACCCATCCATCTCTCCATCTCCCTGTCTCACTCTCCCTCCTGCTCCCCATCCTCTCCTTTACCTCCACAAACCCCTCCCAGCTCCTCATCTCCTTTGCCAGTTTTCTGTAGCCAGTGTCATTCTCCAGCCCCCTGAGCATCCCTGCAATGTCTGCCTTCTCAACACTTCCATGGCCTGGTGTCTCTACTCTGCCAATGCAGGAGAGAAATTGGGACAGCAAAGGGTGACAGTCATGGCTGGGGACAGATTCAGCAACCAAGAGCAGGAGAGTGGGAGAGAAGAGGGCAGGGATGGGGCTTGGGAATAAAATACCTGGAATCAGCAGCAGCCACAGAAGTTGCTGTTGAAGAGGAGGATGACGACCTCCCATGCTTACACCTTGTGCTGTTATGTTGAGGCAAACCCTAAGGGACCACGGCCAAATCCTGCACTCACCAACAAATCCACACTGCAAGGCGAGTGCAAGGTGTGCAAATGGTGACACTGATGTGCTTCATACATGTTTTGAGTCGGGAAATGTCTTCTCTTGCATCACTTGTTGTACCTCCCTCCTTTGCCAACAGCAGTCAGCAACTAAAACCTCCTCGCAGGGGCTGGATAAGTACCAGCACTTCACATCATGCCTTACGCTGCTGCATGGACGGTGTTTGCACATGGCTGTAGATTTCCATTCGTTGCAGTGGCAAGGAAAGTTAGAGATGGATTTCACACTGGGGAGGGGAGAAGACAATGAGGCAGATAATAGGTGCATGAAGCATGTGCTGCAGTGCCACGTCAAGTCACAAGCCTGGTACCAGATGTCTAGAGAAAAATGCAGGCATTGAAATCACGAAGTAGCGTGGCTCAGCGGACAAGCTTCCACCCACTCCCAGCAGCCAGTGTCAGGAATGAGCGTTTGGATTTCTGCCACATTTACCCTTTACTTTCCATTTTAGTTTTGACCTTTCATAAGTCCCTCTTCAAATAAATTCATTCGTGATTGTGCAATAGGATGTCACGCTTTACCTGCAGCTAAGGACACACAGTTTGGATGGCAAAAAAACATGCGGGGAAACGCTGGTTCACTCACTGAGCAGCATAACTCTGCTGCAGCCCTCATTTGTGTAGCAGACAGTTTCTCCTGCTCCAGTCCAAGCTGTCTTCCTCTCGGCCAGGGAAAGCCAGTCAGCCGAAGGGCATTGGTATTGCAGCCTTCAGCGTTCATGCCATGGGCGCAGCAAATGCGAAGCAGCACTGCATTGTCACTTATTGCACATTTTCATTGTGCTCTGGACATATCACAACAGAAGATTAGTAAAAGTGCTGATGCATTGAAATGCAGCCTGTGAACACGCAGGGCTTTAAAACCAAATGTACATACACACACACGGTTTCTCATTCAACACCCAGTCTTCTACAGTTGTGCCTTTGTGCCTCCTACGTTGTGCCTTTGGCACAATGAGTTTGCGCAGAGCCCACGCTCAGGCCTGGCCCATCTCCACCATCTATGCTTTGGGGTGGCAAAGGCAGGGAGTTACAGCCCAGCGCAGCATGTGACGTGTTGCAGAGGTTGTTTCTTTGGCTGCTGGCAGGAGAGGAAACGTGCCAAACACCCTCCCCCTTCCACTCTAGCCAGGGAACTGGGACTAACTAACTGCTGCCTCTGAGCATGCAGCTAAAGCCAAGTCAAAGAGAAACTTTTAGTCTTTCCACAGAAACCAGCCCTTTTGCTGCCACTCCTGACTCCCAGAACCACTGATGTTGCCAGGCACCTCTGGGGGTCTTGATTCCATCCCCCTGCTCAAGCAGGGCCACCCAGAGCAGGTTGCCCAGGACCATGTCCAGCTGGGGTTTGGGTTTTCCAAGGATGGAGACTCCACAACCTCCCTGGGCTGCCTGTGCCAGCGATTGATCACCCTTACAGCAAATATCCTCTGTAACTTGTCTGCACCTCCCAGGTGGGAGGTGTTCAAAACCACATACATGGTGGTTCCTCTGGGACCCCACTGATGTGGTGATTTATCCAATTCATAAAATGTCAATTTGGAAAAATGTCTTCACCAAAAGCGTTGTCAAGCACTGGAACAGGCTGCCCAGGGAAGTGGTTGAGTCACCATCCCTGGAGGTATTTAAAAGCTGTGTAGATGCGGTGCTCAGGGACATGGTTTAGTGGTTGGACTTGGCAGTGCTAGGTTAACAGTTGGACTTGATGATCTTAAAGGTCTTTTCCAACCTAAAAGATTCTGTGATTCTATGATTCTATGAGATATGTGTGTGTGTATATATATATATATAAAAAAGTCCAAAATCACATTGGATTTTTGTCACTGTTAGTTTGCAGACTCCTGTTCCCCCTGCAAGGAGGTGTTTGGTGAATGACTCATTTTTAAGTTTCCTCCCTCTCCCAGAACAAGCATTTCAAACTGCTTTCCCCAGGTGCCAGTTTACTGTTTCCAGACATGAATCCTGTTTAAATTTTGGCCCACATTTTAGTCTTTTTATAATTCCATTAGTAGGAGAATGCAATACCTACTGATTATTGTGTGGAAATTTGACTTTATAATCCCTGAAATGTTTGTTTTAATTACAATTAAAGATGTAGAGGAAGATGAAGCTTCAGTCCCTTTGGCCATTCCTCATGGCTTGATTCCTTGCTGTTAATCACTACGCATTGTTTACAATTCCTCAGCCAATTTTCAATCAACAAGAAACTGCAAACCGCTCATACAAAAGCCGGTCTGAATTACTTCTGCAAGCGAGATTTCCTCAGACACCCAGCCAAGCTCGGCTCTTACATAACCCGGCTGAAGCTGGTGGATTTATCCTGAGGATGAATTTGAGCAAGTGACTCAAATCCACGCAATCCAGAATCGCTGGGCACAGGATGGGCTGCCGAGCCTTGGCAGCACACACACACGTGCAGGCAGCTGCCTGTGCTGTCGGTGGCTAGTGAGCAGGGCTGCTGCTGCTGCTTGCTGTGCCAGACTGAGCCCCTCTTCTTCTGTTGGTCGCTCTCCATCCGATCAGGCGGCTGCAGCTGGAACTGCTGGTGCTGCTGCTCCGCACCCTCGCAGAGCCCACGAACGGTTGTGCTGCTGACGGCGTGAGACAGGAGGACAACACGTGGTTCCCGATGTGCCCAGAGTGCCGGCTGTCTTCACCACTCTGTCAAAAAAAAACCCCAACCCCAAAACCAGATGCTTGCCTGTGGTAGAATCTGCTCTGATAAAACTAGTCTGGACTCTGTTGCTGCTCACAATGTTTCTCCTTACTCTCCCCATTGCCTATCCCAATATCTGACTTGCAATGGAGAGTAGGGCTACTATATCAACATGACTTTTCAAGATCATTCTTCTTCATCTTGGAGGATGAAGATCCATGGAATCATTGAAGATCCAACATTGCTCGTGGGGCTGTAGTTTATAACATTGTCGTCGCTGTGGGGTGGATGCTACCAGACATATTTTCAGGGCTTTCTTTTCCAATAAATACTGTGTGTTTTTCTGGCTAATTTTACACAGTCTTTGTTCTGCCCTAATCTCCTTCCTCCTCCCAGATAAAGGCATGCACGTACTCCAAGCCCATTTACAGACCTGCCCACTGAAGAGGCCAACTGGATCAGTACCACCCTGCCCACTCTGAAGTAGCCTTCAAACAAGGTATCCAACTCCTGAAGACTTGCACATTCTTTTTTTTCCTGAGGTTCTTATGCAGCCATATTCTTTTCCAAAAACCTTAACAGAGTGTTTGCCTTCTGTTAGTCTCTCTCATCCTTCTCCAACACCATTTCTGGCTCACCCTTATCTGAACATGTTTAGGAAGGTCTCGCTAGCATGATGGTTTACACCTGGGAGGTATCCAAATGTTCATCTGCCTCTGCCACATCTGTTTGTCCCATTGCAGTGTATTTACTAATATTTTGTATCGATTCCAGATTTGCTTTTTGTAGATGTGATAAATTTACTGGGATTAATTCACGTCATTTCTGGTCACCATTATCCTAGCTCACATCTTCAGGCATTTTCTAAAATGGATTTATAGATAGGAAGCAGATAACAACTTCATAATGCATATAACAATATTTAGGAGCCACTCATGAATTAAGACTAAGGATTTCAAGTGTCCAGCTCAATCTTCCCTAGAAACCAAATACCTCAAAAATGAAGCCCTACAATCTCTTAAAGTCAATAATGAGTTTGGCAGAGCTGATCATAACACCTCTTCCTCAGTAGTCTCAGTAGTCTCAAATCTATTTACAAAATGGTTAATCCGGTTCTAGAGTATTTCTTCAAAGCCGGTAAATATTATCCCTATCATAGGGATTATAAAATTTTAACAAAATCTCTCTTGAGCACAAAGGAAATATATGGGACACAGAGAGATTAAGTAATTAACCTGAGATCATGACACTCATGGGACTTTTTATTCAACTATAAAACCAGTCTTTCCTGTTAATAAATGATTGAGTCTGCTTTGGATGGATTACTAATTTTGTTAATGGAAAATGTCTTCTAGCAAGCCCTAGAATCTTTCATCATCTGTCTTCCTGTCTTGGCGTGTTTTATTTCTTTTTTCTGTTTTTGTATACAGTGCCAAAGTACTATGGCACTATCCTACTGCTAAATTCTCTATTCTTTTACTTGGAAAATAGTTGTTATGGTTCTCCACTGTTGCTTGATGGACTTTTGCAATAAAGCAATCACCTGATTTTTTTCTTCTTCTCTGTTAAAGACAGAGAGACCAAAGCATAATTTTAAAAGCTCAAATTTTAACATCATTTAAGCAACATAAATATAGAGTAACTACACAGCATGGTCATAAGCAAGAACCAAATTTGTCCAATTTTAGGAACTCCAGCTGTTTTGTCCTGTGTAGTCAGTAACAAATGAGAAACAAAAATACCTTTGTCATATGACATCAGTAACACTCCATGATTTGGGCACTCAAAAGACCAGCGTGTTTCAGTCCAGTTAGAACATGTGGAAAGATTTCAATAAATGCAACTGTAAAGGGAATTAAGAGTAGGAGAGAAAAAACCAAGAATCAGTCACCCCAAAAGGTTGAGTGTTAGAACATTTCATTTCAGCATTTCTAGGATGTAAGGTCTCATTTTATTAATTACAAAGCCAAGCTGACTTAGTTCAAAATGGCAATTTCCACTTAAAAGTTTACTTCTAAATTATGGCAAGGGAGTAAGTTATTTAAAATGGAAACAAAGACTTCAATTTTGTATTAAGTGATGTAGTTCACATCAGGCCAAATCAAACTCTTTCAGGTTTTCCTTCTGCTGAAAAATAGGAGAAAAAAATCTCTCTAAATTGGAAAGGAATTACATTTTCCAGGTGGTAGGTTTTTGTTTTTCGTTGGGGTGACGTGAAAGGCAGCAGTTTCAAAACAATAAATCCATTATTCACCAAAATACTTAAGTCTTGAAATACATTGCGCCTCTCTCTTTTGTTTCAGGGAGGCCCTTTGTGCTGCCTGAAGACAGACTGTTCATTTCTCCCTTACCCTTTTGCAAAGACTGATCCTCTCAGCCCAGCTGCAGCAACAACCCCAGGTGCAGCCATGATACCTCCGGACGGCACAACCACCGAACAGGTTGCCCAGTGCGCCCACCAAACATGGGGTTGGTCTCCTCCAGAAGCATGTCTGTGGGGTTGGACTGTCACATGGGTCTTGGATCAAACCACAGATCACTTGCTGCTTCTATTTGAGGAGTACGCAGGTGAGGAGGAACCAGACCACCTGGACCTTATCCCCCAGCACAGTCCCTCACCACCTGAGGGGTCTGGGGGCTTCAGGCAAATCCTCCAAGGAGTCACTGCCTTCTTCCTTGGTAGTCAGTTTATTTCCACATTCCTGCCCACGGTTTTTCCTCCTTTTCTTCTCGCTCTCAATTCAGATCTTTCCCTCCTACAAAATCCAGCCACCTCCAGACCCATCCCTGATCCCTTCTTTCCAATAGGGCACCCACCAGCTGACTCTCCTCAAAGCTCAGATTTTATTTTAGTTTTGGGTTTTTTTCACTTTGCCTATGGTAATAGACAACATTTTTCCCAGGGGAGAGGGTGGAGGGAGGAAAGGATGGCCAGCTTTCACTCAGTAAGAGTGTGAGGGTTTTTTAAAACGGGTGCAGGAGTGTCTGCTGACACCACATGAGGGTTTCAGCTCTTGCATAAGCAAAACCAGCAACATGTCAGGGCTCTGCAGTCATGTCCACTCCCTGAAATGAGGTTTGGCCGCCTGTGCTCATGGACAGGTCTGATGTGGTGCAGCTGTAACCTGGGATGAGCCTTGGAGAAAGAGCTGCGGGAGAAGGGGCTGCAATGATTCTCCATCCCCTTTGCCTGGAGCCGCTTTTCATCTCAGGCACTCAGACTTGGTCCCTGCCTGAGCCGTGCTGCTGCCTGTCCTGGTCCCTTGCTGACCCAGGTCCATAAGCTCAGCTTTGGCCCTAGCCAAGCCCTCAGCCCTGCCTGTGCCCAGGCAAGCCTTTATAAAATCCTAAAATTCATAGACCAATCACGCCAAATTAAGACTCATAGGCAAGTCTCCATGGTAACTGTATATAAAACAATTATTAGAGATACCTTTAGCCATGCTTCTATATCTAGAAGCAACAGCTTGCTTCACTCAGGTTCGTTTAATCCAACCATTAGCATATTAATAATAAGCAAAAGTGAGAAAAAACTCACTGGAAAGGTGGTAGATGCAAACATCCTTCTGGAAAAAATAGCATGTGGGGAGGAATCACATCACCAGTGTGTGTTCTTTTATAAAAATATACAAGCTTGGAGCAAGTCTTAGCCCCATGTATTTTTTTAAAAGATGCACTCGTTACATATCATTATACAACTCACGATTAGAAGAAAAGTGTTTCCAAAGTCTAATTCCTTCCTTGCCTAAGTGACTTATTTCAATCAGGTTATTTACTTGTTGAAAAAATACCTGTCATCTTAGCACATTTCCTATTGCCCTCTTCTTATGGGAAGCTAAGGATCATGCATGTTTTTCTAGATTAACATGCTGTAATCTGCTAGCTTTTTAAAAATTCATATACTACTGTGTTGGGTTTGCGTGGCAAGGTTTTGGTAGTGGGGGGGCTACAGGGGTGGCTTCTGTGAGAAGCTGCTAGAAGCTTCCCCTGTGTCTGATAGAGCCAATGCCAGCTGGCTCCAAGACGGGCCCGCCGCTGGCCAAGGCCAAGCCAATCAGCGCCTCTGTGATAACATATTTAAGAAGAAGAAAAACACTTAGAGAGAGAGCTTTTGCAGCCGGAGAGAGGAGTGAGAAGATGTAAGAAACTCTGCAGACACCCAGGTCAGTGCAGCTGGAGGGGGAGGAGGTGCTCCAGGCGCTGGAGCAGAGATCCCCCTGCAGCCCATGGAGAAGACCATGGTGAAGCAGGCTGTCCCCCTGCAGCCCATGGAGGAAGGATGAGGGGGTGTAGAGATTCCACCTGCAGCCCGTGGAGGACCCCACGCCGGAGCAGGTGGAGGCACCTGAAGGAGGCTGTGACCCCATGGGAAGCCCACGCTGGAGCAAGTTCCTGGCCGGACCGGTGGACCCGTGCAGAGGGGAGCCCACGCCAGGGCAGGTTTGCTGGCAGGACTTGTGACCCCGTGGGGGACCCCACGCTGGAGCAGTTTGCTCCTGAAGGTCTGCACCCCATGGAAGAGACCGTGCTGGAGCAGTTCGTGAAGGACTGTAGCCCGTGGGAGAGACTCACGTTGGAGAAATTCATGAAGGACTGTCTCCCGTGAGAGGGACTCCATGCTGGAGCAGGGGCAGAGTGTGAGGAGTCCTCCCCCTGAGGCGGAAGGAGCAGCAGAGACAACGTGTGATGAACTGACCACAACCCCCATTCCCCATCCCCCTGTGCTGCTGGGGGAGAGGAGGGAGAGAATTTGGGAGTGAAGTTGAGCCCAGGAAGAAGGGAGGGGTGGGGGGAGGTGCTTTAAGATTTGGGTTTATTTCTCATTCCTCTACTCTGTTTTGCTTAGTAATAAATTAGATGAATTTCCTCTCTAAGTTCAGTCTGTTTTGCTCATGACGATAATTAGTGAGTGATCTCTCCCTGTCCTTATCTCGACCCATAAGCTTTTTGTTATACTTTTTCTTCCCCGTCTAGTGAACGAGGGGAGTGAGAGAGCGGCTCTGGTGGGCACCTGGCCCCCAGCCAGGGTCAACCCACCACAACTACCTTAGGCCTTATTAGATAAGAAATCTGTCTTCCTCCCATGACATTCATCCTGCCAATGAACATCAAGGGACTGCAGCATCCCCGACACTCAGTGATAAATCAGGGTTAGCCATAAGGAAAGCAGTATTCCACTGAAACTGCACCGGGAATTTTACAGAATCACAGAATCACAGAATGTCAGGAGTTAGAAGGGACCTCTGGAGATCATCTAGTCCAACTTCCCTGCTAAAGCAGGATCACCTAGAGCAGGCCGGGCAGGTTTTTAATATCTCCAGAGAAGAAGACTCCACAGCCTCTCTGGGCAGCCTGTGCCAGTGCTCGGTCACCCTCACAGTGAAGAAGTCTTTCCTCATATTGAGATGGAACTTCCCGTGTTCCAGTTTGTACCCGTTGCCCCTTGTCCTGTCACTGGGCACCATTGAGAAGAGTCTGGCCCCATCCTCTTGACATCCACCCTTTAGAGACTTATAAGCATTGATCAGATCCCCTCTCAGTCTTCTCCAGGCTAAACAGACCCAGCTCTCTCAGCCTTTTCTCATACGAGAGATGCCCCGGTCCCCTCATCATCTTTGTAGCCCTCCGCTGGACTCTCTCCAGCAGTTCCCTGTCTTTCTTGAACTGGGGAGCCAGAACTGGACACAGAGCTCCAGATGTGGCCTCACCAGGGCAGAGTAGAGGGGGAGGATAACCTCCCTTGACCTGCTGGCCACATTCTTCTAAATGCACCCCAGGATACCATTGGCCTTCTTGGCCACAAGGGCACACTGCTGGCTCATGGAGACCTTGCTGTCCACCAGGACTCCCAGGTCCTTCTCTGCAGAGCTCCTTCCCAGCAGGTCAGCCCTTAACCTCTACTGGTGCCTGGGGCTGTTCTTCCCTAGGTGCAGGACCCTACACTTGCCCTTGTTGAATTTCATATGGATACTCTTCGCCCAATTTTCCAGCCTGTCAAGATCTCACTGAATGGCAGTGCTGGTGTGTCAGCCATTCCTCCCAGTTTAGTATCGTCAGCAAACTTGCTGAGGGTACACTCTGTCCCTTCATCCAGGTCACTGATGAATATGTTGAACAAGACTGGACCAAGCACTGACCCCTGGGGCACACCACTAGCTACAGGCCTCCAACTAGACTCTGCACTGCTTATCACAACCCTGTGGGCTCTGCCATTCAGCCAGTTCTCAACCCACCTCACTGTCCACTCATCTAACCCACACTTCCTAAGCTTGCCTATGAGGATGTTATGGGAGACAGTGTCAAAAGCCTTACTGAAGTCAAGGTAGACAACAGGAACATCGCATTGCTCAAATAAGACACAGCCTGGGACACTGGGATATAATGTCCTGATTAAAGACAATTTGGGACCTCAGTACCAATTTCCATTTAATGGTATCCAATAGCAAGACCCGTGAGAAAGAGACTCTGTGTAACAAGATAGAAATAATTTTCCTGTAGGCTACAGCAATAGGTTTGAGTTGGTAATGAAATGATGTCCTATGTATTGTTTACAGAATGTTTTGGGATACTTGAAATGAACAGCAAATAATTCCATTGCTACTGCTCTCATTGTTTACAAGGCACTTTCTCTCCTAAGTATTGGGAGGCAGCGAACAAACATTGACAAATAAAACTCTAGCAGAAACCCAAAACAGGTTATGCTACTGGAGAGGCAGCTGAAGTGCAGAGAATTATTTCTGATGGGCTTGGGGCTTTGGTGTGGGGTTGTTTTTTGGTTTTTGGTTTTGTTTTTTTTTAATTAAATGGCTGTAATTCTGGGAATCAATCTTAAGAGATTGATATTAACCTCCGAGGCTGTGAAACCCATCCACAACTACTGGCTTCAGCTGGATTTCAGTTCAATGGTTGCTCCAGATTTCATGGTTATTCTTGACACTGCAAATCACGGGCATGGAGGATCTGCATTTCTGAAAAATTAAATCATGTCATCTGACATCTAGCAGCTGGAATTCGGAGGTAATTTTGAAAAGCCAACCCTAGCCAACCTGGAAAAGCTCGTGCAGGAACGCAGCAGCAGGAGCTGGGTGCCCTGGGTGGCAGGCAATGCTCACAGGCTGTTCTCCACAGCCCAGGGCGTGAAAATACAGCACACAAGTATGTGATGGGAATATGGCTGCATAGGATCTCCCACACAAATGCAAAGTGCGTGCTTCCACTTATGCACAAATGCCTTTT
Organism: Grus americana; assembly: GCF_028858705.1. Taxonomy (NCBI): domain Eukaryota; kingdom Metazoa; phylum Chordata; class Aves; order Gruiformes; family Gruidae; genus Grus; species Grus americana. Next base: position 23,031,372 of record NC_072853.1, on the reverse strand, counting down.
TTAAATCACTCTTCTGACCAAGGTAAACAAATGGAAGCATGCACTGATGCTGTTACTAACTCCTATTGGTATATTTGCAAACATACGTGAAAAATACCTTGTTTACATTATAAAGAACACTCCTTTAACAAAGCACTTTCTTAATATATCTCCTTGTACTGACATGTTACTTTAAGCTCTCTCATTTCCTCACTTTAATTACTTTTTCTTAAGGAGCTTTGCTTGCACGAATTATATTGGAGCCCTTGACTGCAGTATTAGTGAACTCAAAGTCTCCGGTTTATAGCTGCACTTTCTTTGGATATTGAAGCAGCATGTTAGCATCACTGCAGTTTGCAGCAAGACACACACCATCACCTCTGCAGTGCTAGAAATATTTTTCTATCCCTTCTTATCTCAACTCCTCTCTTCCATTAGTTCCCCCCTGCCCTCCCCTTCACTCCACCGCTCTACTGCTTGGCTGCTCTTCTGCTAAAGCATCTCTCTCTACAGATATTTTCATGAAAACAGTTATTCCTGGCAGCATCTTAAAGGTCTGTCTCTAAGTCAGGCACCTCCATGGAGTGTGGTGTAAGATGTAGTGACAAAAACCAGCAAGATAAATAATCGGAAATATTTCTATAATTACTTCACCACTAGCATAACTATGAGCTGTCTGCTGCAGTATTACGTACTCACATTTCTGAAAACTCAGCTATGTGTGTGTCCTGTGAAACCTAACCTGTGCCCATCCTCCTTCACATCCCTCGGTGTGGGAATTAATGGCAGAGCGTTATGAGAGGAACCGTGGCAAAACTGGGACTCTGTGGGGATGTGATACCAAACTGGAGCGAAGCTGTGAGGCACCACTGCTCCTGCAGTATCAGTGCCTGCAGCCCAACGCCTGCCTGTCTGCAGCACCTCCTCCCTTCCTGCATTTTGTTATTCTGCCCCAATGAGCACAGGAAGGAGAAGACCCAGACAGGACCTCCTGCTCTCCTGGCTTTGTAGTAGCAAGCCATGTCCTCCCCAGCAGTGCACCAGGGCAAAGCAGAGCTGCTGGGCAGGGAGGACCAGTAGGTTTGAAGGTCCCGAGAGGACCTACCATGGATGAGGTATGCTGCAGCTGTGGTCCTGCAGCCTTTGGGTAAGGGTTGACAGAGAGAGGTAGTTCCAGCATCTCCAAAACCATACTGCATTGCATCTTCCATCCCAGAGGTAGGCAGAAGCACGTAACAGCAAGAAAAGGGCTGGAAGTGGGGAGAGAAGGGAGAACAGAAAAGATCCCTGTCACTTTTCCACACACGCCTGCCACCCTATTAAACCTCCTGATCCAAATGCTTTCATCCGATTGAGGAACTTTTGGGATAAGAGTACCTTTCTCTTATTCTCCTGTTTCTTTTTTTCTCTTTCTCCTCACATCACTATCATTAAGGACCTGAAGGCTTTCTAACTCTGGTGGCTACAAATCTCTCTACCTGGCACAACCAGTGGACTAGCCCCAGCTGAGGAACTCCAGTTGCTGCATCTTTTCACAAAGGTGTCCTTCCTGGGACGCATTTCATGTACATGGCATCTCACTGTTCTCTAAATACCACTGCAGTATCCATTTAAAAAGAAAAAGAAGAGGGGAAAGGCTGCAGTATAATTACTGAGAAAGGCACCATCAACCAAGGAGCACTGATAATAGGAAACAGTGTGTGTATCAGACTCAAATTATGACCCTCACTACACTGGAGAGCTGATTTTTTTCTGTTTGATCTAGTTCAACAAGTTAAAATGTTTCAATGCAGAGCAAATTATTCCCCTAAATTATATGAACCTCTCTGCAAAATTCAAAAAACTAAGAAAATGAGAAAAAAGATCCTCATCAAAGTGTTCATTGATGTGGCAAAAGCATTTTTTTAAATAAATAGAACTAGCAGTTCAGTGGAGAATTATTTATTATCTCTAACATTCACCCTCCTACTGGTGCTATCACCAAGTGCAAATAGAGGTAGGTATATAAGAGGAAATTGGCTCCCATTTTATGATGGGACAACAACTGTTAAAATTTTTCAGTGGTGTGTTAATGCACAGGCCTCTGTTTCACCAGTTATAATGCCACAAAGCTGTAAATAATATATTCCAACTGTATATTGGCAAAGATATAACTAAGGCAGAGATATTTATTTAACTCACACAAAATCTGGACAGAACATTTTCATTCTTATCAGTAGTTAATTAAGTATAAATCAAGCCATTAAAAGAACTGCCAACCCATCTACCCTGGCCATGTTCTGTGTCTTTTTAAATATTCGAAAGGCAACATTCTCTTTAAAAGACTTTTTTTTTCTTTTTTTTTTTTTAAGCAATAAAAGCCAAAGTCTAATTTCTTAGCTGTCTTGACATGGTGATGACAGCTCCATAAACCTGTGTAATTATAGAAAATTGAGTTCTGATGTTTGATCCTGAACATACCGCTGCAAAGAAATATTATGGAACAATTTTTGAAGGCTCACTTGCAGCGGCCGGTGGACACATACTTATCATGCTCTTGTTTCACAAGCCACCAAAGATCAAACCCGAGGACATTCCCTGGGGCTGTCATCCAGACCACCACCCTGTTGAACCAGCCTTGGGGCTGCACACACGCATTGCATGCGGAAACCGTCCCTGGCAAATCTGAGTTTACAGCCCGTGCACTTCCATGGCTGTCAGCAAACAGGTCGGTGCTGCAATACGTGGTAAAGGCTGGAGAAGTACCGATCTGTTTGGGTATATAACTGGGATGCATCCCAGTAAACACAGGCAAGTGCATAAAATGTGAGCTGATCTCCAATTTGGGCAAGCCTCTGTTTTGATAAAAATGAAATTCATATGAATAATTTAATGCTCTAGAGGTGTATAAAATGATAGCCTTTTTCCCCATAGTGTTTAAGAAAATCTAATTTCTTTAAATGCAAGAAATCAGGGAGTTAATTGAGCCCATCCTTCATTCCACAGTGAAAGTTATAACAGACCTTAATGTTAAATAAATGTACTGAGAATTGCCAGTCTTTGATTTTGGACAGCTTTTCTTTTGTAATTGAATTGTGTCCTAACGTAATCAGGTTACTTTTTGCCTCTTACTGAGATTTTCAGGACAGCAAACACCCCTTCAGTAGCAGGGTTGCAGTGCTGGATCCATTTCACTTACAGAATCAGGCAAAATCCTGGTTTGGCTGACAGCGATGGGGTGCCTAACCTTTCTCCTCCTTCTCCTCGTGCCGAGAGCACTGCCAGGGCTGCGCGGGCAGCTCTGTTATTTCTGAGGTCAGTGTTATTTCTGAGGTCCGTCCTCAGAGGCTGGAGAAAGTCATTTCCATCCGACTCTCCTTCAGAAGCATCTTCTGAAGAGTGAGCGCACAGCATGCAGCGTTGAGGAGGTGGAGTAGAGGAGAGCCGCTGCAGTGCCAATATATTACAGACTGACCTGCTAAGTGGATGTGAAAGATCCCTGCCAGGAAATTTAGATCTTCAGAGACTGCCCTAAAATGAACTTGAGAGCACTTTCTGCAGTACTTTAATACTAAAAGGATTTATACATGTATTTAAAAAAATCCTTCCACTTGAAAAATCCCCAGTGCCTTAGTGACTGCATGTCAAAAAAACATCCTCCAGCTACTAGGTCTCAGACTCATCACTAAGGGAGTTTTGCAGGAATTCAAAGTCAATAATCCCAGCACAAAATGGGGTTGTTTTGCTTTTTTCTGTAGAAACAACAAGGGGAGAAAGAAGAAGTATTTGAGGAGGAGAGGAGGAGTACTGGAAAGCCACAATAGACACCATTTTAAGCAGAATTCAAAGGAATAAATAACATAAACACTAAGTAGATTACCTACGTTAGTGGAGGTAGAGGAGGTATGTTCGTAGGAACACGGAAAATGGAATATGCCATCGTATGAACGCTTTTTCCTCAGATGTTAAAAACAGTGAATAAAAGTACAGTCTCTTCACGGGAACAGGAACTGTATATGCTCAGCATTCCTGACAATCCAACAGACCTGCAGAATCCTGAACCAGCACAGATCTTTTCCATTATACTTTTCCACTCCATCTGCCCTTCCTTCCCCCACCATGGCTATTTGGTCAGGTATTGTGTGGCACAGAAAATAGCCCAACCATGCCCCTAGCAGAGACCAGGCTTTCTGAGCGAGCCCCTCCTTTGGCCCCGTCTCACGGCGCCCATCCCCAGTGCTGCCAGCTCCTGCATTGCTACCACAGTTTGCAAATGGAGGGGGGCTATATCCACCACAGCCATTTTATATTAAATCCTGAAGGTGCCTGCAGAGCATTCCTCCAGCCCTATGAATATAATCACACTCCTACAGAATGCAATGACTTCTAAATTATTCAGTGGCCTCCCAGGGTAAATGCCTCCACCACAGGTTGCATGAGCACTGCCACGCACCATGCTGTGTTTATAGCAGTGCTGGGGTGAGAGAGGAGGCTCCTCATCGACAGTGCCCTGACACACACCATTGCTCCAAAACGTCACTGATCAAGCAAGGATACACCCAGGTTTTTAGCTAAAAGATACATGAATCCTTTCCTCTACTGTTACGGCTATTCCTATTTCTCAGCTAGCCATCGCGTCTCCATCATGAGCTTCACCACACTCAGCTTCCTTGTGTTGGCTACTGCTCAGCTTGTCCTCGTGTCCGTTGTGGCTACTCCAGGCTTGGGACTGAATGTACCACTTCTCTACAGACACAGTTCAGATGAATCCTACTTTTAAAAGGCATCAGGGATTCCAGAGAAACCAACAAGATCTCTGCTTCAACACAGATTTACTGTTTTAATAGAGATTGAACAAAACTTTGTTCTCTCAGAACCCAGTAGCAGATGCAACAGTAAAAAAATCTATCTTTATCAAGGAAAGAAAGGTCACCAGTCCAGACCTGCACCCCGGGAAGAAGTACCAGGCACAAAGACCGACTGCCATGTTATTGTGATAAGCCTCAGTGTCTCCTTCAAAACTGTTTTACATGAACAGGTAAAAGAAATGCAGTATACTTAGGGAGGAAGGGATAGGGAAAAAAAACCCCAAATTGGTAAAATAAGGTTTTAAAGAAGAGAAGAAGGTGGCAGCTTCCGTTGTCAGTTTAAAGCTTCCTTGTAAGAATATTCACCTACCTTATGTAAAAGGCATCTGTAAAGAGTTCCAAAGTTTCCACAAAGATCCCTACAAATCTAATTCTTGCCTAGCTGCAGAAGCAGTTTAAAGCTTCTTTCAGTCTGTTCATTTCCCTGAACTAGATCCAGATTAAAAGCAATCCCTCCAAAGAAAAAGAAAACCCAAACACCTATTAAATCTATTCCCTCCGATAAATCTCTGTATCTGTATCAGGTGTTCTCAGCTTCTATAATGCCTGTACTTCAGCCTGCCATTCAATAATTTTTGAAATTGTAACTTCCTAAGAGATTAAATGAAGATTTATCCTTTGGCCTATATTCCTCTTTGCAGAAATGATAAGCTTCTGATGCTCTCTTGAGGGTGAATGGAGGTCAAAGCCATCATAACTGATCCTGTGCCCATTTAACTCATACAAAGAGTCTTCTCTAATATTTGCTAACCGATACCCTGTGTAAGCCACCAGAAGAAAAGCTACCTAACGCTTTAAATCTATTGAACCAGGCAGCCTTGTGTCCCCACACAAGATGGTTTCCAGTGACGTGCAGTGCAGCAGCAGCAGGGAACCGGCAGCGAACCGTGCCTCACCTCCCCAGGGACCGTCCAGGCAGAGCTGCCGCCTTTGCTCTTGCTTAGCACCTAGCAGTCATCTATCCTGCTATAAATACTCCTCAGCTCATTCCACAGAGGGATTTTTACCTGGTCTGTTGGCTAATCTTCTGAAAAAATGGCCATTGTGGAGTTTGCAATAACTTGGAACAGCTTTCTACCTGCAAATGACATTGTAGAAATTAAACAATTGATGCCCCTTTAGAAATTCCCAATTCTTCCATGCTAAATATTCTTATATTTATTATTCTTATATTTGAATGTGATACTTGATGCTTTGAGATTACCTGGACAAAACCAACATCAGAATAGTTCAGCTTAATGGTCTTTTCTCGCAAATAAATAATATTTAGATATTTGCCACTTCGTTCACCCAGTGAATGCAGGGGACTGTAAACAACAAATTATTTTAGAACACTGCACAATTGCTATTATTTTGTCTCATCAGTCCTCATACCAATTAAATTGTCCTCATCCCGAGCAGCAAGCTTTAAAAACTTGGACTGCTATATACTCAAAAATATAGGGATTTTTTTAATTAGCCATGACATACCCAGCAGTGTCTGTCTGCTGGCATGGAGGAAGCTGCCTAGCAACAATGCAAAAAAATCCTCCTATAACCCCCAGTGGATCACAGAGAGTCTGTTAAAAATGGTAATCTCTCTCACAGAAAAGTAGACATGGTTTCAATTAAGAACAGCAATTCATAATTTGTTATTTATACGCAGTGAACTAAAATAACGTTCATAAAGTATAAATACAATGTGAAAAGGCCATGCATAATTACTTAAAGCTTTAATTTGCAGTACGTAATTTGCCATTTACATCTGTAAGCCTTTTGTTTTGCTTAATGGCAAAAACATTCCAGCTAGGTCAGACCTACACTGTAGTTTATACAAGGTAGAAATCTCAGCAAATAGGGCTGGAACGAGCTCAAGGAGGCATGTAGTCCATCCCTAAGCACCAAGTCAGGATAAATTATATATAAACCATTCCCGAGCAATAACGCTTTACCTGTTTCCCAAAACCTCCAAACCCAAACAGTAGACAACCTCCCTTGGCACTCTGCTTGGTTGCCCAGCTCTCCCAACAATTAGAAAACGTTGGGAAATCTCTAACCTAAACCTCCCTTGCTCCAAACCTGCTTGCCATAATGCAGCAGACATAAAGAACAATGCATATTTTTTTAGCAATTTCTGACGTACTTGGAAATGGCTATCGTGTCAGTCTTCTGTTGAGTAAATAACTCCAGCTTTTCTCAGGCTTTCCTTATATAGTTCATACATCTTTACTGAACTGCTTCCTATTTCTTTTGGATTATTCCTCCAACTCCTTACACTCCCTCTTGCCTTACATATTGAATAAACGCACTCTCCCAATCCAAGTTAGCAGTGATAGCTCTAGGTCTGCAGCCATCACTCCTCCAGGCATCTCAGGATCCAGATGACTTTTCTCTTTCCTTTCCTGTCCTCCTCTGGGTTCACCTCCCTTCTGCTGCTGATGCTGTTCATATCACTGATCAATCACCACTGCTGGCCTTTCTACAGAAAACTGCATCAGAAGAAAACCAGGAGCTACCAAAGGCCGCAGATGCCCATGTGGAGTTGACCCTCCTCTTGTGCTGAGAGTCCATTTCACCCCAGTGAAGGGCAAATGTGGGGCGGGAGGCAACAAGCCCTTGGGCAGGCTCTCGCCTCCAGCCCTGTGGCCTCATCTGGTCAGGCAATGAAATGTGCCAAAACTGACCGCATTATGGCCGGGTTTACATCCGCTCCAGGCAGTTTATCCCCTGGATAACAGGCACCACTTCTTTGCAGATGGACCCCTGGAGTCCAGATGGGATGCATCCCTCCCACCTCAGCCCAATACAAGGCACCAGGAGACCATGATGACCCTCGGCTGCCTTCGGCAGTGACGGCTGCGGGCAGGAGCACCCAAAAGCCCTACAACTTGGCCCATGTAGATCATAAGGGAAAATGAACCATCTCTCTCTCAAATTAATTTTGGTTTCCCCAAAGGACTAACTCATTGAAGAATCACAAGTGAATGCCTTTAGGGATTGAGTCCTGGCAAAACAAAATCCCTAGTCACTTCTCAGGAACAATGAATCACTTTTTTCTGATGAAACAATAAAAGGACTCGGTCATGCAGTGGATTAGCATAAACATTTATCCTAACTTGGCAGAGCTACAAGCAATGAGGAAGAGAGTCCAAGAAAGGAATAAATAATAGATAACCTCGGTATCTGGGTTCAAAACTCTGGGAAAATATTCCCTGCACTACACAAGCTGTGAAACCCACTCTTTTGAAATATACACTTCCAAATTCAGAATGAAATGCCAAAGGAGCAACTTTAATGCTGTTGACCAGATGTTTGCATTTTTGTTGATATTTTTAACAATTACCCAAGAACAGTTAATTCAGTGCTTTGAAGAGGGGTATAACTATGTAAAGTCTTGCTATTGGTATAATTATGAATGGACTTCACTGTTGAGTTTGGTAAATCAGGGTCCTTCTAGCTCCTGCACAGCATGTGCACAGCTACTTTGCAGCTGCAAAGTCTACATTATCACATGAGAAATTAACTTTCTTCTATATATCCTAATTTATCAGAGATTCTTCCAAAACATGCAGAATATATTTTTATATATATATATATTTTGTCACATTAGGTAGTCAGTTTTCACCAAAAAAAAAAAATCCACTGGAATTTTAATTTTTCATCAGTTTTCCTTTTTTATTATTAATATGACTGATTTCTTACCTTATTAGTTTTTATTCTTCTCCTCTTCTTGCTGGGAGTGGAGTTTTGGCTGTGGCACACCCTAGAAGCAATGAGAAAACAGGATCATTCTCAAAGGTTTCAGTCAAATACTCTGCAACTCACACTAAACAATCAAATCCAAACCTTTAAATTTGACTACAAAAGGCAAAACTTTCCTACCTGTACTTCTCATTTCTTCTCTTCAGGCGACTACATCTTGGTGTGTTAACTTTCAGCCTGTTCCTGCTAGCTTCTTTGTATTAACCAAAGTGGGTATTTTGGTTTTTTAAGACAGCTTAAGCAATGGGTTGCAGACACAAGAACAGTTCTTGTGTCTGCATATTTATTACGGCAAGGGGAAGTTGTATACTCAGGGGCATTCCTTTTGTTGCTGGCAACATAATAACATTTGCTTAATTGTGTTTTATTAATGTTAATATACCCAGAGGCTCAGACTGCCCGCACATTTTTGTAAATTGAATTAAAGGAAAAATGAATCAGAGTTAAAAGACAGCTGATTAATTTTATTCACTTGCTTGAGGGGGTTTAAGCCAAATGGTCTCCACATCTATTTTTCTTTAGAGAACAGACTTTATAGCCACAGGGCTAAGAGAAACTTGTCAGCAAGCCATTTCCATTGCCATGTGTCAAGGAGAGCTATTTAAAGCGTTAAAAGGAGTGGACATTAGGGAGAGGTGCTCACCCCCTGCTCTGTACAAATGGCAAGATATACAGACGTGGTCTCTCCTGCCTGCTGCCCAGATCAGAGGGTTTTCATAAAGCATTTTTTAATGAAGCTTTCAGAGCACCTCCCGGAGCCTGCTGCTCGAGACAGGCAAGGACATGGGCACAGCACAAACCCGCTAAAAAGGGACATTTCAATCCACAGAAAATCCACCTTATTAGCAGGTCTGCCTCGACACATACTGCAATTTAAAGGCCATTATTGCACTATTTAATAGGCTTTCAGCTAGTGACAGCAGAAATCAGTTCTTGAGACAGATTTCTCATTTGGAAATAAACATAATTTGCTAGAGAAACCTCTGCTGGATGTATATTTATACAAAGCCTGGGCTGAAACATCCACATGAATGCAGGGCTGTTCAGTAGGAAACCCACTTGATTTACCAGTTACTCAGAAGGGTCTGGGCTGAAGACACTCTGTATACAAACGTGTCAGGCATTTCTGGCATGGCTTCTTATTCAAAACTGGAAAGTCAGAAAAAATAGCAAGGTAAAAAGCTCAAAGAAAAAAGGATGTTTAAAATGTATGCAAAAGTGGATGGCTTGAGCCCCTCCATGTAAGCAGAAGGCACAGCAGAGATCCCTCATCATGATGGGGACATCATCTCAGGATCCAGATCTGAATATTTTTCCATCTGTTTTGAGAGCAAGGGAGTCGGGAAGGAAAAAGCCTAATCCGTAAGGGAAGGATTTCCATTCTGCCAGGTCCCATTGCGGTGGGACGGCTGGAGAAGGGTCCCAGTCAGCACAGACCATCTCCACCCACATGGCCATGGCCCACGCTTTCTGTAAGTATCACTCAGGTCTCCTCGCACTTCCCCTCCGGGATAATCCTGGCACCTCAAATGGCTCCCACCCCCTCTTCCCACAGCTAATGACATGTGGATAATGAAAATGACGCAGAAGGAGGAAATGTAGAATTTCTGAGTAAAGGAAATTATTATTAGGCTCCCCAAATAACCTGTGAGCCTTTTTGCAGGCTTTTTCACATCCTGTGTTCCAGACAAACAAGACGTATGCACCACCAGGTCTTGCACGTTGTTGCATCCCATCCCACGAGATACCTTCGTGTGCCACAGGCATAATGAGCAAAGCTGTCCACCAAGTCAACACCCGTGTCAAAATGTGGGAAAATTGTGGCACAACTCTACAGCTAAGGGTGGCAAGATCTCCCTTTTGGTCTCCTGTGTGCATGTGTCACCAACACAATGTCCTGCTGGAGTTTTTCACACTGCTTGGAGATTCATAGTGTCTACCAAGCCCCCCAAAAAGGTCTCTGGCCACTAGTAGGACCTGGGCTCTCACATTATCCTGAGTATCCATGCCATGCCATGGGCATCTCAAACATCCAGAAGTATATGATATTAGTCAAACTGCGGCCCAGGACACTTCATTTTGGGCCTCCCCCAAGCTTTGCCTCCTATATATCTTTCACTGTTGTATCTCTATTGCAAAGACAATGTTCAACCTCATGTTGCTAAATGAGATTGACCTCCACCAGCTAAATGCGAGTGATCTCCACCAGCACAAGCAGGGGTCGGGGTTATTTGACAAAACTGTTTTGTTTGCAGGGGTACTCTGACATTTCATCAGAGCTTTGTTTTCCCTTCAGTGTGAAGAAAATTAAAATACAGGAATAACAGGCTCTGAATGAAAGAAAAAATGCAACTGTCACCCACATTCCCCTCCTTTCAAGATGGAAAACCTTCTCAGTGGGAGAGAGCATGTCTCAGCAGCATGGAGACCTCTCAGCCAGTATTTGCAGGACGTGCAGGGCTCTGAACGCCCACATAATTTTGTGGGATTTGCGGGTGGCTGGTGCATCCACATATTCTCCGAGGAGGTACAAATGTTTTTCAATATTCTTTCATGCTCCAGGCTGGGGAAGGCAGGGATGGAAGGGGAGAAGGTGCACTTTGCAGAGGTCTCCTCCTTTCAGCAATTTACTTTATGCCCATTGTCACCAATACCAAAACATACCACTATGTTTTCCTCCATAATATACAATGAAGAATAAAGACTTATGAGGATAAAAATCATATTTTCAAAACTACAGCAGAAGCAGTCACTTTTCAGAGAGCTCTCTGTACTGCGAAGGAGACAGCTCTGGGCAAGCCAGGCTACCCTCCGGGGCTGGTGGGCTACCTTGGCCAGGCTGTGAGCAGACACTGCTCCTTTGATCTCCATGAGGGATGCTCTTCCTCACATCCCAGCTGAGCTTGGCTTGTGGTGCCCAAAGCCCCGCAGGAGCCCACCAGCAGCATGAGAGAACTTCCCAGGCCCCACCGGAGACCCCTGAGGATGTGTTCACAGGGGGGCCTCACATCCGAGCTTGCCCTGTCAGAAAGAGAGAAATAGCTGTCATTTAAAAATAGAAATAAAGTTTCTACAAGGCCCAGGCACACATCTCCTGTTTGCTTGTTTAAATTACTTCCAGCTGAAGAGGCAGTCCCCCCAACAGCTCTTGAGTGATAGGAACTTCGTGCTGAGAAGGCCATGCGAGCTTTGGCAGTGCTCAGAAAGACACTTTAAAACTAACACAGATTTGCTGTCTCATAGGAACAGCCTGAGGCGCTCCCTTTGCAAAGGGAAAAATGTGTCATGACAGGGCAACCGTGCACACTTACAATACTAATGCTGCTCAAAGAAAGCGCACAGCGTGTGCACGCGTATGAGGAATCGGACTCTTCTGCCAAGCACTGCCGTACTCTTCATCAGATCACACCAGAGCAGCCAGTCGTAGTCTTTGGAAGGAACTATCCCATACATTAGAGACATTGCTTACAGCAAAGGCTGACAAAATCAAAACAATCAGCGAAACAACTGCCTCCCTAAATTTACATTAACTGAACTGCAATCTTGACAGTGGGGTTTCCCATCTCACAGGACCACAGTTTGCAGTTGACTGCTGTAGAGCTCTGATCCAGAGAAACCTGGCTCATCCAGTATCTTCAGTCCAACACGTTGTTGCACCATTAGAAGAACATGAGAAATAGTGGAAGATCCAGCTTTAGATATGTATGTCTGTGTAACACATTGGCGGCATCTCTAGCTTTAATAAAACTTCAAGAATGAGTCCTTGAGGCTCACGAGAACTACAAAAGGAGTACAAGTTTCCTTCAGCTAGTGTACCAACGTGTACATGTGATCTGGGAGACTGTACTGTAACCTTCATCTGCACGTGACATTAATAATCCACCGTGACATGTGATCTCATAAAGTCCCTGGGAAAAACATTCAGTCTACTCTGGAAAGCACCTCATCTGCTTTTGATGTTGTAAGACAATAATATTCTGAAAATATATTTTAGTTATTTTTAAGACTAAGTCTCAAAAATTAGATTTTACTTATATCAACAAACTGTAGGTGCTAGTAAAATATTATCACCCTTGCTAAGTAACTGTGTACATACATATTTTAACAGGTCAGTTATGCCAGTTACTGAAATGAAATATGGCTAGAATTACTGACAAAACATACTTAGATTTTCAAAATTTTGCAGGCTCAGGAGAACTTCTTAATGTTGTTATAAATAAGTCATTGATTTTATTGACTAGAACATATTTTGATGGCTTTCATCCACAGAATGGTAAGGAGTTTCAGAGGTCAAGAGCAGTTCTCACTGTTTTGCTAAATGTCAGAGAGAGTCTAGTTCATGCTTGTCACTGGAAAACATCTCTTCAGAAGTGACGCAACACGTTATTAGTGTCCACACTGACCTGTGCTGGTTGTTAGAAGAAACCTCTTCTCGCTCTGAAATACCCTTGACCTTGCGCAAAAGAGGTGACTAGTTCTTCTACCTCTGCTTCACCACTCTCTAGGATACAAAATCCAATGTTGTCACCTTCCCTGAAAATAACTCTTAGTGGTAGACTAATGTTATGGGAAAACAAAGAACTAACTTACCTACTTCAGTCTGAAGACTGACAAAACATTTTCTAGGGTTAGATACACGTTTTCAGCTCCAGGAGTTCCTCCTTGTTTTTCCCAAAACCTACACAGCTTTCAGGCTTTAGACCCTCATCTTAGAGTCATCATGGCTTCAGAACGTATCCTGACATACCAGTTTTTCCCTGTGTTTCTGGCCAGGTTCAAGCCTTTCCCGCTCCCCTGAGAATTTCCTGTGATGCAACAACTCAACGCACCATCAGAATTACCTAGTTTAAATTCTTCTTTCCAGCGTTATTGGCAGCTTCCACCTATCTTCAAATATAACTCTCTCTTGGGCATGCCAAGATGGATCCACTGCCTGGCCAGAAAATAAAAATTTCTAATACTTGTTCCAATACGTCACTTTACACAAGTTGCCCATCCATTGTGAGGAAACACCCTCTGCCCTCTGTCACAGTCAGATTCAAAACTGTGTGTGTGTTCTTTTGGCCTTGTTACGTTTCATCAAGCCATAAGCATTGGCAATCACAGTTCACACAAAAACATGCAGAAGAAAGATTCAAATGGTTCGTTACCAGCAAAATAAAGAGCCCAGTCAGGCTGCTGGCCAGAGAGTGCGGAGCTGAGAGCGCAGACTGGAGACATGGCCCCTTTCTGCTGCTGGGCGCTGTACAAGTGAACCTCATCATCTCAAAATCACACAGCTAAGGTAGGGTACAGCCGGAAACAGAGGCTAGACCTTTCAGCAACGCCTTATCTATGCTACCAACCTGTTTCACATCACAGACTAGCCAAATGCCTACTGCTCTCTGCACTTACTGGCCTGCTGCATGCTTTGGCATTCAAAAAGAAAACAGCATATCAACAGTGTGAAGACAAAGCTGCATTATGTATCTCCCAGCCATAAAGATCAATCTTGTGAAATGTTGAGTATCTATAATTTGCACTATATTCAACTAGACCCATGGAAGTTCATCATCTCTCTTTAATGATGTAATAAACCATGAAATAAATACTTAAATAGACAAACCAAATGTGTTAGCTGGTGTCCCAGCTCGTGGTGTCCCACTTACTCCAGATGATGTTCTGAATATATTGCCCTATGCTGAATACATTGCCCGTGCTGGCACAGGGGCAGCGTGTGAAGAGTCCTCCCCCTGAGGAGGAAGGAGCAGCAGAGACAAGGTGTGATGAACTGACCACAACCCCCATTCCCTGTTCCCCTGTGCCGCTGAGGAGGGAGAAAATTTGGGAGTGAAGTTGAGCCCGGGAAGAAGGGAGGGGTGGGGGGAGGTGTTTTTATGATTTTGTTTCATTTCTCATTACCCTACTCAGATTTGATTGGTAATAAATTAAATTAATTTTCCCCATGTTGAGTCTGTTTTGCCCATGACAGTAACTGGTGAGTGATCTCTCCCTGTCCTTATCTTGACCCACGAGCCTTTCGTTGTATTTTCTCTCCCCTGCCCAGCTGAGGATGGACAGTGACAGAGCGGCTTTTGTTTTCTTCCTAAATCAAGCTTGGACTATTTTCTTGAAGAGCTGTTATGAAATCATAGCAAACGCTGCCCTGTTTTGACACATGTATGTACCTGTACGTAATTAATTCAAAGCTCTTGCATGTCTTGTCCTCGTACCAGCTGCTGCAGCACTGGAAGTGCCCCTTTCAGCAGGGTATCCCTATCTGCCCATTTGAGAGATCGTATCTGATGTTGACCCCTTGCTGGAGAAAGGCTAATGGACTAGATGGACCAGTAGCAGGATCTGTGTGATGATATGATAAAAAAAGAAGTGGAGATAGGTTAAAACTGAAAGCCTTTAATCAAAATAAATATATTTCAAGCAAACTTGCTCCTGTTCCTAATGGCACCTAAGCCTGGGCTCCCAGCTAGCTCTTCTGGGTGCATGTGTGTTTGTGCACGCAGGCGTGTAACATTCACTCTGCATCAAGCAAATTGCCTTGGCAGCATCCTGACAGCTGCGGTCCTCGTGCCTCTGAGGCTAGGTAAGAAGACTGTTCTGTGCGATAGCATCAAGGGTAGACTTTCATTAGTTATTACTAAAAATATCAATGGCTGCCTATAGGTAGTGATTATATCCAGTCACACATAACTTTTGTATTCAGCTGGGTTTTTTTCTGGAGTGGATACTGGCTGGATTCTAAAATAAGTTATGTTGCATATTATCTTAGTATCTGCGTATGGGTCTCTGAACTGTAACTTACAGTTTTCTGTACAAAAATGAAAAATAAAAATCTTTTTGAAGCCGCTTTGAAAAATAATTTTTCTTTCCTCGCTTCTATATTTCCATGTTCAGTCTCTGCACCTGCCAATGTATGAATAATGTAAAAGCAGCATAGTATTAACAGCCGTAGGCAGGAATGCAAAATGCAGCGCTAACAGTGAAGTATGGCTACTCACTTGCTGACCCAGAGCTCTGACAAATTCTTTGTTTTCCTGTGCTGGAGGAATATATTTAAAAAAAAATAAGGACCAGCTTCCTCCATACTAACTACTAAATAAACCAACAAAGTCTGTCTCTTGCAGCCTCTGGCCTGGCATGGTGCACATGTACATGTGGGAAAATATGGGCCCGCTGCTGAATGAGGTGGGTGCCCTGGTGACAGAGGATACAGAGAACGCAGAGTTACTGAATGCCTTCTTTGCTTCAGTCTTTATGGCCCCAGGAATCCCAGACCCTGGAGGTAAGACAGCAACTCTGGAGAAAGGAAGACTTTCCCTTGGTTGAGGAGGATTGGGTTAGAGAACATCTAGGCAAACTCAACACCCACAAATCCATGGGCCCCAATAAGATGCACCCACGAGTGCTCAGGGAGCTGGCAGATGTTATTGTTAAGCCACTCTCCATCATCTTTGGAAGGTCATGGAGAGCAGGAGAGGTGCCTGGGCACTGGAGGAAAGCCAGTGTCACTCCAGTCGTCAAAAAGAGCAAAGAGGAGGACCGGCAAAACTACAGGACAGTCAGCCTCACCTCCATCCCTTGAAAGGTGATGGAACAACTCATTCTGGGGGTCATGTCTAAGCATGTGGAGGAAAAGAAGGTTATCGGAGGTGGTCAGCATGGATTCACCAGGAGGAAATCATGCTTGACTAATCTGAGCGCCTTCTGTGATGGCATGACTGGCTGGGAAGATGAGAGGAGAGCAGTAGACGTTGTCTACGTTGACTTCAGTAAGGCTTTTGACACTGTCTCCCATAACATCCTCATAGGCAAGCTTAGGAAGTGTGGGTTAGATGAGTGGACAGTGAGGTGGGTTGAGAACTGGCTGAATGGCAGAGCCCACAGGGTTGTGATAAGCAGTGCAGAGTCTAGTTGGAGGCCTGTAGCTAGTGGTGTGCCCCAGGGGTCAGTGCTTGGTCCAGTCTTGTTCAACATATTCATCAGTGACCTGGATGAAGGGACAGAGTGTACCCTCAGCAAGTTTGCTGACGATACTAAACTGGGAGGAATGGCTGACACACCAGCACTGCCATTCAGTGAGATCTTGACAGGCTGGAAAATTGGGCGAAGAGTATCCATATGAAATTCAACAAGGGCAAGTGTAGGGTCCTGCACCTAGGGAAGAACAACCCCAGGCACCAGTAGAGGTTAAGGGCTGGCCTGCTGGGAAGCAGCTCTGTCTGGTGGACAAGCAGCTCTCCATGAGCCAGCAATATGATATGCCCTTGTGGCCAAGAAGGCCAATGGTATTCTGAGGGTGACTTAGGGGACTGGGGCATCTCTCGTATGAGGAAAGGCTGAGAGAGCTGGGTCTGTTTAGCCTGGAGAAGACTGAGAGGGGATCTGATCAATGCTTATAAGTCTCTAAAGGGTGGATGTCAAGAGGATGGGGCCAGACTCTTCTCAGTTGTGTCCAGTGACAGGACAAGGGGCAATGGGTACAAACTGGAACACGGGAAGTTCCATCTCAACATGAGGAAAAGCTTATTCACTGTGAGGGTGACCGAGCACTGGCACAGGCTGCCCAGAATGGTTGTGGAGTCTCCTTCTCTGGAGATATTCAACACCCGCCTGGATGGGGTCCTGTGCAACCTGCTCCAGGTGATCCTGCTTTAGCAGGGGAGTTGGACTAAATGATCTCCAAGGGTCCCTTCCAACTCCTGACGTTCTGTGATTCTGTGATCCCTGGGTGTAACAGAAGCCAGAGTCCAGGCAGCTGTGGAACAGGCAGTGTTCAGCACCACAAACCCCTCTGCCTTCACACCAAGCAACTCCCGCTTTTCTTCTGCTTCCCAGCTACACCTTCCCACCTACCTAGTTTTCCTCATTTCCCTTTTTCTTGACAATTTAACTTCACCCAGCACTGAGGTCTCTAAGGTGTTTTCTCCCATTGCACTTTTGCTTCCCCACACCTGTTTGTAAAGAACATATCTGGAGAAGGGACAAATTAAGTCATCAGTGCCCCTGTCCTCCTTTCCATCTTTCTCCTACCTCCCACTCCCTCCTGCTTTTCTCCCACCACAAGACCAGTGGGTTGAGAAGCATCCACTGGTTTGACCTCTGCCCTGGTGCCTCCAGTGTTGCACAGCGGGATGGAGCAATGGGGCGAGATGGGCTCTGGCTGCGGGGAACTGCAGCTGCCTGGCTCCTCGCCTCCGCTCTGGCACTCCTGTGCGCTCGCAGGCAGCTTGCTTCCTTGCCTGCAGTCCCCAGGGCCAGGCAGGGAGCCGTCCTTAGCCGACAATGACAAAGCAGTGCCTGCAAGGTAGTATCTTTTTTGAAAAGTTAATTAACATCTTCCTATATGGAGTATTTTAAGCTACAGTAGCTGCCAAGTGACTCTCAAAGCAGTTTAACCTTCAGTACTGATGGGGATTGGGGCTTTCGATTTAAATGGCCCAAAATGCTATTTTCTGCCTATTTGCTGTCACAGAGCTCCACTGCCCCACACATATAGCGGTTGTTTTGGCACTGCTGAACACAAAGGAAAAAAGGAAAAAATATGATTTCTGGATGTTTTTTGAAGGATTTTAGCGCAAAAGAGGAAATGCAAGGGAAAGCTTCCTTTTACTGTTTGGTAGTGTGCCCCCACAGCAAAGACTAAAGATGTCCTGTTACCAGACTTTTGCAAAGCATATGTATGTGATGATGGGGTAGAGAGGTTGAGAGGAAAATATTATTAACAGACATAACATGGGAAAAAAGTCAAATCACAGTTCCTCACTTAAACTTAAGAAATTAGAGAAGGAGTCTGATGAATATCTTACCTGAAATTGAGAATCTGATCAGAATTACACCTGTCTGAATACACAGTTCGAGCAGAAGAAAATTACAGCCCAGGAAGTCAAAAGCAGAGTACATGTCTGCCTGGGTATGTGTTATTTTTAAGCAGCAGAAGACTCCACAGGTACTAACTAGTTCATTCTCCGCGACCACTTCATATGGTGTGTTGTCCAGCTGGGAGAAAATGTGAAAAGTGTTTTTGGGAAGAGCAGAGCATCTTGCCTGACTGTCAGGGTCGCTCCCTCAGAGCAGGGACGGGGGGGAGTCTCTGCATGGAGAGGCAATGTGCCGCCTCTCCGCTTGCCCTCTAACACCGAGACAAACCAGGCTGGAGCTGAGCTCCATTTATAGCCCAGCAGGAAGCCTGCCCAGCGGCCGTCTCTTTCTCTTCTGTACAACAGGATCAATTTGATGCATGGGCTGAACAAGCAGATTTAGATTATGAACATTAGGGATGCTCTCTTCTGTGTGACACTTGATCAGAACTGAATGGTGATGGGAAGGAACGAATGGCAATGCATTAAATAGCTTGTTGCACTTCTCCTTTGGGTGACTTTCTTGTTAACCCACATAAGTGTCACTCCATCATTCAGCTCTGCTTCCTAAGGCACCTACCAAAACCATTTATTTCTCCTATTAAATCAATAAAGACTTGTGAAAACTGTAGTCTGGAGGCTTTTTGTTCCATAATGGCAGGCAGGAGTTCATAGGAATCAGAGTGCTGCAATCAGGATGGGTTTGTATATATCAAATCTGCAGCTGTTCTTGGAGCAGATGACCTATAAATTGGCTCATAAGCTTTTAACCGCAGAAATTTAGTGTGTAGTGAGAAAAAACCTCTTTCTCTTTCATGGCCCAGGTTTCAACCCTGGCTGAAGCGGCACTTGGTGATACACCTGTACCGTGCAGTGGTATATACAGAGGTGATTTAGCTGTGAAAAGGAGCAGAAGCACCTTCTCAAATTCCCTGCACTCAGGATGTTGCCTGTGGTTCAAGACATCAGAACATGAATACTGCTGGACTTCTCAGGGTCTGTCTGCTGTGCATTCACCTCTCACCGACTGGGCTAGATTAAACCCTTGCTGTGACGGGCTGCCAGCTTATGGCCTTGTCTACATAAATGATGATATGCCATCAACATCTACACTTTCATGTTGGAATGCATGTGTGTAGCAGTGTTTTTTTGTTCTTATGGGCCTCAAATCTCTTCATAGTCTGCGGTTTTGCTTTTCTCTGATGTAATAAGTTTGACAACCCCATCTTGGGTAATGACCTGCTGGTGGGAGAGGCCAAGCCTCTACTGACAACTATGGTGGGACAGAGCTGGAGGTGTGATGGAAAACATTACCCTTCCTCTGACTTGGATGCTCCCCGCATCTGTGTCTCCTTTCTGGATTTTCAGGTCTAAACATCTGATAACACACTGTGGTTTTCTCTCTCAAACATCATCTAATTTTAACATCAGAATGATTCCTCACTCCCTTTGTGTTTCATCCGGTGACCATTAATGACATACTTAGCGATGATGACTTGGCTGCACTCAGTGCCCTGCTGAGGTGAATGGCTTCATGTCACAGAGCTGTGGTGTTAGTTATCTCCATCAGTGCGTTTATACCTATCTTTAAGAATCCATTCAAGAAACCCTATTTTTTACACAATAGTTACTACAGAGAGCACAGAATTTTTTTACCTGAGCACAGCTCATGGAGAAAATCCTATATGTAAAGAAGCCGTTGATGAAAATGCTTTCTTCCTGCAGTTCCTGTCCTTACAATGGAATCAGATTTTTCAGACAGTGTTTGGAAAAAGCACTCTGATTTGATTAAAGGCCCAGTTTCCCACTTTCACATGGACCATTCTGCAGCAGGTTAATGTTACAGTGTCCCTCCCATGGGAGACAATCCGCCACCAATTTCTCCAATCTCAGTCCTTCCGGTGGGCTGCAGTTCTTCATGATCTGCTCCTGTGTGGGTCCCTTCCACAGGGTGCAGTCCTTCAGGAACAGACTGCTCCAGCGTGGGTCCCCCACGGAGTCACAAGTCCTGCCAGCAAACCTGCTCCGGGGTGGTCTCCTCTCTCCATGGGGCCACAGGTCCTGCCAGGAGCCTGCTCCAGCACAGGCTTTCCAAAGGGTCACAGCCTCCTTTGGGCATCCACCTGCTCCAGTGTGGGGCCCTCCATGGGCTGCAGGTGGATATCTGCTCCACCATCGACCTCCATGGGCTGCAGGGGGACATCTGCTCCACCATCAACCTCCATGGGCTGCAGGGGGACAGCCTGCCTCACCATGGTCTTCACCACAGGCTGCAGGGGGATCTCTGCTCCGGCACCTGGAGCACCTCCTCCCCCTCCATCTGCACTGACCTGGGTGTCTGCAGAGTTGTTCCTCTCACATCTTCTCACTCCTCTCTCCAGCTGCAGTTGCTCTTTGTGTTGCACAGGAGTTTTTTCCCCTTCTTAACTCTGTTATCCCAGAGGTACTATCACCATCGCTGATGGGCTCGGCCTTGGCCAGCGGCGGGCCCGTCTTGGAGTCAGCTGACATTGGCTCTCTCAGACACAGGGGGAGCTTCTAGCAGCTTCTCACAGAAGCCACCCCTGTAGCCCCCCCACTACCCAAACCTTGCCACTCCTCCTTCCCACTTTCCTCCTGCTCTATTGTCCATACACTGTGAACACCTATACAAACCTACCACAGACACTTTTCATCAACAATGCAACGCTACAAATACACAGCCAGATTTGGACCTGTATTTCTCATCATTTTTTGCATATGTGATGCATTGTCACATTGCTTTTCGTGAAGGTTGGATGCAGTTTGCCTCTCCTTATGACCCGTTCTTCCATGCACCATTCCTATGTCCTTCATGTGAAACTCACATTTGAAAAGTCCCATTTGTTTCCACAGAAATTTCCCCAGCCTTTTAAATCATTTTCACCCTCTCCATTGCAAACACTTCAAAGTTTTTGGTATGGTTTTTCTTTAGGACTACCAGAACTGAAAGAAATATTCCAGATGAAGGTCTCCCATGAATTTATGGGTGGGTATGATGATCTGGAGGGGTTTTTTTCACTCTTTAGCCAAGCATTTTTCTTACTTTTTAATCTCTTTTTTTTTTTTTTCATTAAGAGCTAGAACAGATCCAGCCCTATTAGTGGGAGTATTTATAAACTACAGAAATGACTTGATAATTCCTACTGATGTGAAGTCCTACATATGTGTGTGCCCACCTTGTGGTTAGTAACTTCTGGGCCAGCGGTATTTCACCTATCCAAAGCCCAAGCTGGCACACCGTTGCCTAGTCCTTCATGATTATGATTGTTGAGATGCAGTGGAGATAAGAAGCTGCAATAATCCTTTTGGGTCAGTCAGGCTGTCAGATCGTCCTTCCTCCCAGGAGTTGTACATGCCTACCTTCTCCTTTCAGCAGAACACCATGATCAGCCATGACCACCCAAAACCTGAATAGAAAACCAGTAAACTCAGCAGCACAAATGATTGATAGCCAGTTTCTGCTACCTTCAAAACACAAGTCAAGTCACATTTGGAGTGCAGCCTCTTTCACTGCCTCCTGCAGCTGCTTCTGCTTAAGAAATGATCATCCCATGCTCTTTTTTATGGTGTTAGGATATTACAATGATGGGCACCTCAGAAATAAAACAAAAATTATTATTTCAGAATAATAAATTATAGAAAGACTCTTAAACCAACTGCTGAATGTACAGCATGACAAAAGCATATCTACTAAGACTAACATTTTTTTCTGCACTGCTGTTCACATGCACACTGGAGGGAGAAGTTTCATGTTGAAAGACATGGCAAATTCATCAAGTTAAGAGCACTGGAATGAAATTGTTTTCAAGGTTACTTTTTTTTAAAAAAACCTACTTATACTAACAAAGGCTTTTGAGCAATAGGGAAGATAATGAAAAGTGCATTATAACCCTGCTTTATAACAATTCAGAAAGTACATTTTTTTTCTTTTCTTCTACTCAAATGTGGCTAGAAACTGAAAATCAAAATAACCTTCAAATACTTTATTTTTCCATTTTCCAGATTTTAGAATACAAAATATCACAATCACATGATGATCTTTGCAGACATATGCAAGTTTACACTATACCATCAAAATTAATAGGTATTTCTCTTCAACAACATTTTTGCTTAACTGATGTTTTGATGGGACTTGCAGATAATTTTTGGTGCTATAAAATGTCCATTAATTACCAAGGGCCTAAGCCTGCTCCAGAATAATCAGTGAGATTCAGACATGAGCAAGAGGAAGACTGGGTGTCCCATTTGCATATGTCAGAAACTAATCCCATGTGTCTGGGAATTTAGTAACCTGTGCGACTGGCTCTTTGCAACTACTTTGGCGGGGGGGGGGGCAGGCATTGACAGAAATATAAGCCTTGTAGAAACCCTAAAGTGCCTCACCTTCCTTAAGACACTGTACTTGGAAGATCCAAGCTGTCAAGGTAGAATTTGACTTTTCCTACATATAAACTGGGGCAGACAGGACTTACAGAATCAGGAATATTGAAATGTCAGGATTCAAGCACAAATGAACAAGCTCCAGGGTGTTTCTGTTAGGAAATCACTGGAAGGAATTATTGCAGTTTTATGAAATTTTGGAATAAAACTGTAAACATTTCTTATGCTGTTGAGCAATCTTGATAAAGTGATGAATGCCTTGCAATCTTATTAAAATGATGGCAGTTTAAACTTCTTAGCATGACTCAGGATCACTTCATTCTTTAGCCTGGAAACACAATGCAGTTTTCACGAAAAAACAGCTGGAGCAATACCAAAGACAGTTCCTATATTGACTATAAAAAGAGTTGAATCAAAGATTTAATGAAAAACAGTGGGAACAGGTAAAATCTCATATTCATATCTACCATTATTTTCTCAGAACAAACAGTTCTAAAAACTCAATATCAAGTAGCAGATAGCTATAATCAGGAAAACAAAAATTATCTAAAATCCACCTGCCTCTGCTAAGATGTTAAAAAGTCAGATGCATACATCACTCTGGATTAGCCACCCACTGCTAGGGACTGGGTTGAAATACTAATGAGGACAACATCCCCTGGCTTTGATTTAGGTGACCATTTTGAGTTTAACCCCAGTCTATCCACAGGTTTTAATAAGAGCTGCTACAGCACGCCAAAAATATCAGTTTCCCTGTCTTCGCCATTACCAGTCACCCTTACTCTGGTGCAGAAAAAAGAATCCCCATTTTAGTGGCAGGCCCAATTCATAAGCAGATTGAAATCTTCCAGTAGATCTTGCCTCTAGATTTGCCCAGAAGCCAATGAACATTTTCTGGCGAGGTCTGCAGTTTTCTATATCAGCACTTCAATTCTACTGAAATTCCCACCAGGGCTTCATGTCCACTCCATCTGAAACAACAACCAGAAGGGAAAAGACCACAAGACACTTACATGGGCTTATATGAAACAGCGTTTCATCTTTAGCAATCAGAATAAGGTATAAGGAAGACCTGCAAACGGTCGAGGTCAAGACAGGTAGATAAAAAGTCAAGAAAATCAGGAACAGGAGGAAGAAGCTACCCTGCACAGTGGGCAGACCAGTTTACCGGTGTCTTCTTCAGAGGAACACATATCTCCAAGGCAAACTTCACGAGCCCCTAACTATACTGCTGAATATTTCTGCACATGTCCAGTAGAAATACCTCGCTGCTGACTTCCCACTCCAAATGTATCCAACATGCTGTCCAGTCAAACTGCTCCTTACTGGCTTTTTTATATAAACAACATCAGAGTTACGCTTTCATTTTTCTGTTTGTCTGAAGAGTCCAGAGCAGCCTATTTTGTCCTGCAGGCAGGACTCCCCCTGAGCTATCCTCCACCATCCTTCCCCCTGCATCCTCCATTCGCCTCCCACAGCCTCTTCTCTCCCCCCAGTTTGCCTCTTGGCAATAAATCATTCACCATGTCAACCTGTGAAGCCGCCTTCTAAAGGGTGATCAGAGCCGGCAGTCCTGTCATGCTGGAAAGTGCTAATTAGCGCCATCACCTCCTGCAGACAGCAGCGGACGTGCTGGAAGAAGTGGTGCTGCCGTGCACCTGTGGGGGGCACAGGGCGCTTTGCTCCCCCCATTTCTGACTTTCTGATGTGGTGCCCTGAGCAGCCCCTGCAGTGGGGGAAATGACTGACCATCCACCAGCTACCACGCTGCGCAGAGACAGCCACAGCTGTCATTATGTCAGAGTAGAAGGTTTCTATAAAACCAGCGGTCAATGGCCAGTTCTGTAAAAAAAGCACCTGAGGAGATGCACATGGGAACTGGTAAGCAAGGGTGGCAGGGGCAGCCAGCAACAGACCACTCGACATGTGAAAAACAGGACAACAGCAATCAAAAAAAAGAACAGGCAGTGCAATAAGCAGCTTATCTGAGCAGGCATCAGTCTGTTTTACATCTGCGCTGCTCTGGGACTTTAGATCCCCATGAAAACAGGGACCGAGTCCATACTGGCCAGTGCAGTGCAAAACACTCTGACTTCATTAACCACTGTTTTTTCAGTTACCCAGCGGCATCGAGTCTCCAGCAAGAATAGTCTTTACCACAGAGAGGGTTGAGGAAATGCACCAACTGAACAGAAATTACAGCCCAGGTCCCCTGAGTCTGGGGACTGATCCAGCAATTCAGTTGCAGTGTTTGGAAGCGCCTCAAAACAGCTAGAGTTTAGTATCTCTTCCACGGTATAAAAAATCTCTTACAGTAGAAAGGTTTTGTGGGCAGAAGAGAACTTTGAAAAACGTTTGCACCGAATATTAGACCGAGCACAACTGCATCCCGAGATGACAGGAGAGGACCAGGAGGTTGGCCTATTCCAAAGGCAAAATGTAGGTAAGGGTCTTTGCCATCACTCTCCATCTTGGTCCATATCACAGCTGTTCAACAGCATCAAACACGTCTTCCATGCAGTGGATGGAAGGGGACCATAGCTGCATGACCAAGTGGTAGGCATGAAGCTGAGGCTTGGTGGCAAGGACAGGTAGCTGGGCATGGGGCAGTAGGGCCAAGCAGCGGGACTGGGCAGCAGGAAGGAGGATGTTGGGGTATGGGCTGTGGGGCAGTGGTGAGCATCCAGCCATGGCACTGCACCTTCAGAGCCCAGTACATCACATGCTACTAGGGCTTTCCAAAAACATGTGGCTATGGCAGAGGATGGTTTGGTCTTGCTTGATCTTCGCAACTCTCCCTTTGGATCACGGTACAGTGTACAAGAGCAGAGCCCAGTAATGCCAACAGGAGTTCTGGCATTTGCAGTGGCGTCTGTGGGAAATGAGTCTGGATATTGCTCTGTGACAGATCTCTGCTATGCCAGTTATTGGCCTAGGAAGGCT
Organism: Grus americana; assembly: GCF_028858705.1. NCBI lineage: Eukaryota > Metazoa > Chordata > Aves > Gruiformes > Gruidae > Grus > Grus americana. Next base: position 23,005,607 of record NC_072853.1, on the reverse strand, counting down.
ACCTCTCACTGCTGACCCACACAGAGGAAGATATGCTGGAGTCACCCTGTGTTAGGAGTTGTATTTTCAGAGCTTTGGGTCTTCCAGACAGATGAGACAGACCTGCACATCTTGTTTGCTTTCAAGTGCATTACTCAAGGGTTGCTCATCAGGGTGTGGATTTCAGGTAATTTTTTGCAAGATCCGATGGCTCCAAGATATTTATATGAAGTTCTGCTTGTGTCAGCTGTACTATGTATTTTTTTCTTTTTTTCCTTATCCAATCCCTAAGATGGATGTATCTGCCTCAGAGCAGTGAGTAGGGCTGTTTTTTCCCACAGCATTCTTGTTGTTACATGCACAACAGGGTCCAAAGTGAATAGACAGCTCTAGCAGACATATCTTAAATCAAGGTCTCCTCAATCTACAGCAGCTCAGATAGTAAGCTGCTGATGATCAGTCCAATCAGCCATATCCAAGAAGAAGAGTTAAAATGGGAAGAGGTGCAAGAAAAGGGCTACCAGAATCATCAGGGGAGATTGAGAGAGATGTCCTTGTTCAGCCTAACTACGCAAAACTGAGACACGATAGGATAGGTTTTGATAAATATCCCTGGAGGAAGGGAAATACCAGGGAATGAAAAGAGCTATTCAAACTGGAAGACAGTTTTGGCACAAGAACAAATGCTTATAAATTTGCCACAAATAGATCTAGGATGGAAATTGGGTTTTTAACCACTGGAGCAATGAGGATCTGGGAACAGCAAGACTATGAGCAGCAAACTTAGGCAAAGCACCTAATCTCACAGCCTGCATGGTTAGGAATATGCCTTCTGTCCTTAATTCATCCCAACAAGTTAAATTCAAGGAAATGGGGAGGGGGAAGATGAAGCTCTTCGTCTAAGTCAGTTGGGGAAAAAACCAACAATCTTCAAACAATATAAATGAAACTAATGTCTGACAAATGGCATGCACTGACAACTGCCCTGTCACAAGGCAGAACTGAAGGAGGCTGTGACCTTCTGCTTTTCATGCCCATGGGAGCATGAAGAGGCATGAGACGCAGACATTTCCCCAGTGGGCACTGCTGTATGAAAAACCCCAGCCTGAGCCACATGAGACGGTCAGGCACCTTCCACTCACATTCAAAGCAAAACAGAAACAGCTCTGAAAAATCTGCACGTGAAGCGGAAAGCAGGTAACTCTCACTCCCTTTATTCACGGTGCAAAGTCTTTGAAACAGAGACACCCACAATAAGTCGGGCAGACATGGACATGGATTGCCAAGCATGGACACATTGCTGCGATGAGTCCTTGAGTCGCTCAGAGCCTCAGGACAGACCTGCCTCACCTGTGCTTTAAAACAGGCACACCAAAATGCCTCTGACATCTGGGGGGATGAGTCACCATGAGGCAGAATAAAAAACCATGACGAGACAAACAGTTGCTGTCTGTAAACAAAAAACAACAACAAACAAAAAACCCAGAATTGCTGGAAGCAAAATGTTGAATAAGTAAGATCAGAAAACAAATCTCCTCCAGCCCATTCTGGCCTCGTGCAGGAAGTATCCTGTTTTCTGTCCGTCAGCTTTTTAGTCCACATGGTCCCCTAAGAAGGTCCCCTTCTTTCCATTGTCTCAGATGCCAAACTGTGGGTCTGCTCTTCCCCGAAGTTCCCCGGTCCATCCACACACTGTGGATTCTCTGTTCGCTGGCTCTCCCCGCTCCTCTCTGTCCTATCCTAAACTCCCCACGTTTCTCCCAGCTGAGCCACCTCTTCCCGTCCCCAGGCACGGAAACTTCACCTGTTCAGCCAGGCTGAGGTAAAGAGACACTCCTCTCTGCTGCCCTGCCATGCCTTTTTTAATAAAACGTGAAGTACACAGTGTCCATAGATAGATGTGAACATTCCTAACCTGTTTGTCACTCACATTTACTAACACAAGGGCTTCTCCCTAAGGCACATAATCTTCCTAAATCAAAAAAACTGAAAGAGTAATGTCAAATAATATGACTGCAGATCCAGAACTTGTTTGGCATCTGTTGTGTTTAAACATTTTTTTTTCTTCATAGTTACATTCATAATTTCAGAATTAACTATTCTTGCAAAGTCTTTTTTCACCCCAAGAATAATAAGCTTACATGAAGATACTCATTACTGCTTCCAATCCTTCTGCCAACTGCTCTTGAATTTGCCTTCATTCTTTGTAAATATTTGAAGGGCAGCTATCTTTTTGTAAACAAAACACTAGGCTTTCCCTGTTTGCCTTGGCTAGGATAACTGTTTTTATGAATGTAGCTAAACTTCTGCTTTATGACTATAAAATATCCTCAATATTCATCTTTCTGCTGATAAACTTTTTTTTTTTTGTACTGAGAAGGACAACAGAAAGACAATGCCAAAAAACCACCCCACTCCAAAGTAGCATCTTTTGCAATATTCCTTAAGTTTCTTACCACTTTTGCATTATTTCCATTCATTCCTACGCCAAAAAGCAACTCTGTGTAATTCTGAAGTTGGCAGGGACTGTGCCTGAAAGGTCACAATATGTCTTACCAAACTGAGATGATGACTCTTGATTTATAGCCCGTTGTCCCGTCCCCCCCCCCCGCCCTTCACATTCCAAAGAGATTTAAACAACAGGGAATCTGTCTTAAAGGCAGAGTCTGAAAGCTTACGTGTGTTCTTCCTTCATTCCCCAGACCCTGCCAACACCCTGACTGCTCCAACAGCTATTGCGGTCGATCAGAAATTTTAACGCTGCTTGCAACATCGCTATGCGGAGACCACTGTCTGCAGACAACCAACAAAATCAAGAAACCTACATCAGGCTTGATCTGCTTCACCGAACCACCCTAAATTCACCCGTGGCTTTGCCCCGGTTGCCGGGTCGCATGGCACGAGGGGCTGAGTATCACAGACTGTATCAGAGCAAAGTCCCCATGCGGACCAGGGTGATGGTTTTAATCTGCTTTCGGGGAGAAGCGCAGCCTCTGCCTGCGATGGGGAGGAACATGAGGGACCCAGATGGTGTGTCCACGTTCGGGTTTTCAGGGGAGGAAAGTTCCTGTTTTCAGGCTGGTGCATCCCAAACCGTGGAGCCCTGTGCTGAGTCCTGCAGCTCCCCGCCCACGCGGCCGCCCTGCGCTCCTAAAGGTGCAGTCACTCGGGCTGTGCAGACAAGCTGGTGTCTGAAAAGGATCAGAAGTTGTGTGAAACATCCTTGAATACTGCGGGATGTCTGCTGTGAGCTACAAAATGCAACTGTTTCATCTGCTCAGCCTCCACTTCTACCATGTTGCAGAGTCCTTCAGAAAAGCATCCCACCACGCTGGTGTGTCTCTCCTGTGCAGAGAACCTCTCTACTGCTCTTTGTAGTAAAGATAATAAATGTTAAAAGCTTGATTGCATTAATTCTGGATGTTTCTATGAACTTGGAAAACAAAATTCAGTGCCCCATTAGTTGTGAAAAATGTCATTAAAAGACATAAAATAACAATGGTTCAATATTATCGGACAGAGTTGCAGAGATGGGCACATCACAAACATTTTTTAAAGATGCCTCTCTGCGCATCTCTCTGTGTATCCATAGACAAGATCATAACAAGAGCATCAGTGACAGATCAATGTTTGTTCACGTGAGTTCCTGCCAGCCTCCAAAGTATGGTAACTAGTGCAGCTTCATACAGGGTCCTCCTAAAATATCATCCAAACCTGGCTGACTTTTATGATGAACAACACACTTACAGAGAGGGAAACCCAGTTTATCTCCAGGTGCTTACTCAGTAAGATGCAGTGCATCTGTATGTTATTTACATGTTCAACAGCTGAATATTCCAGGGCTGTTGTGTGGATATGTGGTAACCTTAGGAAAAGCCTCAAGCTGACTAACCAAAGCATGGAGAGGAGTCATTCAAATGTGCAATTTGGTACCTACGCTTCTCTTGGTAGGAGCTCGATTTCCACACGCCTCTGAGAGCAATCCTTTCCCTGCAGAGTCCCCAGGCCAGGGATGTCACCTCTGAATTTCTCCCCAGGGCAGAACACCTCCATTTCATTCCTGAGCAGAGCTGTGATTTTATGATGCTCTTTCTAATAGCGGATTTTACCGAGTGAGACAAAAAAGTCTTCCTTGGAAACCAACATCAGGTTATTAACAGAGTCAGCTGGGTAATTTGTTAGGGCATTTCTGTCACCTTTAACAGCATTCTGCTGCTCCAGATTTGGATTGTCTGATCAGAGGTTACAAAACATTAGTGTTTCAAATGGACCTGCTATTTTCAGATGGAAATGCACCTGTCAGTCGTCTTTGCATTTACCCACCTTCCACTTTCAGCAAATTCAGTGGCATCTGCAGTCGACGCCCACTGTGTTCTGCAACCCCTTCTTGGGCAGCGTTCCACTGAAAATGCTGAACGGAAAATGTCCTTGTAAATATTTTCAAAGGGAAAAAATAGAGTCTGTGCAAACAGAGATGTGGGGTGATAATGTCTTTTTTTGTTGTTTTGTTTAAACACTACAATTATAATTCATTTGTAAGTGCACAGGATGGTCAACATTAGGAGCTAGTTTTATATGGAAAGACCTTTAATCAATAGTTCTAGATTTACTTTTCCAAGTTCCACTCCATCTTTTCTAGCAACCGAATGCATATGAACTAAAGAAAAAAACCTCACACATAGTATAGCCGTCATTAAATTTTATAATAGTAGCTTTGAGTCGTTACCATCTAGGGAAGGGGAAATGCTTAATCTGAGAACTGAAACTAATTTGTTTTATATTATCCTTCAAACTGGAAAACTACTTTGGAGTACCAAGATTATTATCACATTCCCAGAGCGCATATAAATGTCACTTTCTGAAAGTCAAAGTTGGAACTGTAAACCACAAAAATCCAATATTGCTACCACAACTTTTATTACAGCCACATATCTTTATATTCAAGCTATTACTGTTACACTATTAGTTTGTTACTTCCTAAACATCTGCTGTGTGTTCAAGGTACAAAAGAAGATGAGGTGTCTGCCTTGGGGGGGGCTATACGTTCGGACAGATAATAAATCACACTGGGAATAGAAGCATATTTAAGTCTTATGATGAAGGCAAAGACTACCCCGCCGTATTTTAGCTGCTCTGTTATAACCCACTGGTATAAACACTATTTTAGAATAAAAGTTAACAGGGGGAGTTATTCCAGAATGCCTTTGAGAAATGGTTGTTCGTAAATAGGCAGCATGTCGGTTCACTTCTGCAGGCTGCCTCTCCGTGCCTGTGTATATCTACATGTATACAAAAGGAGAATGAGACTTCTTTATTGACCTGGGACATCCAGAGAGAATGGGAACTGAGAATGAGAGCCACAACCTGAACTCAAAAGGCCATTCATGCTCTGCATGTTCTTTAGCTGAAAGCTGATACATAAATATTTTTTAATTCCTGTACCAAATATCCCGGCTCATATGTGTTGACAGGAGATTTAAAATAAGATTTTGAGCTTGAAGCGTGGAAATGTCATGAGGGCTTTAAAAGCACTTCTCCTCAATGTGAGACAGGTAACAGTTAAATGTTTGGGGTTTTTTGTGTAGTGATTAAGACTTCTCTCTGTCACTCATCTTTATGTAATCCTACTGCTACACAGTGGTGGGCTGCTAGCACAGGAGCACATATAATCATTGCTATAATGCTGGGAGAGTGAATCTGAAGTGTGTGGGAAGAAGTGCTATGGAAAGCGTATCACACAGACAAACCCAAGAAGGGAGGTAGAGATGGGCTAACGCCGCCAGCGCCCTGGAATCCCAAAATGTGCTGGTGAAATCCCATCCAAGCTTCTGCATCACGGGAAGGAGGAGATGATGCTGCAAAGGACACTTCTTCATGGTTAAGGTCTGCTTTTAATAACAGCTACTTTGTCAAGCCAAAAGGAAAGTAAATTGCAAGTAATTTGCATTAGGCTGGAGTTAGGAGAAAACTTTCACCTACCCAGAGTTACATAATGCCTGGGGTTTTTACAGATCACTTGCCAGCTGCAGAAAACAAATATTGGTTAGAAAGTTCTTATTAGCCCTCGCTATTAAGTTGAGGGCCTCATATCCTGAGAATACAGTGCCACATAGCCCGTGCATCTGCTAAGAGTGCTGCTCAAGCCCTCACCCCCCAAATTAGTGGAAAGGAGTGGGAATGGATGACCACCCAGTTCGGGTGGCACACGCTTTAGTTGTGCACCAGCCCCTGCACAGGTCCCCTCACAGTTTGTTTGCTCTCACTTAAGTAACAGGGGGTCTGATCTTGCCTTGCAGCAAAGGTCTCCTCCTGTGTGTCACTTGCTGTTTGCAACCCCCAGGAGCACACCAAAGCGCATCCTCATAAAGCTTCGACACATCCATCAGGGAGGTTCGCAGCAGCACATTTGCTGTGAGGAGGAAGGAGGTCCTCCTGCCCATGCCCATGCCCACGTCCTTCCATTCCCCCAGCCCTGCTGCACAGTTGTTTCAGGTTCCAGCAGGGAAAGGCTTCACCTGTAAGGATGTTGTTATCATAGCACGGAAACATTTTTGAGCTGGCAGAGCAGCCGTGTGGTAGTTCTCACTTCCCACCTTTCTAAACATTCTCCTTCCCTTTTTCGTTCTACTTTAGAGCCGAAGCGTGGCTGGTTTCTCAATGAGACCCTGCAAGGAGGGAAGCCACAGCCAAGGCGAGCAGGTCTGTGCCATTCCTGGCATGAGTTCTGGTGAGGTGGGCATGGTCCACAGCCCATGTGTCTGTCCCAGCACCCCATGCACGGAGACCCTCCCTCCCCTCTGCGTTCAGCCTCAGGAGGAGCCACCGCTCAGCTCCTTCTGGTCCTGCGTCTAACCAGGATGAGGCAGCTTTCCAGTGGGGCTGGGGAGACCTGCCAGCAGCGCAGCAGACAGCGATGTGACCAAGGAACACTTTAAATCTGGAGCCAAAGCTGACTTCTAAAGGCTTTTGTTGCTGTGTATGGTGTATTCAGCAGACTTCAAACCACCACGGGAACTTCTATGGCTGTTTGTCACGCCTGCTTCTCATGCTGGCTTGTTGGAGGCCAGATAATATCGTAAATTCAAGGAAGGCTATTTGTATTTCTTAAAATGCTGTGGTATAAAATGTAAATACTATTAACATTTCCTCTATTAAACTATAGGTTTTGCTGTGCATGTCTAAGCATTTGGAGATCTGGTTCTGACCAATGCCATGAAGTTCTTACTATGGAAATTGCTGGGCTGGGGAGTGCCTGTCTCTAGGTTGTATGGGATGTCTCTGCCAGGAGCAACAGCAGGTCCTTCAGCTCAGCATCTGCTTACTGAAGGTAGATCACCTTGGGAAAATCAAGCTGGAAGAAGGGAGGGGACAGAAGGAGAGCAGAAAAACTTCCGACAGCAAAATGAAGAGGTTCAAGGACAGTGTGAGAGTAGGAGAGGGAAGTAGGGAGAGTGGGGGAGAGGTTCGTAGCACAGAAAAGAGAGACCAGAGAAGGCAAAGCATGACTTGCAGGGCACCGCACAGGGGAGGGTGTCTCGCGCTGGGTGCTCAGCATGCTCTGTCTCCCCAGGAAAGCAGCCTCCAGAGGTTCAGAAGCTCCGCATGAAGCTGCTTCATCTGCTTACAATTAGTCTGACTGCAAGATCTGTTTGAGTGGGGTTTTGTCGGTCTTTGTTACCCTTTAACCTCCTTTTAGGACTGAATTTCCCAGAGAGGAGGACACCAGGCTAACAATAAAGGGTCATTAATCTTGATGATGCCCTATTCAAGGGAAAGAGAGAATGCAGTCATGGAGTGGCCGGGCCGTGCACCCAACACAGGTAAAAATTGCACGTACAGCCATCATTCTAGGGCTGATTTATGTTCCTGGGTCTGAGGCTTGCAATTTTTTTTTCTCTGTTCATTGCAACACACTCCAAATAAAAAGAGAAAATTAGTATTTATGCTCTTTGATGTGAAAAATTCTCTCTGGCTAAAGGTCAGTGCTGCAAAAATGGTGACTCCAGAGAGGCGCTGAGCACACTGCATGCAGGACCGGTCTGCAAGCAAGCGTGCTGCGTTAGCTGTCAGGCTCCAACAGCAGCAGCCTTCCCTCCAGCCTAAGCCTTCTTCCTTAGCCTTAGCTTTGGCTTGTTTTGCAAATACAAAAATGTGTCTTGACCCAGAGGCTTGGGACAATTCTGAGGGTGCTTTCAGATGTAGACCTCGTAGCAAGAGTTCACGCATTAGTATGACTTTATGGAAAAACTCTCGCTTAGGTCTGTTCCCTATGCATTACTTATAACTGGAATTCATTTCTCTGCTAAGCTTCAAGTCATACTTCAAGCAATAAACATTTGTAGGTAAGTAGAGAAAACCGTTAACAGAGCCAGGAGCTACAGAAGATGCAGCCTTTTTTATGTATATGGAGAGGGTCATGTGCGGGCAAGTCACACAGTTCCACCATAAGCACCCAAGCTGTGCATGAAAAGGAAAAAATGCCAGTTTACTGACAAAAAGAGAGAGAAGGGGCCTACAGTTTTTGGGTGGACACCTATTTTCTCCCCACTCCTCCCGTGCCAGGTGTGCTCCGGGTGGAAGGATGGAGGAGCCGGTGGCACTGCGCAATCTGTGTTACCTTTCATCCCCACTGCACCTCCGTCAGCCCCTGAAGAAGTCACAGGAGGAGGATGCTGGAAAGCAAAGAATGAATTTGAGGATACAGAGAACTAATAGTACAGGAAAATCCTGGAAAGCATGAGGTAAATACTTAATGCAAAGCACAGGGTTGTCTCCCACTCTCAGCGACTGTATCTCACATTGTATTGTCTTTAACTGTTACTCAGGAGCTATGACATGCAGTAATCTATTTCTTCAGCTTCATTTAGGATTTACATGACACAGTCTTATCAAAATAGAACTACTGGGACTGCAAAACAAACACTTAATTAAAGCTGAGTGTTTCTAATTAAATCCAGTAGGATGAACACATTACAATGAATGTCATTTCCAATAGTGTCCCTAGAAATGACAAAACAAAGTGGCTGTGAGGGGCACGCCCCACAGAGCACCACCACGCGTGTTCACATGGTGGTTTCCCCGAGAGACGTCTCCAAAAGCTGCTGGCAAACCACGCACAGCGTGTCCTCCTGGAGCAGCATCCCTGAGCCACCACCGCAGCGTGGTGGCAATTGTCACAGCCAGTGCTGTTTCGCAAGAGAAACTGGATGAAGCAAAAGAGGAAGAAAGGGGAAATAATCTGGGGATGCCTTGGAGCTCCAGCTGAATTCAGCAAGATTATCTGCATGTCAGTGGGAATCCAGTCCGACTCCTTTAATCAGAGGCGGTTTGGTAAAAGGGGCAGGGGACAGCAGTTAAGGTTACCTGAGTGTCCTTGTGTGAGCACTTGTTTACCAGTCACGCTTTGCTTTCTGAAATGTTGACCTTCTAGACTGTTCTTTTGGTCCACACCAGGCACAGAAGTTTATCTTGCATGAAAACTTAGGGCTAGGACAAGGAAATGATTTGCACTTACAGAAATTACATAAACTTTTCTAAGCTGTTTCATGAGTCATTTTAATATCTCTAACACGCTGATCTCCTTAGGATCTAAAAGTCAGAAAGGTTTTAAAAATCAAGGAGTAAGGCAGTAATGCTGTTAAAAATCCCGTTGCTGGAAAGTAAACAATAGTATAACAGGATGGTCCCAAAACCGGCTTTCAAGCGGTGATTCTTGCTGCCAAAGCTGGCCAGAGGCTGGTCCCCGGCAGCTTGTACCTGGCTGGGGCAGCCCTGCACACCGGCAGCGCGTTGCACTGTCCACAACAACCACTTTCCGGGTTTAGTAAATTAAACATCTGCAGTCTGTACTAAGAATGCAAAAATACGAGTTAAACAAGTCTATTTTAGTGCACTGGGCTGGAACTGTATATACCTTGTTCTCAGAAAATAGGAGTGTGTTCATAGGATAAAAGAGGTGATCTGCTGCAGAGATGGGAACAAAGGAAGGGGGGATTCCTTCAGAAATCCCTCCAGAAAAATACCTGAAATTATGTTTTTCAAAAGAAAATCTGGTTCTTTTTGTGAGGAACTGATGGTTGAGCCAGCTTCAGGAGGAATGAGTTAGCAGTGAGTAGCTGATAGCAGCAGGGTGATAATTTCTGTCCGAAACAGCCCAAATGCCCTCAAGCCCCTGACAGAATCTTTACATTCTTCTCTATGTATTTTTGTTCCCATTTTCCATGTAACCTATGTTAAAGGGTTTTCTCTGCTGTTTCTGTTTTTTTCATTTCTCCAATTACATTACTTAAACTTCAAACATCATATATGAGTGTCACAACATGGAAAACAAGTAGCTGAAATTCTCTAGAACATAGTGTGTCAGAAAGAGAAATGTATAAGAAAAAATGAGAAATTACTTACTCTTTTTCCAGGGGGACCAAGTGGGCCAGTTTCACCTGAAGGACCCGGTAGACCCTGCAATGGAAAATAATAAGCTCAGTGGTAACAACAGATCCAAACAGGATCTCAACAGAGGGCACTGGAAGCTGCCTCCCCTCCCCAGCATATCACAGATCTTGAAGAAAACCAGCCCAAGGTGCCAGGTGCTCCCCTAGGATCAGCCCCGGTGTTAGGACACTTGTAATTATAGAGAAACTCATTCTGGGCAGTTTGAAAAGCATTTTCAGACACTTTTTGTCCTCTGTCCCTGTTGAATTTTTGTCTTTTTCATTGTTTTGGGGGGAAATGCCCCATCCTTTTCTCCTGTGCCAAGGCTGCTTCTGGTAGTGGCCAACAGAGCTTAGGTCTCAACCGCTGTGGTTGGAGCACGTGGTACAGGGCACTGCTGGTGCTGATGGGAGGACCCAGCTGTCCTGAGCAATGCCATCTTCCACTTTTATCCCTAAGACTTGTGGCTTGTGATGTACCAAATACTGATGGGCATGGCCAGAGGGCTGGGACGGGCTGCTGAGGCAGCGGGGGTTTCCACCACAACACGTGGGGAAAGGCAAGAGCACCAAGGCTGGTCAGCCTATGCAGAATATTCTTCAAACATAAAAACCACAGTGGCAACGAGCTAACTTATTAGTGTCGGGTTTTTTTGCGTTCCTGGTGAGGAGAAAGTAAAGGGATTTTAAAATGGTATGAAGGAAGGCTTGCACTAGACCATCTAACGGTGAGGCACTGGACTTCACTGCCTGGGGTGACGGTGGGATCCAGCACTGGATTATCCTGCCAGGAACAGGCTTGACTATTGTGTCAGGATTGACAGATTCATCCTGCCTTGGCCAACAGGAATGACTGGGGTGATCTCTTGAGGCCTCTATCAGTCCTATTCTTTCATGCCTCACAACTGTTATTTCCTTCTGCCCCTTTTGTCCAATTAAAATAATGACAATCCTACTTATCACTGTTCAACTTAAGCTGCTGTATTTCTCCATGCTCTAACTGAACTGCACTAAAATCAAGCCTCTATTGAGCACAAATTTGCCAGCATTCCAGTGGGACTTGATGACTCTGTACTGATTTATGCTGTATTTGTATTGCAGAAAAGACTTGCAACAAGATATTTATAGGAAGTCCATATGTAGAAGAATATTGTAACGCACTGGAAACAGATTGCGGTCCAGAGTAAAACAAAACATGGAGAAATAGTTTTTATTCACATATTCTATAGCATAATCACCCACAAGGCTGTCAAATGAGGCCAAACCCTTTTTTTGGTTTTGGCAATCAGTAGGCAGCAATGCCATGCATCCCTACCAGGAAGACAGGATTTGACCCACAATGGAGCCTGGGGTCAGCATGGGATGAGCCTGGTGGGAACAGGGCTACTCTTTCAACAGTTCCATGATCCTCTCCCCAAAACATGTTGATCCATGACCTTTATCAGCCATGGCAAATCTGGGGGAGCAGTAATGCATTTTGGCATCCCCCCCACATGCCCTCCCAGACACACAGAATGATTGAGGTGGGAAGGGACCTCTGGAGGTCATCTGGTCCAAGCCCCCTGCTCAGCCAGGGCCACCCAGAACAGGTTGCCCTGCACCATGTCCAGCTGAGCTCTTGTTTCTCATGTCTTTATTAATAAAACATAATTTTTTGTTAAGTCTGAGTAAGGCGCTAAACCAATCAAAACGTCAGGGGAAGATGTGTGGTGAAGATTTAACAAGATTAAAGAGAAAATGTCATAAATACTTTTTCCTATCCTGGTCATATGGAAGACACCAAGAAACATCTGATAGGCTGGAAATTACACAGAAAAGGCACAAACACATATGCAAATACATAAAATTGGGGGGTGGGGGGGGGAAGAATGCCTTAAAGGAATGCTGACTTTCATTAAGCAGCAACTGAAAACACCGTTGATGCAACATTGCAGGAGTTGGGCCTCAGTTTCCCTCAAATGGGTTTGGCTATTCTTTGGCCTTTACCTTGCTCAGACTGACAAGCTACAGCTTTATTTGGAAATCAAAAGAGCATCAACACACTTTCCTGAGGGATGGCTTGTGCCCATTGTCTGGCATGTTAAATTGTTTAAAGAGTCCCTGGCAGGGTCTTGCCCCAAACCAAGCGATGTTCTCCCAGACAAGCCCCACAGCTTGGGAGTCAGCGCTGTTCCGGCCGGCGCTGTGGATGCAGCCCCACAGCGGGGGTGAGATGCTAACAGTGCAGCTCCAGGCTGCCCCATGCCACTTGATCTCGCAGCAGATGACAGACGTGGGCACGTTTAATTTACTAGTGTCTATGTGGCCTGAAAGTCTAAGCTGGAGTGGGTGAGCTTCACAAAGACAACAGGACTTACACAGCAACACAGTGAAAAATGTTAATCATGGGGATGAGAAAGGTGGGAATTTCTGTGTTTATTTATCCTGAGTAGTTAATCACACCATGTTTCTAGAAAATCAAACATGGTTTCAAGAAAAAAGAGTTCATGCAATAAACAGGTTTCATGGGACATCATGTGAAACAAGACTTAAAGGCTTCAAAAAACATGTTCTTCATGCCACTGAGACCTGGTGTGCAAATTTACTTTGTGCTGATGCATTTGAAGAGCTTCCCGATGGCCGCTGGAAAGGGCTGATAGCAGGTTCCATGTGGTAGCAGCGTACCTTGGCTCTCAGCTACACAGCTCCAGCTTCACATCGCCACCCTGCAGCATCAGTGACTGGCCTGTGCTATGCGTGCACAAGCTGGCGATGTAGCCAAAACCAAAATTTGACTCACTGTATAATTTCTGTTAGGAGGTACAAACCTGCTCGTACTGAAAATTTAATGTTCTGTGACTCACAACTCCACTGAAGTTTATAGAAATCTTTATGGTGGTGACATTTATTAGCGAAGTAACAGGTACAACCTTGGTTATTTAGAGCCAGCTAGAATTATCTTAATGAGTCCTCTTGGTTATTTACAGCCATTTAGAATTATCTTAATGACTCCTCTTGTTAGGAGTTCTCAAATAATCTTATCTTCTCTATACAACAAGAGCAGTTCACACTTACAGACTAAAATAGGTCTCAATCAACTCACAAATTCCAATTATAGACTTTATGGGTTTGGACATTGCCTTGAGACTAAGCTATTGAATATTTTATTAGCAAATTGCAGTGATAACCCTACAACTGTGTTCAAAATTATTTCCTTTTATGTATGTCTTTCCCACCGTGTTATTTCCTTCAAAATACAAGGTGTAATTTTCTCTCCTCTTTCACAGTATATTATTCTAGTCCAAGACTGTTTATCTTTCCTTTTGCCTATTTGCACCTCAGAAGATTGTTGAAAACAAAACCTTTTTTTTTTTTTTTCCCCCAGATAGTAATTGACAGAGACTAGCTTTAATTTAATACAACCACAGAATTACTAGTTTTGGGCAAGACAGCATTAGCAATGACATGTTTTTATCCAGTAGGGTTGTTACAGACCCAGTGGAAACTTGACAAAAACAGGGAAGCTCAGATTTAATCCTATGAAATTGTGTCTAAGACGTTCTTTACTGAACCTCTTTAAATTTCCTGCAGGGAACTCGCATTCAGACCAACACTAAGCTGTTGAATTGTATTTCTGGACACTTCTAAACAACCTGGATATCTTTGCCATATTTTACCCAAGAGGTTACACTTCAACTAACACGGTTTTGCTTAAAAATATATATGTTTTTAGTCTAGTAGTAAGATATTTCAGAAAGAACTTAGGTGAAAGGAATAGTATAAATAAATGAGTTTGCTCAGGTTAACTAAAAGATTCTCCTTCTGGCATATGTTCTTTTACAAATAAGTAAAAATTCTGTGGCTTTTCAAGAAAGTTGCTGAAGGGAATTACTTCATACTTTGCTTGTCCCATGATTTGTGCAATATGTTTTTACACTAACCTCAGAAAGAAGGAACTCTTGGAAAATGAACCATAACAACTTTGAAATTTGTTTCACATGAGTAGAAAATTTATTTGAAGTCTGATGAGAAATTAAATTATGGATGTTAATGCAATTCCATCTTGTTACCCAGTACACACAGTTCTTCAAAACTTAATCAAATACAGGTATTGAATTTTTAAAAATGGATGCTAAATTTTTAAAAATGGACAGCTAAATTGAGATTCTGCTTTCAGTTACAGTGCCTTTGCTACCTTAAAACCTGCCATGCAAAGAACTATAGCTCTTTGTTGCACTTTTTATTTTCTTTTATCATAATATATTTTCACAAGCCTTGGTCTACGTAAATGGTAACGAGGATGGCCCTAAAAGCACAATTCAACGGTCTTGTCCGCAGTGAGGAAACGACCAGCTGAGGCCACCAGTTCCTCACTGTTAGAGACTCCTCTGTCAGTCAACAGCTTCCACTAACCGGAGACCCTTTTCAATGTACCGAAGTACATACACTCCTGCAAGCGTCCCAGCAACGGCAGAACCTCTGTGCATGCCCATGGTGCCCTCCCAGTGCTTGCTTTACCAGGTAGCAATATTAAGAGGAGGGAGTGGGACTGGGAAAGAAAAAGGACATGCAGCGATAGGAAAGACATTGTTTTGAAAAAGGATATCTTAGAAGAAGGCACACCGAGACTGTAATAACAACCCTCTGAGAATTCAAATACATAACAACAATGTTATAGTTTTGTAAAATGACCCTGTAGTAATGCATGTGACTTTTTAAAAAAGCCTTGGATTGAATTCTGACAATGGAATGGAAGCTCCACGTGGAAGAAGTAAAGCCCTTCAGTCACCCCCCCCAGCATCCATGGCCTTGTCCCCCAGCTTACACTGGTGTAGTGAGACGTAGTCAGATCCCAGCTGATATCACTTATATGGGGGGGTTCTCCTTCTATAGCATACTAGCATCTCCACCTTCCAAGGGGTGGGGGGACTTGGAGCTTTTTTCCTCAGATGGACGTCACTGTTTGAAATAGGGACAGCTAACCCACCCCATGCAAGGGATGTGCCAGCTCCCCTCGAGCCCCAAAGGAGCAAACCAGAACACAGGAGCCACTGAAGCCACTGTGCTAAAATGTAGGGAAGAAGATCAAGAAGATCGAGAAGAGCTGTTCCTAACACCACAGTGTGATACACACTCAGCACGTGGAGAGATCAGATACGTAGTGGGCTTCCTGGTGCTGAAGTCCGTGCAACCTAAAAATAAGTTCCCTGAGCACTTTTCATGGTGCAGAGGCAAATCCTTCCCGAGCAGTGGGTCTAACAGACCAGATAAGGCAGATATGACAGAGCTAATGAATCGAGATGTGCAGCAGGTAACTGGAGAGGCATAACCTTGAATGACCCAGGTTAGGGTTGTACTGCAAAAGAGATTTCATGCTGCTTTTTTTTTTTCTTTCTTGTCATCCTTTGCTTTGCATGGCAGAGAGGACAAACCCATCTCCTGAGCAGTTATATACCTCCCAGGCAAAGCCACGAGATACATACAGTAGAAAGAGACTTCTTCCAGGTACAACTCCCTGAGACATGAAACTAAGTGACCTGCAGCTGGGGATCTATCAAGTGGTTGCTGAAAGATCATTTGTGATGGCCTTGGAATCGTCATCATGAACCATTTCCATTTCTGGAGGTTCTTTGTCATGAACTGATACATTTTAATGCCAGATGTTCATCATCTGCTCTGATTTCCTGCATGACTGACTTAGAACCAAAACTGCACCCAGGAGGTTTCAAGTCAAGTCCAGTATCTTGTGGCTAAACCCAAGTTGTTCCTCAGGAAGCCATCCTCACAGGTTTAAAAGAAAAGACTTCGTGCTGAGCCAGTGCCAGACAAATGGGACATATATCCCTATGTATATAGGGGATGAAACAACTTCAAGCATTGTCCTGCAGCCACCTGCAGTGTTTACCCATGAATATGCACCCCAGCATGGACACCAGCCCCTGCCAGCCACACCAGCCCCTTCCCAGCTGATGCTCTGGCAGAGCCCAGGAACCAGCACAGACCAGAGCCTGCTCCCAGTAGAGACAGACAAACCCTACCACAACAGTTTGTGGGGGTGGAGGACAGGAGACTGTAGCCATGTGGGCACAAGCCGCGTTGTCTCATGCCCACAGAAGAATAGAAGGAGAATGAACATGCTAAACAAATGATGGCAATGTAAGGGCTACAGACCAACCACGGCTGTACTTACCTGTTGTACTTGGTGCCTACAGCTCCTACTCAACAGTGTGCTTGGGAAGCCTTTCATGATCCACTTCTGGAGCTTTTAACACAAAAAGTGAATGACTGAACTGCTCCCTCATGCCACTTTCAGGAATGGTAAAAGTTCACCCAGGGGATCTCAAGGACTCTGAAAAACCCCAAAACACAACAGCTTCTTATTCTCTCTTCTGGCTTCAGTGCTGAACAACACAGCAAACCTAGGAGATTTATAGGGTCAAACTTGCTGTGCATCCAGCAGTGTCCCAATCTCCATCACGTCCTCGGAGGACTCCTTAGCTTGGGGCTAGAGTCCTGCACATTGCACATTCTCTGGGGCTGCACTGTGGATGTGACCCAGAAATTCAGGAGAAGGATATTGTGTATCCCAAGGGAACGTAAGTTAATGAAGTGCAACCTTCCCTTATTTCTTCACATTTCAAGTTCCATGAATTTTATTCATCAACGGATGCAATTTACAACAAGAGCCTAAACTCGTGTGGCTGACACTCTGCAGGTTTGGAAGAGAGCCGTACGGATGTGAGGAAGGTGTAAATTAAAGTAGGTCACATCAAGATTATTCTAATTTACCTCTTCCAGTGCTTGCAGAGTTGTCTTCCACTGCAGCTTCTGCCTCAAGCACCCTAGCCCATAACTTACACTAATTAAGCTCCTCATACAAGATCCATGTTAATAAGTACGGAGAAATACAAATGCAGTTTGAGTGCATTACTGTACGACTCTGCCCATCAGAGATGGTCCATTACTCCCTTATAGCCCAGTGCCCCAGCAAAAAGCGGTGTGTAAAATGCCCCAGCGCAATGGCACCGGCACCCATCTGCTTCCTCAGCAGGCTCTCTCTGGGTGGAAAGCAAGCGCTTTCCTGCAAGGGAATAATTCAGTGGCCCCAAAGCAAGAAGGGGATGGACAGTACCCGCCCCAGGGGCCATCAGGATGAGGGGCTGGTTTCCATCCAGGGCAGGAGCAGGGAGCCCTGCTCGAGGAGGCGAAGGGAGGGAAAGAGACGCCAGATTTCTTGGTGGGATTTCCCTCCCATGGGCACAACTCATCGCTCCCTGAGCAGGAGGAGCTGCCGGCACCCCGGAGCAGCTGGCGGCCACCTCCTCGCGGGAGGGTGCTGCTTTGTGCAGACCAGCAACCCTGGGAAAAATAACTCGTCAATCACTAACAGAGAGTCACAGGAGATGCTCCTTCTACGTAGGAGTAGATGCCAGAGAACAGCTGAGCAGGGGGCTGGGGTTTATTTTTAATTTTGTAAAGTAAATTTGCCTTCCACATGATCCTCTCATTCTTTCTCTCACAGCACATGTAAATAGAAAGACAGTATCTGGCACACGCAGGTCCCAGCAGACTAAGGCGCAGTACGGAGCTGCTGCAAATCTCAGTGCTTGCTGTCGCTGTCTCACAGACGCGCCTGCGCTTCCCAGAGACGGCATCTCCCTTTTCCTTACGCCCATCCAGAAACACGCCAGGGTAAGCGCAAGTCATGGAGCCCGCTGGGTAACCCTGCAGGCACTTCCCAGCCTGCGCTGCTTGCCTCTACTTACAGGTCCACGCAGGCAACCACGCTCACATAGCAGTGCCCTGTTAATTGAACGCAGTCCCAGACCACCGTGCGTTTGGCCACAGAGGAACACCTCTGGATGCAAAAACCCTTCTCAGGTGGAATTATGTTTCACTCCTGGAAGTTTATTGGTTAATCTACAGGAACTCTTAAATACCGTTTATGAGCCTGTAAATGCTCCCTGCCATAAAATGGCCCCAGGAGCCGAGAATAACGTGCCTGAGATTTACTGCAAGCCTTTTAACCGAAGGAGCACTGGGCTATGGTGCGGGCTACTCCAAGGGGGGCTGTATGGAAGGGTAGTTGTGAGCGCAGGGAGGCTGAGCTCCTTCCTACACACATCAGCAGCTGCCTCCAGCCCAAGCCTGCCATGGCTGCACTCGGGCCAGAGGAGCTGGCAGCTGGCCTGCACCGCAGAGATGGACACGTCCCTGGAGCCATTTGCTGCCCCTGAACCCAAATCTCTCACTTTCTCATGGTCTCATGTTCTTGCCTTTCATTGCAAGAACCAGACAGTTGTGATAGAATTAGGACAGCTGCTGCTGACAATTAATTAGCTTCAGATAAGGTCTTCAGGGTGGCCATTGGGAAATAAATTAATGCTGTTTAATCCAGCACTGCAAAGCCCCCCGGCAGCCTCTGCCAGCGCTCACCCTGCTAGCAGGCACCAGGCTGTCGAGGAAGGGGCACCGCCGGGCTCTGCTTGCAGGGCTGGACCCTCACCGGCACGGCACAGCACAGCACTGCCCAGGGGGAGCTTCACGGGTTTCTGGGTTTTCAGTTTTTTAAATGGGTGTTTGTTCTGGTGTAGTCTGAAACACTGCTGGCCCTCAGGAAAGGTAAATACCTGCCCAGCGTGGTACAAACCCCACCTTCATCCTAGCGGTCCCACCTCACCTGTGCGTAGGTATTACTTTATGCAGAAAGAGCAAAGAATGGGACTTCATAGCTGCTTATCACACCAAAGCCACCACGTTTCCAGCCTCACAGCGTCAGGCACTGACTGGGTCAAATGCTTCCAGTGGCTCTGTGTGATACCCACCAGTATCCTGGGCGAGCATCTGCCTTCCCATCTTCGAGGTCTATGGAAAGTGCTTCTCACCCCAGCCACAGCCATCCTTCTGCACAAGCAGCGTTCATGTTGACCATCACTGATGCACATGCAATCGTAATAAACTTCAGTTTTTCAGACCCACAAGCAAGAGTAAATGTCGGGGGCGGGGGGGGGGGGAATCCCTCTCCTACTTGGCCTTTTTGTGTGCTTGATGTGAGAATAACCAGGCTCTGTTAATTTGGACCCACACCAAGCAGTAACAGGGAAATAAATTAGCAGCCATGACACAAAGGAAACAGAAGTGGCAGCAATTTCTCTCTATTTTACGGGCTTTGGGTAAGACCATTTGAGCTTCAAATGCAATCAGCATGTGCTAATGCTGCCACTTACATCTAATGGATGTGGGAGAGAAAGAGATTTTCTTGTGCAGGTATCATACCACAAAGTATGGCAGCACCAAGAGTACATGTAGATTAATATTATAAGTGACAGAAGAGCTTTAACACACCTGTCAAGAACCTCATGTTTTTAAAGCATGTAAATCTAATGGGTCCATGGTGAATAAAACCAGACAGCAGGAAAAAGGAAAAAAAATCAGAGAGTTAAAAATACAAGTATTTTTTAATTATATGGAGAAATTCCTATCCAGTGATTTTCTGTTGCACAAAGACATTGCAACAGGCCATGTCCTGGTGTGAAAACGTCTGGGATTATCTCAGCAGCTGCATGCAGTGTTTCCCCATGAGTTTTGTGTGGCCTCAGAAGCCTGTCGAGAGCCACAAAACATCCCACCTGCACCGGATGCAGAATGTGCATCCCATGGATGGGACTTCTGCCTCATAGCTCAAGAGGACCAGGGGGACAAGGAGGAAGGCTCAGCAATTCGCACCTCCACCAGCCGCAGGGCTTGTGGCATTGGCCGGCTCCCATCCTTTCCAAGGTGGCTCCAAAAGCAGGAGACACCCTCACTTTGGCCTCAAACCCTGCTCAGTGTGGGAAAAGCTGGGAAAACATTTCTGGGCCCTGCACCCTGCTCAGCTAACAAGAGGAGCTAAGCAGACTGGTCCAACTGCAATGAAAGGGCTTTTAACAACGGGAATCTTGGAGAAATGAACCAAGAAATGCTTTTTCCAAGGTGTTCATCGAAAAACGTGACATATACAGTAGTGGCTGTAGGATGGAGTAGCTGCAGCCCCCCTACACACACGGTGCCATTCGCCCACGGAGGGATGAGTACACAGGAGACGGAGGGTACCGCAAGGAGCGAGGCAGCTCTGCCAGGGCTTATCGTAACACCCACCTCTGAAGCGGGTAATTACACACACGCTATGAATGAAGTCATCCAATAAACACATTCAGTTCTCCAGTCAGCCTAATAGGCTGTAATTTAACTCTATTTCCCTTCAAATTGAAAGAAAAAAGAAATCAATAACTGATCGGCTTTCTCTTCTCACGTGGCAGAAATGCTCGATATTATAGCTCTAAACCGGTACTCCCTCGCACCATGGGTTTTATCATGCCGTGCTGCCCTGAGACCCCACAACCAAGATCTGAACAGCCTTTACTCACTAACCTGGCTTAAATCCATCAATGGAAACTGTGCTCCATAGCTAGCTAGACAGAAGGAACTCACCAGCTGAGGTATATTTCAAAGAAACCCCCTGCTTTCCTGGAGCCTTGTTTAAAGCCCATTCTCACCTACGGCCCTGGCAGATTTCCTCCTATCTGCAGAGCTGAGATGTCTGAGAGAGAGGCAGGTGTTGGGGGAGTTTCCATGCATGGAAAGGTGGCTGAGATGTCCCTGGACTCAGCTCTGGTCTGGAGGAGCTGCCCCACAGCTGTCCCTCTCCCAAGGGAGACCCAAGTCCCGCTCCATGCATGAGGAACAGGACACGTCACAGCAAGTCTTTGCTCGGAAAAAAGTTAACCCAGTAGCAAATAAACCAGTAAAATCCCACAGAAATGCTTTTAAAAGCTAGAGACCTCGTAATGAAACACTCAGTTTGGTAGAGAATTCTGTTTTTTCCAAAGCTGTAAATTATCTCAGCGACGGGATCAAAAGCTTTCTGTATCCCGTGTCCGCCCGGGCTTGCCCGCATGCACTGACCCTGCTTCTGCAGCTCAGAGCAGAGGGATCTCAGTCCTTCGCGATTGCCACTGCCAGGTTCAGAGTGGCAACAGCCACGTGGGGCTGAAACTCTCGGGGCTCAGGCCTCCCCCAGGTCTGCCCCAGGCTCCTCAGGATTAACACTGGCAATAAATTTCCCAGTACTAGTGATTTTCCAGGCCCCCAAAGCTGCTTCTGCCATGACTTCCAATTGAGCAGATGGTAGCACTAGTATTATTATTCAGTACTATTATTGAATATTTACTCGTCAATATTTGTGCTGTTCACCACCAGGTTCAGTTCCCCAGAGTCAGGGTGATGGACCCACCAGGAAAGCGAGTGCAGGACACGAGTGACCGCACAAGACTGTGTACGATGATCATTTTTGTTGCACAACTGCTGACATCTAAGCAATGAGGAGTGAAGCGGCTGTCACTCCCTCTGTCACCAGCACATCTTTTGCCTGCCATACTTCTCCTACACAAGGCATGTCACTGCCTTCAGGAGCCCCCAGCCCTTCCCTGGGTGGTCCCAGTCTCCTGGGAGATGTGCCACCTCAGTCTGCCTTCAATTAATCATTCGAAACTGCCGGTGCAAGCAGCAAAACAGCCCATCTCACTCTGGAGATCCCCCACAGCAGTGGCCAGCGAAAGTGACCACCATCAGCAGGCAATGGGCCCTGGACAGGCCGTTTGGTAACAGACCTGCGGACACGGCACGGGTGGAGACCCTGAACATCCTCCTGCATTGCAAGGTCACCGGCTGTGGACAGGATTCTTGCTTTTCCTCATAAACCAATCTGAGTATAATCTTTTCTGAACCACGTCCGTGGGCTAAGAAAGAGCGATGGGCAGCCAAAGTGTTCCTGTAGCTCTCAAGTTAGCTGGAGTTGCCAGAGGCTTCCATCAGATGAGTAAACACTATTTGCATGTTGAGACTTGTTCTTAACACTTCTCCTGGATCTGCCAACTGATGAGAAAAAAAAAAATCCCACCAACTACTCTGCCATTCACCCAGAGCCTGCACTGCGATTTCAGGAGCTTCCTCACTTAAAGGAATAACTTACGGACAACCTGAGACAGGACCTTGTTTGAGGGGCTTGAAAAAAAGCTCTGAGCAGGCTGGGGCGAGCAAACGTGGTCCTTGTCAGCATCTGCCCCTGGTTTGTCAGCCCCACACTTCACCGCAGACCTTTCATCTGGCGCTGGCGCTGCGCACAGGGCTCCCTGCAGGGTTTAGCGAGAGCCGAGCCCAAGCCAGGCAGGACTTCAGCCTGAGCCGCAGCTGAAAGGTCACGGCATCACCACGCCAGCCATCACGCAGAGCGGGCAGAGAAGCAACCGTGCAGAGCTGCTTATGGCGTCCCAGCAGCTTTGTTTCTCTGCGTAGCCACCAAGTAGGAGTGGTGGCATGACATTTAGGAGGGGCTTGCAGGGACAGGCTTTGAGCAGATCACATGGCAAGCCATCCAGCAGCCACTATGCCCAGCACAGACCTTTTCTGACATTCACTGGGCACCAGAGGGACAGAAGCCAAAGTCAGTCCCTGCTGGTGAAGTCATGGAAACATCCAAAATACCATCTTTTCATCAATCTGTTGATCCCTTTTCATCATCCGTTGGTGATGACCTCCTGCCTCTGCAGCGAGAGGCATTCGCTAAAGGAACAGGCACCACCAAGGCCCGAAGGTCTCCTGTCCCATGGCAGGAGTCAACATCTCACCCTTGATGCCAGGCTGGTCCGTGCAGCTCGCTGTGGCAGCTCTCCTCCTTGTACTACGAGCTGACTGGTGATGCTGCAGCAGTCACCCAGGGCCATTCCCAGAGTAACATTAACCAAACTGCATACTATAGCAAAAAAAAAAAAAAAAAAAAAAAAAAAAAAAAAGAGAGAGATTGATGATACAGACTTGTCCCTGCAAACCTGCCAGCAGCCACACGAGAGCCAATGCAGTGATGAACGGTGCAGGCAAAGCAAGAGCAGTCCTGGAGGAAGGACATTTCCCAGGTAAGCCCTTCAAGCAGATTTGGGGAGAAGGATCCACAGCGCGGGAGCCCCGAGTCAGCAGAGCTCTGCAGAAAGCTGCAATATTGGCAGCACCGCTGCCTGTCACAGACATCTCATCTCTGTCACTCACTAACCCTCTTTTCTTTCATTAGAAGGGTCAAAATGCAACAGGGAATTCCTGAGCCCAGTCCACACAGCTACACCCAACAAGTGAAAGACCAAAGTTACTGTTCTTCAAAGCAGGCATGTGTGCTCCACAGTGGCCAAACACTGCCATTCCTGAGATTTGCCTTTATTTTAAGCTGAAAAAAAAATATTTTAAGATTTCAGTTGGCAGAGCACAGCTCTAGCCTCATGGCTTGGGCAGCCTTGGTTCTTAGAGCCAGGTTACATGCGATGGGATGGAAGAAGCCTCTGGCTGTGCCGCTGCCATCGTCTGTGCCTGGGCAGCGAGGAGCAGGGCAGGCAGCTGCTGGCAAACCAGGAATAGCATCGCTTAGCAGTATTACAATGTCCGTCTTACCCTTCTGCTCCAGGGAGAGGGTTTGCTAAAACCTGACATTTGAAGGCTTCTTCCCTCAACTCTGCTTTTGCGTATGTGCGATGCATATGTCTATACGTACCACAAGTGTACATCAGTATGCACACATATAAAGTTTATATGTGCACGTGCGTTTTTCTGCAGAGCGCAGTGCAGAGAGCTGTCCCCAGTCGCACAAGCACCCTCCTGGCAAACACATACTTGGCTACACGTAATATTAACACATCAGCATCTCCAGTGACTATTTCTCTCCCAGAAGGAGCTCTAGAGAATATAGCGACAGAAACATTAATACTTGCTGACTCAAGGGCTCCACCAGGAGGAAAACCAGCCTGATCCTCCCATCAGAAGGGCTAGAAGAATGGCAGGCTGCAGAGTGACTGGCAGGGAGGCCAGACTTGCTGTTTAACAACGTTCAAAGGCATGGATGAGAAACGTGGCAGAATTGGATTAGCGCAGTGTCAGCTGGCCAGGGGCTGGCCGCAGCTCTGGGTGTCTTCATCTGCTGCAAAAATCTTACCGGTTCAGCAACATGGCCTCCACACTGCCAAGAAACACTAAGAAAGAGCTTGCTAATTGCCCTGTCTTCACCCACTTTCTTTTCTTTCCCAGCAAGGGCTGGGAATACTCACTGACCTGCTGCACCCCACAGTGGTTTCATGACCGGAGAGCAGGGCTGGGAGCACACCGTCCACTTGTGGCTATTGCTCATCAAGTCATGGGTTTTGCCAGGACCCACGTGTCTGCTTGAATGAGAACAGTGGGAGCTACAGAGGCCGTTTTGGATGTTAAAAGGTGGGATTCTACCCGTGAGCCTCAGCTCCCTTGCAGCCCTCCAAGACAGGTTTCTGCTCACCTGCCCATTCC
The DNA here is from genome assembly GCF_028858705.1 of Grus americana. NCBI lineage: Eukaryota > Metazoa > Chordata > Aves > Gruiformes > Gruidae > Grus > Grus americana. Next base: position 22,980,864 of record NC_072853.1, on the reverse strand, counting down.
AGACATGTCCTTCACCATGAGACGAACCCCTCCAGGAGGACCTTCTCTGTCCTGCTGGCTATAATGGGAGTCATGCACCAGCCTTGGACTCCAACCCAGAGCACACGGACTATATATTGAAGGGATGCATCACAACTTCTCTCCCACACGCCCCCCTGCATCAGGCTTTTTTAGGTGCGATGGCCAGTGTGAGACACGCAGAGCCAGACCCAGTTTATCCACCAGAGCCCTCAGAGGTTTCTGCCCAAGCCCCAGCACTGGTGGGAGAGGAAGTGATCTTCATGCCTGTCTCAGGGAGGCACAAAGGCGCAGCAGGGACAGGACTTTTGACTTGACACCCTTGAGGGTGCAGATGCCACCAGATGTGAACCCCAGCTGCTGGGCTGCAGGCAGGCCTGGCTGGTCCCAGCTCAGGGGGCTGAACCCCACGCTGCTGCGCCCAGGCACAGCCAGGGTGCCTGACCCAAGGGCGCAATGCCATTGATGGATCAGATATCAGATGCTACCCACCGAAATGACATTTCTGGAATGTTTCTTCTTTGCATCTAAGGGACTTCCAAGAGATTTCTCCTTGAGCCAGAGAATTCCAGAAAAAAAAAAATAATTGTTTGCTCCCTAGACCGCAATCCCCGTTCCCAGGAACACGAAACAGCAAGTTGAGAGCTCAGAAAGCGCAAGACACCGTATGAAGCACTTGTAGCTTTCTCCCACAACCCAAAAGCTGTGAACACCAACTTGCTCTGGCATGGCCCAATTTTATCATTTTGGATTTCACAAGAAAGCATGTAACTAGCAAACAAAGGCATGCTCCTCTCCACATTAAAGTTTTATTGAAACTAAACACATATTTTACACACAAATGGAGTGGGAGCTGTTGTACCAGACTTTGGTATCTCATATACATTTACAGAACCTGAGCACACAGCAGTTTCATATTTGACTATTCTGTACACTCTCATCGTAATTCACAATACTCAAAACAAATGCTTTTTAGTACTTTTAGTGACATAAAAATAGGTTCCATTCTTCCAACAACAGACCCATTTACAACATTTTCTCCCCCGTCAACACAGTATTTCCAAAAGGGGCTGGATTTTCTCCCCAAATCCACAGTTCTCTTGCAGTTGCAGGACGTTAGTGAGGGACAACAGTTCCAGCTTCTTCAGGTCCACCTCTGCCCTCCCCAAGTACCTTATGTCAAATGACGCATGCTCTTCTCTAGGGGAAAAAAGCTGTCCTGTTTCCATGCTCATTACATACTCACGATCATTTACTGAGACCAAACAGAGTCAGTTTTGCTGCTAATTGTTAACACCAGGAATAACTGTTCACTAGGAACTACACTAAGGCAGCAGACCTATTTCATGGAATTTGGGTACCATGGGCTATGGCTGATCTGGGCTGGCAGAGAAGTAACACTTACACCGCCCCACCACTGATATCCCTGGGCTGTCAGCTCATCTCATGCCAGGCATATCGAAAGCAGCACAAGATGTTTGCAACAATAATAGACTTATATAAAGTCTTATATAAATTGTTGAACATTATGAAAAAATGCTTGGGTTTAATAAAGCAGAACCCTCTGTCTAGCTCATGTACACTCACTTCACCTTTGAAAAACATGAGCGTATCTACTTGCAAATAATCTACCTACAACTGAATAGTATCCCTTCCATCCCAAGTACCACTGCAGTATGTTAGCCATTCTTCAATTGCTGTTCTGTACATGTGACATCAAGAAATTAAAAAAAGTTTCCAGGCACACACTGGAACACACCAAAACCCAAAGACCAGTCCTTTGTAAGATGCTGCTAATCCACACTACTTCAAGATTTGCTTTTGAAAGGTTTAATACCTTCCCCCAGAAGCTCTTCTGTGACAATGGTTTCAATGATTCACATTAAACACCCAACCTGAAGTACCTTCATACGTTATTGGTGCTTCCTTACAACCCAAGTGGTATGTTTGTAGCACCTCAAGCTAAAATCCCTTGGAATGATATGCCTTCTCACCCCATCAACACACAAATGAAACTGAGAAGGGGAGAGTATCAAATCACCCGGCACGACAGAGGGAAGACAGACAACACCCAGAGCTGGCTGTTCCAGTGTCAGATGCCAACTGCAACTCAGTGCAACTACAGACTGCTTAATAAGGCACTTGTTCAGAGAAGCAGGGAAAAACAGGCAGCACAAGCCAAAGAACTACAGGATGTGTTTTTTCTCTACTATTAACAGGCTTGCCTTTTCAAGGACCGCTCAAAGTTCACTGACCTGCTCAATAACAGCTGTAAGACAAAAATCATATGTATTTGATTTAAACTCCTACCAACAGCCATCAGGTTTGCAACCAGAGTAAAAACATTTTCAGGCAGAACCCAGGTTAGTGGGGAGATCAAACTGTATCCCCAGGTTTAATAAGATTTTATAGTTCATACCTTATTGTCTTCCCACATTTGCTTATTACTCTATCTGCAGCAGGACGAAAGGGAAGAGCTTTTACTCTAGATCAAATCTATAAACATGAAAATAGAAATAATGAAAATAATTTATAGCAACATATATACATAGAGTGATACCTCATCTAGTTTTCAGATTAAAATACCATAACATGAAGTAAATACACAGTTTGCTTTCTTAAAACACTACCAAAGTCTTAAAAAAGTAGTAGTATCCAGGGCATTTTTAAAGACAGCAATCATGGCAGATGAGTCAAAGGAATCTTAAAAAGGCCATCCTTTTAAAAAGCCATATAAATTTTTAAAAAGGATCCTCCTTTTTTTTTTTTTTCTAAATGACAGAAATATTTTTACTCCTCAGACAAACAACATGAAAACTCAGAAAAAAAAATCCCAGTAGACTCCAATTCCAGGAGAGGAAATGAAGACAACTTCACAGCAGAAAGTGAGATGGGGAGAGGGAACCAGTCACCGTTTGTTTGCCAACTTATCAAAAATCTGCATCCAGAGTGAAGACATTGTCCATTGTTTCTGCCATAACAGCAAAACGTTGATATTCTGAAACCCGCTTCTCAAAGAAATTTGTTTTTCCTTCTAGAGAAATATTCTCCATGAAATCAAAAGGATTTTCTGCATGAAAGACCTGGGGAAGGGAAACACTATTACACTGGTGATTCTGATAGGGTAACAATGCTTTAAAAAACCCCAACAAACAAAACTGTCAAACTCTTTCAAAGTAGATCATCCCTTGCTGTAATATGGTGTAGAATCTATCTGGTGCTGGACACCTATCTAAGCAAATTCGGTACTGTCACTCCCCAGGAGTTTGGTCCATGGTGAAGTTCACCCACACGAGGTGCTTATTATCCTTTGAGGACTACAGCACTTGAGCATAGCATAAGTTTCCCATTACAAACTTGCAGAGCAGCTGAAGGGAAACAATGGCCTAAATTGTTCTTGCTCTTTTAAATAATGAAGCATATATATTAATGCTGTGGTTTCAGCTGTCACTCACAGAAAGTGCAAGCACTAAATACGACCTGCTCCCAGGTACATTTAAGAGAGTGCTTTGTGCTGACAGCTCTCCTGGGCTGTCCTGGCAGGCCAGCATTTCAGGCAATTGCATCTCTTACCTTTGAGAACCCAAGCTCCATTAGTAACCGGTCTGCGACAAATTCAATATATTGTTTCATCAAAGTGCAATTCATTCCAATCAGACCTACAGGTAATGCCTCTGTTAGAAACTCCTAGAAGTTAAAATACAGACGACATTTAGAGAAATGAAATTTAAGAAGGGAAAAGGAGAGAAGACACCTGTGTTTCACAGTAACACAATTTGTGATTTTCCAGGCTCCCCAGGCAGTTGTCTGAATAAATAGCCTGCATCACTAAACTCAACAAGTGCCTTCTGTTTTCAGTGGTTGTTTGTATCTTCCTTTATTTTTAGCATGTTTTTCTGGAAAAAGCACAAGAATTTTTATTACTGCCCCTCTCATATGCCTTTCCTCACCCCCCCACAAGATCCCAATCTTCAGTGTAAGCTTGAGCTCCAAGTTCAATAAAACCTACAGACCATACTAGCGGGAGCAGAAATAGATCCAGAAATCTTCCATTTTCCTTAGCTTCCAGCCATTACAGAAGGACAGATCGGAGAGTATAGTGATATACATGAATGCTGAACCCAGCCATGTATATGTTTAGGCACCAATGCAATATCTGTCAGTGTTGTGAGGCAAAGCTGGGACGTTTGTCATCATCACAGTAGTTAGATGACAACAGAAAAGAAAGAGTAAACTAGAATCCTGCCAAACACTCAGCAGTGCAGAAACTTGTAGTTGCCGATGGGTAGCATTTAGTGTGAAAGAATCTGACAGAAACCTCAGAAAAAGTCAGAACCCAGCACAGTCCACGTGGCCAGAACAGACCCTGTCTTCTCCTGAGGAGAAGCAGGGATGTGTATACAGTACAGGGACAGACAAAGATCTTGAAAGAACAGAGGTAAGCAAACTTTTCTCTAAGAGACAGTTGCAGTTGCACTAGATGATTGTTGTAGGTCCCTTCCAACTGCAACTATTCTATTCTATACTAAATAAGACAGCCTTTCTTCTTTTCTGTTATTAAGGTGGAAACCAGCAGCCACCTTCAGCTTCTCCCAGTTGCTTAACAACTGAATCAGAAAGTCTCTGACTCTTATTGTCACCATTAAGGAAGAGGGAAAGGATGGTATAATGCATCAGGGATCCAGGCCTAAGCAAAGTTTCAAATATGGAATCCCAAAAGTTAGAAGTTAATTTGTTTATTTTTGCACATAAGACTGGTCCTGCGCTGCCCACAACACTGTCACGGCCAGGCTTACCTGCTCGATTTCAACAGCATTAACGATGATCTCACGGACTCGCTCTTCTGATGGTCTGTTCACTAAATAATGGAACATTAGACAAGCAAAATCACAGTGTAGACCCTGAAATAACAGAACAATTAAAAAAAAAAAGTCAGTTTTTCCCTCCTCCACATAGTTTGTTTACTTTGAGGCAGCCTCATTCAGGCTGAAGCTTCCTAGCCTCCTGCTTCTTTGACAGTCTTAATGTTACCATGTGTAGCGGGCACTTTTAATTTATAACCCAGTTAGAAACATCTGAAACACATGCCACCTATGCTGAAATAACGCTAAGCATACATGTTTCTCAGGTAGATATTCTCGAGAGCTGCTCTGCTGTGAGGGATCCTACACGGAGCCCTGCTGGGTCCCTGCCTCCCATCAGAGATGCTTTTGCAGAAAGACTCCTACATCGAGACCTGCAAAACTACCTGCCAGTTAACATAGACTGTTTATCTGCTCTCTCGTTCAAGATACCTGTACAGAAATACTTAAGTTCTTTTAGTAGCATTTCTTCCCTTGCTTCTCCTCACAGCATTTTCAGAAAGGAATATTCAGCTGAGAGTCACCAAATCCAAGATTAGCAAGTCATCTCTCCACACAACGCAGTTACTGTGACGAATTTGCTACCGCAACATTCATAGGTTTGTAATACTTAAGGCTACTGTGCCCCAACTCAACCCACCTTCACATTTCACCCAGCTATCCTGCACAGAGCCCAGTATATTGTGTTCATTCCAGGAAAGCCTCCAGCAAGATAAGACAACATCAGAAGATGAGCAATCCCTCGCAGTCTGAGGGGGGTACCAGACAGCTGCTCCAAGAGGTGCCTCAGTTTTCATTTGAGCTTGCTGGGCTACAGCTTGAGCCTCTGGCTTCAGCGTTACCCACCACTGCTAGACTAAAGGAGCACTGTACTACCACCTCTCCTCTCCAGAGCAAGGTGGTGATTACAGCCCGTAAGCACCATGAGGGTATATCCAGAGTGAAAACCAGTCAGAAGGATTTGGCAGACTAGGGGCTATGAGACAATCCAGTGCTATTGTTAACAAGGGTCAAAACAAAACCAAGCAGCAAAAACTTTTCCAGAAAGGCTACAAAATCCTTGTGCTTCAGATCATGAAACAGCTCTGAAACAATGTAATTTGGGAAACATTCCCCCTGTAGGGACAGCATTAGCTGCCTGCTGCAGGGCTTCCCATGGTCTTGTCCAGGGCGACATCACCAGCCAGACACAGGCCGTGCCTGACTTCTCGCCTGAACCAGTGTGCTCCGTTGGCTGATACTCCCGGCAGCTTTGCACCTTTAAGAATCAGAGATGGACCAGCTTGAAGAACAGCCTGGGAACAGAGCCTGCAGCTCAAAAACCATACTGAGCTGTAACCATTTATCTGTTCAGGTGCATCAGAAAACAGCTCGTGTAGTTTTCCATTGTGGATTATTTTTACTGCCACTGCTTTTGTAACAGCATTTCCTGGTTTTCGATGCAGGTGCTGTGTGCACCAAGCCTTACCCTTCATAACAGCTCTGCAGTTGGAATTATGCCAGTGGAGCTCAAGAAAAAAAATCAGTCTTTTGGTGCTCCACTCTGCTGAGAAGTACAGTTACACTGCTGTACAGAGGAACTTACATCTCATTCACCTGCAAGTGATCCTTCTAACAAACAAATACTTCCTTGCTCGAATGGATCAGTTCACGATGACTCAGAGAAACAAGAAGACACAAGGAAGGTCAAGGCCGAAGAACTGTTTGGTTTTGCTTACTGATCATATCGCTTTCTTCAAAAGTGTCTTTTAAAAGGCATCTTGTAAAAATGCCTCCTTTCAAATCAGTTTATCTAATCCATGGAGATTACTTCCATTATGATAAAACTCTTTAGTCTTTTAGACCAACTCTGCTAAGTTCAAACCACTACCTTGTTTATATTGCGTACAAAACTGGTCTTTCTGCTTTTTCAGTGCTGACAGTGCCACAAGTTGTGTGGTGCCCTGTAGACAGGCCCCAGCCGTAAGGAACTGCTGCCAGCTGGCAGGCAGCAGTGTAGGAAGCGGTGAAAAGGCACCAGTCAGCATGTGGCCTGCCACGTTTGGTGTGCTGACACGCAGCCCCTCAGACACATCACATCTTAGGCTAAGAAGCACTCCCCTCTACTACAGACCTATAGCAGCGATCCTGTCACTGTGCAGTAACACCAGAACATAGAGAGGAATGATACCTGCTGCTTCTGCAGCAACCTGCCGCAGCTGGCCAGGCGGCAGGTGCAGAAGGCTGTCTGCAAGCTCTCGGACCCACAACTAGGGGCAGATGGGGGCAGCCACTTGACCCTGACTGCAGCAGTTAAGGCAGAGCAAGGCTCAGAATCACGTCCCAGCTAAGTCCTTGCCCAAGCCAGCCCCCACTGCAGCTGGGGACCATGCAATTCCACACCAGTCCTTGGGCAGCCACGCCTTTGCCTCCCTTCATGGCACAGGAAAAGAAATGTCCCCTTCAATCCAAAAAGTCCACCTTTTTGATCATACTATGCATTGGGGTACTGCTAATATTTATGTTTACTCCTTTTAAAAAGAGGTATTTCTGCTAAGAGACATAGCAGCATCTAGGTTTTAAGTTCATGAGCAACTTAAAGCTAGAAGTCTGCTTCTTTCCCCTTTTTACAAACACTCTGGGAATAGCCTGCTCCTTTGCAGGACTCCAATCTTCCTACGCATCAGCAGTTACTGCTTCTCTGTCAGGCTGCAGAAACAGGTCGGGCACTGCTCTGGGGAAAGGAAGCCTCTTTGTGCTGCCTAGGATGTGCTGTTGAAGCAGATGCAGAAGGCTTACTGCAGGAGAAACTCTAGGGAGCATGGTCTGCAGTTACCTGGCAGGTAAACAGGACCTCTGTCTTGCCAGGACAGTGGACCTTCCCTGGAAAACCCTGCTGCTGACAGTGGCTAGCAGAGAACCTGCTCAGACTTCTACCACCTCCTTGGCCTCTAGCACTGCCAACATTAAAAAGGCTCTGTCATACCCAGAAATGCATCCCCTACTCACTGCTGGATTCTCTTTTTCACTGTGTCCTGCCCACACGCTATTTTCTGCTCTCTTCACCTTCCCTCCAGCCCTCCCTGCCACCAGAGGTGTGCCGCTCTGGCAAGACTATGGGATCTTTATGAATATTATTCTGCCCTTCCCCTGGAAACCCACTTTTCTTCCTAGACAGTATGTAGGACATGACACATTACCTCATCTCTGCTAATAAGTTCATTGGAGAAAGTCAGTCCAGGCATCAGGCCCCTCTTCTTCAGCCAAAATATAGCAGCAAAGGAACCCGAAAAGAAGATGCCTTCAACTGCAGCAAAGGCAACCACTCTCTCACCTGTTTAACATAACACGTTTTCAGTTAGACACAAAATAGTGTTGCTTGTCAGCAAGATGCACCATTTGCATCAGACAGAGACAGATGTGGAGAGGAGCAATCCCCTTTGCAGTACCAGGTGCTGTGTCTGACCACATCTTTCAGCAGATCCCGAGGCATACAGGGGCTGCACACGCAACAGCACTTAACCACAGGAACCCCCAGCAGAACTGAAGAACCAGGGCACCCACTGAAACTGCCACAGGTCACAAGGGAAAGAACGTAATTGCCCACAGTGGCCAAGACATTAGTAGTCCTTTATCTCCTTCTCCTAAGAGGCAGGAAAATGGCTGTGTAACTAATAGACAAAAAGAGCTGATCTCCTATAAATGAAAAAAAAAATCCCTATGCCTCAATTTCTGCTTGTTGAGAATCTACATAAAACTGTATTCTTACAAGAGTGGAAGAACACAGAACATAATTCATCAAGACACAAATAACTATTTATATTTATAACACCTGTTATCCCACCTTTCATCCAAGGAAAGCACAGCATTATTGGTCCCAGTTCTCCCTGTTCTCTACAGGAATCTATTTCTTCAGACTACAAGACCATCTGACTGCTTGGTGAAGACACATCATTCCATGTACTCTATTTTAAACAACTTCACAAGATCCTTGGGTATATTCTCACATGAAGAGCTTTTGCATTAAGTGCTGGTGCCTTTTCCCAGTGAGAACTGCATAGAATTTTGTTTAAAAAATAAAATAATCCCAAAATAACCACAGATGTCCAATTTCCTCTATGAGATGCAAATGCCATCTGCTGGCTCATCTGAAGAAATTCAAGTTAGGAAAAAAGCATGAAGAGCAACAGGAACTTACAAGTATCAGAGAAGTTACTAAGGAAAGAATTTGTCTGGCAACACTAAAAATCTCCTAGGTTACTTCAAGAGAGGAGTGGAGGAAGGCTGCTTATACAATATAGGTTTAATGAAGCACAAGACTCAGTATTGATATGTTTTTTACTGCATTCCACCTGACTAGCTATCACACAAATGAGTTATGCTGAAACAAAAATTGCCCATCAGCAGCACCACGTAACGTTAGCACATGCTGAGGCTGAGAGTCCACAAAAAAGATGCTGCAATTGAACCCTCTACATAAGAAACAAAGCAAAGCTGGGGAGACCTGGTTGCAGGTCAGGTCCCCAAGCTGGCAGGAAACACCAAGCAAACAAGCAAGTCAGCCACTCCATATACCATAATTCATAATCTGTAACTGTAAGACCTCAGCCCCAAAATGTTTTAAACTTGGAAATTTTCTCAATAAGATGAACAAACAGAAGAGTAGAAATGTACTTTACAAAAATTAGGATAGGATGCATGAAGTTTGGGGGCAGGCTGTGGGGGGAGCATTGCTTTTTGAGTTAGGGAACCTTCTGACTCTTGGCACACGCCACACTGCTGGGAGCTGAATGAAGGAGATGAAGAAGAGACTCCACACACAGCAAGCAAAGCCAGACTGGGAAGGCAGCAAGACACTCCAGGACAGGAGAATCTACAGCTCCAAAAAGAACTCCACTCAAACAAGAGCTGTGAATAAAACAGATGCTATAAAAGCATGATACTGATTTCTTTTGTTTGTCTGGCTAAATCTCTCCATCTCCTACACATTCTCTAAGCATAGAGGATGTTTCGTTTAGAAAATTCACCAGTCTGCCCATTATTCATTTCAGCTACAATACATCCTTCAGAGTCAACATGGTAAGCTGGAAAAGATGCTCTGCACCATGCTGATGGAAGCTGAGCCAGCATCCCAGCCCTGAAATGAGACACAGAAGCTAGAAACTTGGTCCCAACAGCAAACCAGAAACACCAGAGACAGATGATTCTTGAATTTTTTTTTGCTCAGACTCAGTCATGCTGTTACAAAAAAAAGGCTAACATCACACAGAAATTTGTCTGTATGAACATAAACACAGAAAAAGCCTGGACTTGCAAGACTTCAGCTGCCCAGTTCTCAACACTGGAGTACAAAATAGGAGCCAAATGGAAGAAATAATCAGAACTCCTAGAAAACAAGGTCTACAAGCAAAAACTGAGGAAATTAGGGGGGTTTGGTATAAAGACAAAAGAAGACAGAGAAACCCACAAGTGTTTTTCATAACGTGATTCTAGTGGGCACTACCATTACTATATTGCTTTAGCTGAAGACAAAAACATACATCCTCACCAGAAGTTGCTTCTAGTTCTTTAGTTAAGCCAGAGACCCACAAGCCACTACGTCATCCATGGAGAATTTCATTTCACGTTCTAGGGATGCAGCTCACTCCCAGAGGATTAGTTTGTGACATGTGCAACAGAAACAAGTTTTTAAGAAGCTACACACCAAAAGTGGATTCTCTGTCTTCAATCCACTTCAGAGCCCAGTCTGCTTTCTTCTTGACACAAGGCATTGTTTCAATAGCATTAAATAAGAAATCCCTATAGAAAAAAAAAAAAACACACCAACAAACAACACCACCACCACCACCACAAAGAGAAAACATCAAAATGATAAGAAGTGATTTATGTAAATCTGCCCTGGCTGTCCCTACTGGCTCCACCAGCCAGAGGAACCCATTACGCCAGGCTCTGAACTAACCCAAGGAAGGGACCGTTCCGAGCCCAAAGGGGTGATGACCTCTGATAGCAAGGGCACAGGGAGGCAGATGTGCAGAAAGCAACAAACCCAAGGTCTCAGAGGAGGCGAGCTGCAGAGATGGGCAGTGAACTTGAGTGTCCCATCCCAGGAGTGCCCACCCACCAGACCACACTGCCTCTCAGACTTCAAGCCAGATGGCAGCCACTTCCTACCCACTGAGCTAAACCTCATCTTGCCCAACTCCACAAAAGAAACTGGACAATTCCCAGGAGCACAGGCTCTGATCCCACGCTAAACATCTGAAAGGAAAGCTTGCAGTCCTTCCACTGTCACCACGTAGGATGCCATCATGGGAAAACAAGCTCTGCCTGACCATCACCCTGGTGGAGTCTCTGAGGTAAAATACTTATTTTCAAATGTATTATTTGGACTAGGAAGTCCTCCAGACTACAAAGGTGATGAGGCTCTCCAAAGAACCCAATACTTCAAAAATAAGCAGTTCAAGCTGTATGAAAAAGCACCAACAGCAAAAAAGCTGAAAGGATGCAATACGTTGATTAGTCTGTGTTACAAACATCAGCTGGATCACAAATACACAATTTCCCAAGGCAGATCCTGTGCTGATGTGACAGCAAGCACCTCAGGAGCACAATAACCACAAGGAGCTTGTTGAATCTTTAACAAAATTTCACATAGTCTGTGCTTCCTGCAATCCAATCTTTATACAAACACTAACTAACCTTCTGACACCCTTTTTGGTCAGTAATACTTATCTCCATTTTGGGGGTCAGGCACACAGGCTTAGAAAGCTTTAAGGAACTATCCCCAACTCCCCCAATAAGTCAGTGTGAAACAAAGACAGCTGCTGCTGAACAACAGTGACACTGGACGAGGTAACAGATTCCCCATAGTTCTGTAACCCATCCAGAGGTTTACCTTTTCTCAGGATCTTTGATGTAGGTGTCTATGAGCAAGCTGTACATCTCCGAGTGAACGTTCTCAATGAGAATCTGAAAGCCATAGAAACAACGAGCTTCTGGGATCTGCACCTCCTGACTAAAACGCGCCACCTACCAAAACCAAAAAGCATGGCAATGAGTACAGTAAAACCAGTCCTGGGTGACAGTACTCTAAGCTTAATAGGAGAGACAACAGATCTCTGCCACAGAGAAAGGATGGGAGCAGTTCCGCCCTACTTGATTAACAGATATATCGATAGGATTGGTGTGGTGCAGAAGAAAATAAGCAAGTTACCTAGAAGTAAATACATCTGCTGTGCATATTGGATAGAGAACTGCAGTGAAGCATGACAGCACAAGTATACAGGAGGAGAGCAGCAAAATACTGCAACAGTAAAAACTTCATATTGAACAAAGCCTCAGACTTTATGTTCATCATTAAAAAACCTAAACAGTATGACGTAAGACAGTTCATGCAAGATATACACATATACTATGACATATTCTACATGTTACAGACGTTCAAGGTCTAAATTGGGCATGTGCAGTCAGGTATCACTGATAACCTGCAGTGAGACATTCTGCAGTCCAGGATTTCTGATTTCAGGAGAAAGATTTCCCCACCTTTTTAGCAGCACCCACCTGCAGCCCTGAAAGATTCTAGGATGCCATTCAGTGAGAGCAAAATGGGTTTTACCAAAATGAAGAACACAGAGCATGGCACAGCACAATCCCTCCCTACTTCTCATCTAACTCAGGTACATGAAGAACTGTGAGGTTCTATTAATTCTTTGAGAAACGCAGATCAACACAGCCAGGCAGAAGGCTGAGCTTAAAAACTGTGTCCAAGAGTGATGTGATTTGGAGTCTTACTGACCACAGTTGACCCAATTTAACTCAGACACTGGCCCAGCAGAAGCAGCTGCTTATTCCCTTTGGCAAAGGTGAGGTGATGGGAAGAAAAAAAAAAAAGTACACATTTAATAAACTTGTGCATTAAAGTGAGAAAACCAAAATGAAAAGCCAATAGCCAATAACATGAATAAGTATTCAAGCCCTCTGTAAAGCTTTCTCACCAAGTTTTCATTTACAATTCCATCACTGGCTGCAAAAAAGGCCAGAACATGAGAGATAAAGTATTTTTCATCTGCTTTCAGCTTGTTCCAGTGAGGAAGGTCCTTTGACAAATCAACCTAATGAAAAGAAAAAAGAAAAACATTACTGCTGGTTTGAGTTTTTCATTCTCTAAGAACAGGAGCAGCCTAGTCAAATGACTGAGTTTTGGTGTTTGCTTTCCAGTCTTTGCATGCAGTGAATTTAAATAAATGTGAATGTAAAGTACAACAGACATACTGCAGTACTGCTGTCTCCCTCTGCAATGGTAACATCACGTGTTTGCTTTGCAGTTTTCACTTTTGTAATCTGGAATAAAAATCAGTGTCTATTGAATTATAAACAAATCAGATTTTGAAAAGCATTGGTATCTTCTTGTCACGAGTATGAACATGCACCAATAAGCAGAGCTCACTCTGAGACACTTAAACTCTACTTGAAATAAATGCTGATGCTGCAAGAAACCTATACCCAGGTGTGCCAAAAGATGGACTGAGGGGACTTTTGCCTTTGGCAGGTGTTCAGCCTCCATCCCTCCAAAGCACAGCTTGGGGCAAAGGCTGTGCAACTGCTCTCATCTACCAGACTGAACTCTAGCCACGGTACAAAACCACAACTTCCTTCGCACAGGCCTTTTTTGTTTGCTTGTTTGTTTATTTGGAGGGATTTCTGAACCACAGCAGCAGTTAAGTAGAGCCAGATGTGAAAAATACAGAGAGGCCTAAAAACTTATATGTGTATATAAACACATACACACACAAACCAGTTTTACAGTTAACTTTCCAGTTCAGTTGGAAATGCACCAACAGATGGTAGGACGGCGTAAGAAGGAACCAGTAACACAGTAAAAGGGCAACGCTGATCTGGCAGGAGTTTAAATGCCTGTTCTTTAATGGCTTAAATCAACCTGTGCTTAGACAGGGCAGCAAGCCTCCCAGGCAGGCAATGGAATAGCACTTCTATGGACAGCTGCTCCTTGCCACCTCAGGATGCTTTCTGGCCTATTGAGAGCCTGCCAGTGCTTTCGGCTCACTCCTCTGCAACTGCAGATGACTGCTCACAAATGAGCAAAGGTTGTAGAAGCTTTGATTTGGAACAACCACCTCAGTTGGCAGGTAATCTCTCCCGATCAGTGCAGCGTTCAGAAGCCTCTGCTGCTGAAGTGCAGCGACCTGAGTACTGCTCAGGCCTGGCTAACCAGCAATCTGGGGAAAATGAGATGTTCTAACTTACAGCTTGCATTATAACATGGGGCAAGCATCTAACCAGAGCAATAAGAAGTCAATTAGAAGCATTTTTAGCAAGTGTCCCTGATTATTATCACCATATTTCTGGAAAATAGGTGCCTAACATTAAAGAAGAGCATTCACATGAAATTGCCCAGAACATCTTACATGGACAAGGAGTTAGCTGCAGGTACGGAGACCACAGCAGGGTAGGAGCTATCTGACCACAAATCAGAGCTATCTGACTTAGTCTCCCTCTACAACCAGAGAAGCGCCCCAGGATACAATTCCACCTTGTCATAAACCAAAGACCTAAAACAGCTCTGCTGAATTTTCCTATGGAAGCAGCTTTCTTTCCACCATCCATGAATGGACTCCTGCTCTAGTGCAGGCACCTCATGTTCGATGCAGTTAACTCCAACCCTTACAACACAGAAGCCAGGAGCAGAGCTAGGAAGGAAGCGCCAGGACCCTGGTCTAAGCGCCTTGTGCCAAGCCACTGACCCTGGGGCTCACCTCTTCTGCGGTCCAAAAGGAAGCCTGAGCCTGTTTATACATTTTCCATATGTCTGGGTACTGGATTGGGAAGATGACGAATCGGCGGGGATTTTTTCTGAGAAGAGGCTCCTCATGAGGCTCCAAGCCATTTTCAGCAGCACTTGGAGGGGAGCTCTGAAGATAAAGACAGTTCTGGTTAAGGTTGCCACTGCTTATTCCCTCCCCTGCCCCATATCCCAAAAGAGTGGTTCAACAGCCACCCATGTCACGCAGACACTCACCTGCCCCCCTTGGATGGCTGCACTACCCGTCCCTGAGGTACCTGCCCCCTCACCCTCCATCCGTGCTCCTGATGCCGCTGTGGCAGCACTGCCTGTCTGCTTGGCTCTACCCAGCACCACTCGCACCAACCACCCCCTCGTAGGTGCATCGGCGCCAGGAAGCACCCAACGCCTGCGTGACAAAGAGAAAGCCTTTCTGCAGTGCGAGGAGGAAACCGGCTCCGGGAGACGACATCAAATACCGCGGTACCGCATGTGGGGGGGCACGTGCAAGGTCACTGCACACTGCCACCACCCATATCCAGCACGGGTCTGCAAGGCTCACCGCCCAGGTTACCTCCAACTCATTCACTCTACATCAAGCCACTTGGGCCTGGCATGGACTTTCTTAAAAATGCCATCAGATCACAGCAACTAATCCCGTTCGGTAGAGGAACAACGTTGTGCCACAGCGAGTCTCTGCACAGAGATCTGTGTATGCAATCCTGCGGTAAGCAGAAGGCAGCCCGCACACCAGCGCGGGTCTGGAGGCTGTCCCTCGAGTGCTGATATGAAGCTATGTGGCTCATTCCAACGGCAGGCAGCAGGAAAACCCCTGCCTGGAGTCACCCATCCCCACCCCATTCCCTCTGTGCAGGCTCCTAGAGAATGCCGAGGCACACCGGACACCATCCCTGCCAGACACGTCACCAAGCGCCTACTGAAGACCACCATGGTGAAGAGCTGTCAGGACAGCACACTGCAGCCTCTCCAGAAGCGTTGGTGACTCGCAGCGATCACAAGTTTAGCCAGCTGGATGCCTTTCTGGGTCAGTTCTGGGATCCCACTGACACTGCTGTAGAGGATAACTAACCACAGGCAGTGTGTGATGTATTATATACAATACAGTAGGGAAGGGGAGCAAAAGGTTTTGAATACCACTGCTTCTACCCTCCTAGGAGGTGCCAAAGTCCTTTCCCTACCCAATCTGCTTGTAACCACTCACATAATAAAAAGTAATCTTTTGCTTCTGTTTGGAAAATACCCTCAAATAATTCTACCCACATTCAAAAAACAAACAAAAACCAAACACACACATTGCATAGCTGGCACATGTACCGCATATCCCCGAAGAAAATGCATCAGGAAGCACATTCTGGGTTACAATTTTACCAGTTGATTATATTTTTTAACATTACTTAATTACATGAGACAAATCTCCATGCATCCCCTTGCAGAGTCTCTGCTGAATGCCAGGAGAGTGCAAAACCTTTTGTATTTCCTGGGACGCAGAGACGGTTGCAGCAACCCCCTGGAAGTGCCACAGGGGAGAATTTGGGCACGGTGGGGACGGCACCCTCCCTTAGCACACACCTTCTCGGGGCTTGCCACGCAGGCAGCATCTCCATCTGCTTCTGTACCAGCCATCATCCTTCAAAAAGGAAACACTGCAGAAGTCTTCCTTGTTAGCGCAGTGTTTTCATGAGCAAACCCCTTCTATGCTGCCTGGGGACTAACCCCAAATATTTATTTTAGCCTAACGAGGTGGACTAGCAGTTACTAACCTCAGCCCTGATGCTGCTGAGCCATTCAAAAGCCAGCATGAAGGGCCCATAATGTAGGGAGATAATTTGGAAAATACTTCTGGTGTACAGAAGTGAAGTGGAGCACAGGACGAGCAGAGTTCTAGTATGGCAGGAAAACTGGAGACCAGCACTGAGACAAGGAGCACTTGTCATTTTTCCAATGGCCTTTAACAGCTGCCATGCTGCAGGCCAGAGACGGGCCAACATGCCAGAAATACTCTCAGTGCACAATAAGACAGGAAGACGAGAGGAGAAGAAGAAAAGGCCCGTGAAGCAGCATGTATACTCTGGAGAGCCCTGATGGCAGGAGAGCAGAAGGATGGCTTCCAGGAGCCAAAGACTCAGACATCTGAGAAGGACCATCACACAGAACTGGAAAATGGTACAAGTTTTTAAAAAAAAGGTGGAGGGGGTTTTTTTAATTAAAGAAAAAGGGTCAGCCCACAGAGACTACACCATACTGTAACCTCTCCCTCAACCCACCTCCCCTAACCTCTTCTGGGGTGGAGACGAGTTTCACAGGCAGGCTCTATTTCCAAGCTCGCAGGCAGGCATCTCCTGGCTACAAGACAGTCTTCTCTCTCTCCATTTCGGGTTCCATTCCTCTTAACCAAAGTTTTATCAGCGTAATACTCTTTACCTAACCTGTTTATTAACACAGTACATGTCTTGGTACAACTCAGCTGAAAATTCAGGGAAGATCCTCCTCTAATTCAATTTCGGATGCGTGACACACTCTGACCGCTGCCAGGGCTTCAGAGCAGCCACCTTCTTGCACTGAAGGAGCACAACACTCCCAGCCCTGCCTCCCTGGCACCGGGGGCACCGGCAGTGGTATGGGGAGCTGGAAAAGGTAACAGTCACTAAGCCAGCACACCACCTGATTCCCCTCTGCACCCCGGATCCCTTCCTTAATCCCAAAACAGTGCATAAAACAGTCAACGCTCACCATAATAATGAAGGTTATTCAGTTTATAGTCGGAACATGACATTTTCTGTTCAGACAGCAGAAGCCACACGCACAGAAGAGCTGAAGCTGGCAGGCACAACCCAACGCCCTGCTCCAGCAGGGTCAGCCACAGCAGGCTGCCCAGGACCATGTCCAGCCAAGGCTTGAGTATCTCCAAGGATGGACTCCATAACCTCTCTGAGCAACCTGTGCCACCTTCACAATAAGGAAGTGCTTCTTGGTGTGTAAATGGAACCTCCTGTGTTTCAGTGTGTGCCCATTGCCGCTGGCCCCATCATGGGGCACCGCTGAGAAAAGCCTGGCTCCATCTCCTTTATTGCCCTTCATCAGGTATTTCCACACACAGCTGAGATCCCCTGGAGCCTTCTCTTCTGCAGGTTCAACAGCACCAGCTCTTACCCTCTCTTCATGTGGTGGATATTCCAGTCTCTCAACCATCAACCCTTTGCTGGACACACTCTGAGTACGTCATATCCCAGTTATTCTTCAACTGTTAGAGATAAACTCTTCTGGTGATGACAATAAACCCAATGGACAATGAAGACTGCCTAGTGGTACTGAAGCTCTTTCCATGGATTTCAAATTTAGCAAACTAAGAAACAACTAAAGTATATCTATACACATGTACAACCCGCCCCCCACAGCAATAGCTATTGGGCTACGTATGCAAGCGTCTTGGCTACATGGCCTGGATCAGTTGTAGCCAAGGAAAAAAAAATGAAAGGCACTGGCAGAGCTGGCACTGTGCTGTGGCACACACCACATCATGTTATGTGGCCACGAGTCCTTCTGCACCCTGGTAAGAGGTTGCATGTGCATCCCACAATCTCTCACAGGCTTTGGGCCAGCCCTGGGCACTGCAGGCCATGTCAGCAAGTGAGACTGGGAAGATGGCTGGCATTCCCGGGAGAGACGGCTTCCACCACACAGCGGCTGGTTCTGCATGCCCGAAGGGAAGAGCACAGCACTACTGTTTGCCTCTGGCAGGCCAGAGTGAGCACCTTTTCTTTGTGGGTACAGCATGCCGCTGTTCACAGAGGGAAACACGAAGGGGTTTTTTAGGCTTGTATTTAACACAGCACGCCCCAGTTCTGGGAACCTGAGTACTGCTGAGACTAAAAGGTTTGGGAAGACCACATGGGTTTCTCTGCCGTAAAGATCCTTTTCCCTTGCACACCTCAGCCTGGCTTCGCAAGGTCGTGCTGGGGAGAACCCAGAACAGAGCTCAGATGCTCCCCAGGGCAGATCCCTGGTCCACAGGGGTCAGGAAGCCAGGACCACCTGCCACCACCCAGGCCTGCCTCCATGGCAGCTTGGGCAGAGGGTACAAGCTCTGCCTGCCCGGCTCCAGGCGGGCACGGCTCCATCAGCCCAGACCTCCGCAGCGCAGCAAGGCTCTGCACTGTCTCTGCCCTGCACTCGGAGAGCCAGGGACCCCGGGCCTGGCTGAGACCGGGGCCCCAGTCCTGCCTGACTCTCTATTCACCGTCCGGACGTTTTCTGCTTCCCGCGGTCACGGTCTGCAGAGGGCACGACCCTCCCGAGCCCAAGCGGGACGAGTACGCGAGGGCGACCCTGAGCCCTTTCCAGGGCTGTCCGAAGCGCCGTGTCAGTAGATCCCCAGGGCGAGCGGGGTGAAGCCACCAGGGCCGGGGTAGCCGGGACCCCTCCGTGACAGCCCCGCACTCCCCGGGGCAAACCTGGCCAGGCGGGAAGGCGGCAGCAGCAGCTGCCGGCACCCGAGCGGTACCGGAGGCCGCGGCACCCGAATAGAGCCGGCGGCTCAGGCAGGGCCCGGCCGGGCAGATTCCTGCAAGGCCGGGGATGCGACAGGGGCGGGCAGGGCTGTGCTGCCGCCGCCCGCGCTGCCTCTCGGAGACACTCGCACGGCCACGGCGCCTCTCCCGGGCGGCAGGCCGGTCCCCCCGGGCCGGTCACCCCCGCCGGCCGGCAGCGACTGCACACCCGGGACGCCCGACGCAGGGTCCCGCCGCCCCGGCCCTGGCCTTACCCGCTCCGGCCCGGCCGCCTCCTGCAGGGCCGCTCGCCCCCGGCTCTCGCCCATGGCCGGCGGCGACTGGGCCGCGAAGGGGCGGAGGCAGTTGAAGGGGAACGGCCGCGGCCGCTCCTCCTCCGCGGGGCGGGGGAACAACGGCGGCGGCCCCGGGCCCAGCGGCAGCGCCTGGGCGCGGCCTGAGTGGGGCCCAGGCCCCGCACGGTTGGGCACGGGGCGGAGAAAGTAGCTGAGGAGCCCGGTCTCCAGCGAGAGCAGGGAAAAGACCGGGTGCTTAGACCCGGTCTAAGGGGGCAACCGGCGCACGCAGGTCTGTGCTTGCTTGCCCTGGTCTTTGGGCCTCCACCGCTGCCGAGACAGGGGCAGACAGAAAACTGAGGAAGGGTACCCAGACCATTCATGGTCTTACTGTATAAGGAAAAAAATAAAAAAACAACAAAAAAATACAACCACCCAAAACTAGGATAAAATCCAAGACAACCCTCTGAAAAATGATAATGGCAGATGAACTACTGGAGGGACTTAACTGCTTTGTGGCAAATATTTACTGAAGAGCGGGCACAGAGTTGAAGATAGTAGTGGTAGCTGTCACTGAGATGTAACCTGGAGTGTCTGCTACAGGGTAGAGGTGGGCACTCTAAAAGTGTACAGGGAAAAGCAACCTGAGAGAAAAAAAAAAAAAGTCTTTTTTAATCCATCCTGAGCTAATCTAGACCTCCAATCACCCTCCAGTAATTGCACAACAGACACGGGTGTAGAGCTTGGAGATGCTGGCAGGGGCCTGTGAGTACAATCACCGTGACAGAAAGTCCTGGTGGCGTTTGTTTCTGTCACTTCTTGCAGGCAGAGAGATTTCATGCAGAGCTGGGAACCTTCAGGGTTCAGTGGTTTCCTCTTCCTTCCTCAGCCCGAAGCTGGCCAGACCCTCGGGCCCCTTTCCTGTGACATGTGGGTCATTTACCAAAACAATCTAATAGTCCATAGGAATAAGAGAAGAAAAGTCTCACCCAACGGGTATAGCCTGGTTTGGAAGGAAGACGTGAAATCAAAGACACAAATCTAAAAGCAAACACCAGTGAGTTTATGAGCACCAAGACAGGCACAGCACACGAGCAGGACCGAACCATGCTTTAGAGGCCAAGGAAAATGCCCAAAGCCCAGGGTAGTCCCTTCACAAAGAGGAGGAGGACCACCTGGAGGCCTGGTGTTCCTCAGCAGACACAAGTCCATAGACCCTGTTCACCATCCCTGTGACCGCTGTCCGGTGCTCCCCAGTCCAAGCAATGGCCAAACACAGAATCATAGAAGGGTTTGGGTTGGAAGGGACTTTAAAGACCATCTAGTTCCACCCCCCCTGCCATGGGCAGGGACACCCTCCACTAGACCAGGTTGCCCAAAGCCCCATCCAGCCTGGCCTTGAACACTTCCAGGGAGGGGGCATCCACAGCTTCTCTGGGCAACCTGTGCCAGTGCCTCACCACCCTCACAGGAATTTCTTCTTCATACCTAATCTAAATCTACCTTCCCTCAGCTTAAAGGCCGATACCCCTTGTCCTGTCACTACCTGCCCCGCAGCCAGGGAAGGTACATAGTGCACAGGTAGGGGCTGTGAGGGATGCTGGTATCCTTTTCCAGAAAGGTAACCTTCAGTTTTGCTAGTTCTCTGTCATTAATAATTTCAGATTTTTTTTAAAGGCACCTGGCTGCCACAGAGTGACTGAGACCTCTGGTCTCCCCGTTTCCCAAGCATGGGAAGTGGGAGCCAGACCAGCTGGGCTCCTCCAGTCCATATCTGCCTCCTGCAGCTTTTTTATGCCTTGTGAGAGGAGCTCAAGCCTCACCAGGGCGGGGGCTGAGGAAAGTTCAGTGGCGAGACCTGTGCAGCATGGGTGACCATGCTGGTCCTAAGCATGAGAACAGCTTTGGTTTACTTGCATCGAGTTTCCTGAGGAGCAGAAACGCACACCCAAGTAGCAAGTTACTAAGCAGCGCACCAGAA
Source organism: Grus americana (assembly GCF_028858705.1). Classification (NCBI taxonomy): domain Eukaryota; kingdom Metazoa; phylum Chordata; class Aves; order Gruiformes; family Gruidae; genus Grus; species Grus americana. The sequence goes on along the minus strand of NC_072853.1, from coordinate 22,959,421 downwards.
ACACGCAAACAGCACGGGAGAAAAGGTGGTTTTACACTAACAACATCTGCTGTTACCTGACTACTCCTCTTTCAGTCAGCCTTCGAGTTTTATTACCCAGAGTTACCCATACAAGTTGCTTAATATTCACATCCAACAACAGCTCCACTCGCTGGTGTACCAAGTACCAGGGATTCCATTTTTCTGTCCAGAGTAAACAATTAGAGGAACACTGATTGATATAGAGCAAACCCAACTGACTCATTAACACCAACAAATTACGCTGGGGTATGTAATGCAGAGTGTGCTGATGGTTTAAGAGAGAGAGGCACGAGTTTCTGGGGGGAAAAAAAAAACCACAAAAAACCCCAAACCAAGCAGCAAAACTCAAGTACACTGATCGTATTAAGTAACATTGACCTATCAGTTGTCTTAGCCCCCTAACCTGATTATCCTGGCTGCTCTTTCAGAATTTCCCAAATAAGAGATTGTCCTACTGAGTATTTGATAAGGCTTAACTACCACAAATTAATATAATTCACAATAGAAAGGAGTTTAAGTATTTGGGGAAGTCGCACCTGCCCTTTTACAGATGCACAGCAAACATCTGCTTACATGGTGCCTAAAGATTAATACACAAAGGAAAAATACTGCAAAGGAAATGTACCACAAGGATTAACAAAACAGCAGTTGGTTGTTCTTGCACCTCCACAAAAATCCACCAACTTCAGTTAGCTTTGTTTTACATAAATTAATTACATCACATACACGATACTGAAATATGGAAAAGCACTTGTGGAAATGGAAAATAGTTTACAAACAGAACAAACATACATACGAAGTACAGCATTACGCACGATTTCGCAAGATTTCAGATTAGTCAGCTGTACCTACGATGTCCTGTTTAGAGCAAGTTCCCCGGCGGGTGGTGGAAGCTGTACTCATCCCTTAGCTCCCAGCAGCTGTCCTGCCCCACTCCCCACGGCCCCTTACCTGCACTCGCTCACAACAAACACGCGTGAGGAATTGTGGAGGGTTTCTGCGTGGGAGGGGACTCCGATCCACAGGATCGCGTCCTTTGTCACATCCTGGCAGCACTTCCCACAGGTGCAGCACACTCCACAGCAGGGAGGGGAGAAGACCTGCAGTAAGGCAACATGCCTTGGCTTCTGTGAGGCCTCTGGCTTCACAACAGCGCTCTCGCTCTGCTAATTGCAATTAATGGTGGTGCAGCAGCAGCATGCACCTGTAGTACACCCTTGGACTGACCCAAAAGCATTCCCAAAGCTTGCTCTGTCCAACAGAGTAATCTGATCCACTAAAAAAAAAACCCCAAAACCCCAACAAATCAAACCCTAAAAAAAAAAAAAAAAAAAAGGTGCCTGTCCATGTTCTTCTTTGGAAAGACACAAATGAGAACAATCTGCAAGTTCACACTGTATTTAGTAGTTCTGAAAATAATGAAAGCAATGAAAAAAAAGGTAATCTATGCTAGCACCAATAACAACTTTTTGGGGAAAGTACTCTTTCATGGCAAGGCAAAGTTACTGATACAAAGTATGTCCCAAAATGTTATCTACTAAGGCATCCAAAATGCAGTCATCACAGCTTGAACTATAATGCCTCTTCCCTCCCTCCCTGTAAAAGATGCTACTTATTTTGGGAATACTTAGCTGTCTTTTAAAAATGCTTTACAAATATCAATTTTTTATATGATGAATGCCATTTCAGATAAATTGAATAATTTTCATTTCTAAATTAAGGGAAATCTGCTTTTTCAGCTTAAAACTGTTCACTGTATGAAAATTAATTTGTGAATCATTTCAGTATGTCCAAACCAAACATTTTCTTAAGAGTCTCCTTGCAGAGATACCTTAGCACAGGTTCTGGCAGCAAACTATTTTCCAATAGGTTTGCATGAGTATAGTATTCAAACATATGCGTTCGTGTTAGCTGCCATTGTCACTGGACATGGGTACTGAAAAGTTTCACCATTTTGGAAAACAGTCCTGAAACACTTATGAGCAAATGACTGCTTCTCGCTATGCTAAATGGTGTTTTACTACAATAGTAACTTGTGATATTTAATGACAAAAATGCCTTTATATTAAGAAAGCCATGAACAAAGGGGGGGGGGGAAGTCTCACTCATAGGTTTGTGTTTCAAGCAAGACATGAAGTTATCCTCTTAAAGACAATTCCATAGAAAATCCTTAAAAGATACACAAAAAATTAAAAGCCCTCCATGCTTCTCAGTTCAGCAAATCTGCTCAATGCTAAAAGATACTCCAATAACTGCAAATGAAAAACTCAAAAGCAATTTCCAACTAGGAAAGGACCCATGGATGCTCCTGATGATGCCAGGAAGTCCTGCCAGGCAATGACTACACTGCGATGGAGGCCAGATTCCTGTTGTGACACCTGTCCGTGTCCTCCCCACACAGACTATGTGGGAACTTCCAGCACTGTGAGTTCAAGGTAAGTCACTGAAGTTTTCACACGACCAGTTCACCTACATGTTTCAGTCTGTGTGGGGGCATTCAGACCTCGAGATAAGCCAATGCCACATGCACTGAAATCCAGTTAATCCAGACTTGCAGAATTTTGTGTTGGATTTTGGCAGACCTGGTATGAACTGAAGAGTTCAGAAAAAAAAGGTCCAATTGTACAAAGCTTGAAATGAGAAAGGGAATCAAAGCTGCTATGCTAGGTAGCTGTAGTTTGCCCTAGAGAGAGGAAGCCTGAGAAGCACGAGCGTCAATGAAGGGAAGAGCAGACACAGAAAAGCTCAGAACGGCATTTACAGATTCACACACAGACACAATCCACAGGTTCTAAGGACACTACAAAAAGAGAGTTAAAGGAGAACAGCAGTAAGCTTCCTCTGAGGAGGTTACTACTAATCTACTGAACAATCTTCCACGTGGAGTTAAAAATGATGAAGAATTAGGGCTGCCTCCAAGAAGCAGAACCAAAGGGGAGGCAACCGGTGGTGACCAGTGTCCTCCTCCCACCAGCACCACCTGCCAAGGCAAGCCTGGCTCACACCCTGCTCTCTACCCACTTCTTGCTGGATGCAGATGTGGAAGTAAACTTTTGAAAACCAGCAGGTCTGTATAGAATGGTACACTTTTAAAAGACAAAACATAGATAAGAGATTAGGAAAACTTCCTTTCCTCTGCCTCCCTGAATGACTGCTGCTGTACAAGACAGGTATTGCTTTCAATTCACTAACTTGCCAGTTTACAGCTTCTTCTCTGCATGTTATCTAATGACCAAATGACTAACCTGCAGGGGAAAAAAAGTCACTCCAAACCAAACAGATGGGAAAGGCCACTTGATGACAAGTCCATAAAATGTTTCATTTCTGCAAATCTATGAAGCTGGAGCAAGCGATTTACTTTCTGTGCTGGATACAGTTAGCTAAGGAACAGAAACCAAAGCTGAGAAGGAGCCATGGAAGTTAGCGCTAGGGTGTCAGTGCTCTCTAGATTCAGAATAGGAACTAGTCTAGTAGTTGGTGATAACATTTTATTAGTAGCTACCTTTATCTCCTATTTCAGCAGTTATGAACAGCTAAGGATTTAGACTATTAGAAAAACATAAACATTACAGAATTTTCCTTTAACTAGTTTCTCTACCACATCTTAAAAGTGAACTAACAGAAGGGCTTAAGTCAAAGGGAGATGAGGTGTATGATTTTAATAAACATTTTTCTTATTAAAATCTTGATATAGTTTAAATATACCATACAGAGGAAAAAAGCTATTTATAAAGCTACATACACATTTCAAGTCAATGACGACAGCATAAATCATTCTAGATTCCCTTTCCACTTATCAGAATGCCTTGTGTGTGTATATATGGTGAGCTACTGTGAGTTATCTGCATAATTTTTGTCTAGCTATACATTACAGGACTTAAAAAAATGCTTAAGCTATATACAGAAATATATATACATATAACATATATTCATATGTTATACATACACATACACTTATATACATATACACACAATACATATATATATACACAGTACTTTACATTTATATATGGCCTTTCATCCAAGGGCCTTGGATACTTTTTAATACATCAAGTCTCACAAAGCTTTGTGAGGGAGGGAGCTTTATTTTAGACTGTAGATTTGATGCCTATTCTAAACAGTTTCTTCTGTCGCTTTCTACTACCTTTACACATTTCAGTTAGAGGCGTTTTTGGTAACGGAAATAATTACACCAGTTAGAAATCCAGGCATAAGGTTTATGTTTTGTACCTTCGCAACTATCCTCCTTACTACATAAGAACAGCCATACCACTATAAATTTCCTCTATACTAATATACCTGTAAGCTAGACTTGTGTAGCTGTACTGCTTTTTATTTTTAATTGATACTAGCATAGTAAAATCTGATACAGGTTTGAACTTAAGATTATACTGGAGGGCAGAACAGGAAATCCTGAACAGACTCCAATCCTCGTACATTGAGACTATCATTTTCTAGGATGATTGATTCAGGAAGTATCAGTACATGCAGAAGTAATTCTACATCTGTTTACTTGATTCATCTGCAGTTTAACTACACAAGCCTGAAATAGTCAGCCTTATTTAGAAAACATCAATTTGGCAACTGGTGATCAGAAATTCTGATCTCAACTGTCCTCCATACCTCTAGCAACTAAGTAAATGACGAAAGCAGAGGCTTTTTTTGAAAAAAGCTGTAGATAACTTCTGGTCATCCTCAACTAGCTGACAGAATGGAAAACCCAGTGAAGTTCTGGCATAGGTGAATTCCACTTGGATTTTGATGGAACGTTAGTTTAGCTCTTCCCAAACAAAGGAAGAAAAAAAAAAAAGTATCACTAACATGGACTCATGGGGTTGGAAAAGCAAGAAAGAGGGAGAACATCACCACCACAAAAGCTCTTAACCTTCAATACTTCAGTCTGCTAAGCTTTCAGAAATTTGTTTTGACACAGAAAAAGTAGCTCCTTCCTTTATTAAGCACTTCCTAGCTCTCAAAAATCTCTCAAGCATTAGGGAAAACAAGTCCTAGGTTATGGTCAAAGACTGCCCTTCCCAAAGCAACCAATCACTTCAAAAGTGAACATACAGTAGAACCCACTACAGTGCAGTTTGAGAATTTTAGTCTAACCTAATTACCTTGAGATTTTTCAGAACAAGCCACTTTCCCTTCAAACCAATTCTGGGAAAAGAAGGGGTTGCCTGGCCCGTTTCATTCAGGATTCTCTGCTAACTGTAAAATGTGGGCTGAATGTCTTCTGCAGGTCAATTTTTCAGTTCCAAAATTCAGATTTTTAATGAACAACTGTGTTTAGTGTATGCTGTTAGCTAAAGTATAAATGGCTAAATAAATAAAAACTATTGTTTCTTCAGTATGACTTTGTATTTTGTCTGTAATTTCTTTATTAAAAAACTGTAACAAGATACTTAAAAAAAGGCTAGATACAAAAGAAGTTAAGCTGCTCATGAACATTAAAGTTTTCCAAAATGTATCTTCAATAATCATGATCTTATAAACATTTTACAGTTACCAGAAAGTGCCCAGGCTGAGTTTACATAGTTAGATAACGTAGTACAAGTGTTGGGTTAGAACTGGTAGTGGAACAATCTCCTGACTGTCTGTTCACTGAAACAGGGATACAAAAATGTTGATTGTGAACTATGAAATACTGTGCATTGGCCTCATCATATGTACAAAAAAACCCAAACCCAAAAACACTAAGGGTACAGATTACATGCAAAATATTAGTGATGGTATCTGACGCGCCAGAGTTCAATGCAATCAGGACAAAAATTGCAATGAAAGTGGTTTCATAAGTGAACGATCCCAACTCCGGGATCTGAGCTGTCAGGAACTTTTTACAAGTTCAATATACATGATACACAACTGCAGCCAACCACAAATTAAACACCATAAAAAAAGTTAAAATAAAACACAGAACATACTTAATTTTTTATTTTGAAATTCCCTACTCCCTCTATACAAGAACCTTTGCTGAAACACTTTCCACAAAGGCAGCAGTGAATTTTCAGAACATTTTACATATTTTCCCTCAGCAAAAAGATAAATCACAGTGTAAATTATATTGTTCTGCTGTCATCTTTGGCTGGGGTTAGGCAAAGGAGTTATTGACTAGCAAACTGTTGCAATCAGATATTGCCAGTGCTCCTTAGGCCTTTACGTTACAAATTTAGTACAGGAATGTTTGCATTTAAATCTTTAAAGTACCACCAGGGGTATGACAGCATTAACTTTCATAAACTTTTATAGACAAATGGAAAAATCTACAAAACTTAGCTAGTAATATTACACAGCAATACACACTTTTTATACTCTACACAAAACCAAAATTCTTGGTCTTAATGGCGAGTAACAATTTCTGTTTCAAAATCTGCTTAGAGGAATAGAGTGGGACATAAAGGCGAGAAATGCAAGTGTTTGCTGTAGGAAGATGTTGGTCATCTGGTGGTCTTATTGTGATTGACGGCATAGGCTGGAATCCCTCCTCACTGGCAGGCAATGATGGACTTGATGTCCAAAAGTAAACCTGAAAAAAGAAGACAGCGTTTAAAATTTCGCTGTACAAGGCCAAAATTCACATTGCCTACAGAGGAACTGCACAGTCAGGGCAAGTTTGGTCATAGTACATTCTGTTCAATATGCCAAAGAAACTCAGTGGTCATGCTACATGCTTGTGCAGTAGCTTCCTTTGTTTCCTTTCCTCTACTGCTCATTATATTCTATACTTCTGTTAAAACTGATAAAAGTACCACTCAAAATGATCCTGTATCAACAGATCCTCAGTAAATGAAAGGTCCCCAAATCCATCCAGGAAGATGGTGACTGCCATCAATACAAAATGCAAAGAAATCTCTTACAAACCAGTTAGTGACTACAGAATATAGTACTTCTACAGACAAAAGGCAGCAACAGAAAATATTTGGGTTATTGTCTCAAGTGTGAAATACTGACTTGCAGAGCAGACTCACTACCGAAGTGTAACCACAGATACTCCTTAACAAATGTGCTCTAGATTTTCAGCTTTTCAGATTAGTCATTGTTTTCTTTTAGCAAACTGTAAAGGAAAGATAGTACCTTAAGCAGCAGGGAGTTGAAACCAAGTATTTTAAGAAGCATACAATGAATACAATTAAAAGGCAAGTTTTCCAAAATGAAACCCTCTGAACAGTATCCTGTTCTGTCATGGTTCTCATCAGCTATTCCTAAAGGCTTTGAGAAGGAGATAGTATCATTACTGACATCTTACAGAGAGGACACAGGTGTCTCCCTCAGGATACACAGAAGTCGGGAGAGTAGCTGATCCAGGAAGAGAATACAACCTCAAAACCCTACTAGCCCACAACACAGTTACTAACCACAGTTACTCAGCTTAAGAACAACTGGGCAGAGACTCTAACTGTGCTTCCATTAAGAGACCTGTGAATATGGATACACCACAGTTACTTTCAGTTGCAAGAAGGTCTAGGATTCACACCTGATGTTTCCAGAACTAAGAGACTAATCAATCCCTACTACCCTGCTCTGCCAACTGAACTCTTCACATACAAAATCTCTGCAGGTAAACACAGTTAAAAACAGTAATGATGCCAAAAGTGATTCCAGTTCTTCTGCACATTTCCATGGGGAACAGACAACTTACTAGATCTTGTCTTTCTGTCATACTCATCTTCTCAACTATGGACCAAAACCAACGCTTGAACTGCAAAAGCTTCTCAGCATTTTCTCCTGTGTGAAATAAAATAAGATGTATAATTCAGCTGGTACTCTGGACAATAAATATGAAGAGATCTGGTTTACGTGTACTGCAAGTTAGATCTCAGCTACAATCTCATTCATAAAGTACTGATATCGGAGACAAACTACTACTTTAAAAACTAATACATATACTTTTGAATGTAAAGGCTAACTCTGACATACCTCAGCACAACTCCTACTCCCTCCCTCCCAAAAAGCCTAACAACAGTAAACATAGTTTAAAAATTATGTAAGAAATATCAGACTGCATCCATCACATTTGTAGTTCAAAAGTTAGGTCAGAACTTTCAGAAGGAAAGATGTATTACCAATAATACAATGCTTGAATTTAACATCAAGTGACAACAAAGTCGGAAAATGTGCTTTCGCCCACACCAGTTGAAGGTAAAATTTTTCAAAGGTATGTAAAAAACACAGCAGTAATTTTATTCAGACTTTTAAGTGACTTATGAACTGATGTCATATTTAAAGAGGTAGTTTAAGCTTAATGCTGGTAACTCTACTCCACACAGAACAGTGTTAGGTTATCCCTGCAACTCTGTTTCTGAATAAGTTATTTCATACCTGACTCATCGTTGAAAGAGGTAAAGCTGATTAGCATCTGCACATTTACTTCACCACAGCCATTTACCAAAAGTCTAAAATCTTCTGCTGTCAAATCTTCTAATGAATTCTTTGGAAGTACATCCAGGAGACCCTTCCTCATTGCCTTAAGTAAAAACCACAAGATTCACATTACAGCCAGATCACTGTCAGACTGACTTCAAATACATTACTGAAAAGTTCCATGTGAAACCCCGGTTAGCTCAAAATGCATTATTCTCCTAGCTGTTCTTTTCTTTCAAAACTCTACCATCCGAGATGTAAATTTTCTGAAACAAAGAACTGCACCAATCTGTTAAACCCTACCCACTATTGCAAAAGAAAGTGGTAATGTTTTGAACTAGTATTTCACCAAAAGCAAATGCACTAACGCTAAAAAGTTCAGGTATTTTGCTAAGCTACACTGAATCTGATGAGAATTACAAAAAATGCATCTTGCATGTTACTTTTACTTTGCTTCCTCAGAGTCACATGCCAACCCTGCTTTAAAAACCTTATACACACACACATATTTTATATAAATAAGTAATATCATGAAAAGACTGGAAATTCCATTTTGAAAATGGAAGAATATGAATACACTTGTTTTAGTAAATTCCAAAATGAATACAAATGTTATGGCTTTCAACTCTTACAATAAACAAGAGTCAAACTATTAATATACACAGACATGGAGACCAAGTAGCTTAAATTCTGGGAACATGCTCTTTCGGTGAGAATTTTGGACCTAAACTGCAGCGAGGCAATCTAGCAGCCTGCTAGCGTATCTCAGAAGTGCAGCAGGAAACCACAGTCAGCAGAAGTGACCAAGTTTAGACATAGTATCATATGACAGAGAGTAAGTGGTTCTGAGTACAGAACCTTCATTAACTTTTTACAAAAATATTTTACTCCATAACTTTTATTTAAGAAGGGCTTCAAAAAACAAATTATTTTTAATATCATTTTATAGTCAATTGTTAGGTTTCTTGCAAGGCGAGTAAAATAAGAACAAAGTTTTATGTTTCTTAACTGATATTTCCTTTTTGAAACAAGGACACAATCAAGTCAGAAGTTCAAGGTGATTTATGTAAACATTTTGAAATTTCTTTTTAATCTTTGTTAGTAAGGCTAAACAAATCAAAGATGACAGATTCTTAGTACAAAGTAGCTGCTAAATACAAAGCAAAAATTCCAAGAGGATACATGCCATTTGAGCTCAAGAAGCAAACATATATGCTTAACCAATGAGATTAAGTTTATAAAAGAATTTATCTTTCATTCTATAAAAAAAGAGAAATTGCTCAAAGTACTCACTCTTCACAGTACTGCATAAACAATTACAAAAAAATTAGTAGATTAAATATTTTTAATCAAGCTGTCAAGGCTTCAGAAGAAACCTGATTAGCAATACCATAATGAGGAAAAGAATTAACTGACTTAAATCTTACAGATTTTTATTTTTTAAAAAACCCAAAACATTCCACCAAAGACTTACATGTAGAGGCTGTTCTGCTACTACCAACATTCGGTGTTCTGCATATTTCCGAACATACTCATATACATTCTGAGGAGTGACTGGTATATTTACACCATTGGAAATAAGTTCAACCTATGGCAAAGTAACAAGGACCATTTAAAAAACAAAACAAACAAAAAAAAAAAAAGGAAAAAGGCAATGAGATTATTGCAACAGCTACAGTATGCTGAACAGTGATTTATGGCTTAATATGCCTCTAAAAACAAGCAAAATTTACTACTACAGGTTAGCTTTAGAGATTCCCTAGGATTGACTATGCTATCCAGGCTTTACGGTAGGCTCTACATCACCACCTTCAAGGAAAAAACCCACGCTTCAATGTCTAAGGACAGAAAACTCTGTATTTGAATCTAGGAAGGGTAAAACATCTCTGCCACCAGAGAATAGCATGGATTATGTGTACACTACAACATGCATAAGCTGTTAAATTCTGAACCTACAGAGACAGAGGTTTAGCTGTGCTTACCTGCCCACCACCCTCCTCCTTACACAGGTCTATTGCAAAGGCCAAGTCCATCGCTGCAAACACTGCGTCAGCGTCTGTACTCTGGGAAGCGAGGATAAGTTGCCGAAGGCTTTCATACATAACCGGATCAAAAAAAGCAAAGTCGTGCCAGTTCACCTATAAAAAAGATAATGTTTGAAACATACCTGTTGTTTAAGAATCTATTCAAAATTATGTGATCTGTGGCTAATCTATGTGCTAGCGTACAGTGGTGCGTAACCCATATAACGAAGCATACAAACACTTGGAAATACTGGCAGTCAAACTCCTATTTTCAGCCTGCTTTTGAAAGTACATTAGAATACTCAACTGAAGTGCATTAGCAGAACATAAAGATAGACCTGTAAAGTCTCTCCTGCTGTTGAGGGCATAGAGGTTATGAAGAAAATCTATAGGGTTTTTTTTTTTTTTTAAAAACAAATTCTTCTACCCAACACCCAGATCAATAGAGATTTGATGTAGGTTGATTGAAGTTGGAAACAATTTGCATCAGTGCTCCAAAGTGCCAAAAGTTCCCCTCTGCTTAAACACACACATACTGCTGCTATATACACACATTTAAATGACTGATGGCCCACTAGCTGCATACCCGTTTCCAACAATTCAAATATCAATGTCTACTTCTTGCTGTTTTCTATAGCTCCTTCCTTCTTTGTTCTTTATCAGCCTGGAGAGAAAAAGTCATCTACTAACTAAACTAAACCTAACTAAAATATTCTTTAATGTATCCAACATTTAACTGGAAGGAATACATATTCAAGAAGAAAAACCTGAAGAAAAGAATGAGAAGGAAATCTCTCTCAGAAGATATCAGGGGATATATGGAGGCATCTGTTTCTGCCATTAACCTTTTTTCATTAAAGATCATATGTATGTGGGAGAACTGATTATGTGATCAATGTTGTTTTCAAGGAAAGACCAGCAGTAACAAACCTTGGTTTGAGTTCTGTTGCATCAGACAGAACTTACAATGCTATTGACTAATGCATGAAATGTGCAGTATGTAACTAGTGTTTACTGGCGTAGGGAAGCGTATTTGCCAAAAGTTTAGGTAATTAAATCATACCTACACCCGAGACAAAACTTTAAGTACAATTCAACTCCATGAGTTCTTGCAAATATCGTAAAGCTGAGATGCTATTACTTAGTACTGTCCAACACTATCTCTTCAAGCCTTCAGTCTCAGGAAGAGAAAAAGGGGAAACAGTAAGCTGTTTCTGAAGAGAATCAAAAGCCAATCTATAACAAATCATTCCATCTTAGTCAAATACCTGACTTCTAGTACATCTACTCAGTTCAAAATCTAGGAAATTAAAAAATTAATGCTTCTCAAATTAAATTTAAAGGTATTCTTACAGTTCTAACATCAACTCTGCTAGTCAACACATTCACATTAGGGGGGAAAAAAACCCCCCAGTTTTTAAAGACGAGATTTTATGTAATTAAAGGAAATTCAAATTTCTATGTTCAACTTACCTTTCTTCCAAGAAGAACTTTGATTACGTGTCTATTTAACGTGATGGGACATAGTTCATTCTGCAACAAGCACAATCCTAGGATTCTGCAAATAAATGTTTGGGGTTACGACAGAAATTACATTGGAGATCCTTCGGGAAACTCACATTAAAAAAGTCAAAATATTCTAAGAATCAAGCTGCAGCTAGCTTTCCAGCCCTATTAATCCCCAAAAGAAAATCATGGATGTATATAATTTCAAAAAAATATTTCCTGCAGTATAAAACTTCCAGATTGTAAAAAAAAAAAAAAAAAAAGATAAAACCAAAAATTTAACAGGAAAAGAAACCTCAAGTTGATGTGTGCAAATTCCCCACTATTTAGCTCCAGGTGAGAAATACAGAGCATAAAAGTAATAAAGGTTTTGCAGCTTGGATCACTGGTACTCTCCCTGGTATTTTGTATTTGTCATCTACGTTTTTTCAGACTAGAAAGTTAATAGTAGCGTACCTGCCAATGTTCCTGAAACAGTTCAGCCTTGCTTCTGTGTTTTTACCAGGTCTTGGTGTATAAAAACCTCGTTTTCCAGGTTGGTAGAAAAGCGGTGCATTATCATCCCCATCATCTGTATCATCTAATTCCATATCTACTACACTGCGGCTGGAACCATGTCGCTTTCTATTTTCCTGTTTTGAAAGTCAGAATAGCAATTAACAAACTTACTTCTAGTTACTGACACACATCAACAAACTCTTTGCTACTAGACCCAAAAGAATTAAGTTCCATTGGTTAAGTTGTTCCATGAATTTCCTAATGGTAACACTTCATACTTTTGAGTAATTACTGCTTAATCTTTTCAAAAGAAAAAAAAGAAAAAAGCTAACTCCACAAGATAATTAAACAGACTTTGTCTTGCATGATAAAGGAAGCCTTGAGTTGCTTAAGTTTTTAAAATTAACTGATACAACTAGATCTTAAGTAAATTTAATTTGTGCAACAGTTCATTACCTGCACTTTATCTGATGAGTCTAGCAATCCAAGATCCAATATACTGTCAGCACCATTCTCCCTTGACAGGTAAAAAAAAAAGAAAAAAGAAAAAAAAATTAATTTCAGATTTAACGTCACAAGACTTGTCATATTCTGAAACCAGATAGATTAGATTAAACCAAAATCAAGTCACTCGTCGAAAGAAAAATATGTAGAACAAAACAAGGAATAAGTTGCATGTATCAGAGTTAGATGTAGCACAGTACAAGTGCTTTGGCCACAAAATCAGTTTTCATTTCTTATCTAAATCCTTGATACTTTACCTGCCATGTGCAATAATGAGTTCCATTGCTTCGTCAACTCTTGCTCTAAGGGAATCTTCACTAGCTAGTAATAGAAGCAGCTGAGCAGGGGACAATTCCAACAACATTCCCGTGATTTTACTTGCAAATGCCTGGGGATAAGGAATGACATATCTTACTCTTCTCCTCCAGTTCTCTCATTTTCAAATATGTTTTTATGAAAATTTTAGTATTTTAAACATAGAATGCATCTCAAGATACCTCCTAAACTAAATGACAAATTACAGCAACAAAATGTTAAGAAAATGCCAAAGAATATAAGAAGACCCCTACATGTTCAAATATTTTCAGTTACGTTGAACAATAATGGACAGGGAAATTATTGTTTAAATTAAAAGATGACAAGAACAATGTATCATTACGTGTGTTAGACAGGTAAGTCTTACTGGCTGCATTGCTTGCACTCGAGGGTACAGCCTTTCTCCAAGGGCTTGTCTGTGTGCTGGAAGAGGGTCAGGGTCATCGCTAGGATTTCCTTCCGATGCTGGTCTAAAAGGCCGTGTGTCAATGGAAAGTTGTCTTCTAAAGTCCCTTAAGAAAATTAGAGCAGTTTGTACTCATTTCAGAGGAAATATGCAATAATCCTCTGGAACAATATAATTTGCACACAGACTCAAAATAGCATTAGCTTTTATGCTGGAATAGTAGTGTTGCTCATAGCTGCTTGGAGAGAACAATTCAGAAATAGAGAATCGAAATGAACCAGAGATTTTAATACTACTAGTATTTTGGATACAGCAGACATGCCACCAACAGCAGTGTTGTTTCTAAACCACCTCACAATTTTATTCTACTACACAAATTTTTATTATTGTTTTAGCAGGAGAGATTTACGGCATATGGTTGAGACATAATTTATCAGTGCTAAAGTAAGTATAATTTCAAGAAATTAACCTGTAAATTGCTCCTGAAAAGACAGACACCTTTGAGGAAGTAAAAGTATCTCTCCTGAAGATAACCAAGGCAATTATTCTATTTGACAAAATATCTCCAACAAATTAAAAATATATCACTTACCTATCCCTGTCTCTCCGAGAACCAGCTCGTAAGCCACTACTTCTCCGCATTTCTCTCTCTCGCTCCCTTTCCCGATCTCTCTCCCCCCTATTTCGCAACCTCTGCATCAGACCTGAAGAGGGAAAAAACCTCATAAACTTAAACATCTTTATATTTCTCTCTCCTACCTAAGTTTCAGTGTAAGGAAGACAGAGTTTTGGAAGATAGCTTGAAAGACATCAATGAGACAGAACCACTTCACCTAAAATAGTGATATGGGGTCAGCCAAACTTACTAAAGGAACCTGAAGCATTTGTACCAACTTAGAAATGCAAAAATATTTCAAGAGTTTATAAGTACTTCCAAAAACATTAAAACGTATTTGTGACAAGCTGGATGGAGTGGTCATATTAAAATGTATGCACTCTTACTAGCTAAAATCTTGACAATTATTACCTACTGGACAGAAAGATGCTCAAAAAAGCTGAGAACATCTAACGCGGACTCTTGTTTCAAGAAAAATAAGAGCTTCCTGTTTCTGAAAGCAGAAAAACAGGCATTTCCTTGCCTCAGAGAAGTAACATGCACAATTTTCATAGTTCCCGTGTTGAGCTAATGAGAGAAATCTCTGAGATAATGCCAAGTATTTCAATGTAAAAAAGCATCCAAGACTTTTATGAACGTTACCTGTAGATTAACTGCTGTGCATCACTTACTTGTATGGGTACCCTTGTTGGCATTCTGAATACAATCTAGATTTGGCAGTTTCTCGTTTGACAGAAAAGCCTGTGCAATGGCAGTATAAAAGCTTCGTGCTACACCGCTGCCTTCTCCTGGCTCATCCTTAAAAGTAACTTTTACTCTGTGTACAGCCATCGGAGTGGTAGCACATCTGCGACCAAAATGATTGTTGAGCTGCCTCATGGTCTGCTGAATTAGAAGATCTCTGTCTCGATCAACCTAGTAAAAACACAAACAAGTTTTCTTTCCTTTACCAATCATCATACTGAGAGAATTTCAGCTTCAAAAGAAGTTTCCGGACACTTCTGCATAGACTCAGAAAATACCAAGTAGACTGTGAAAAAACTATGGAGTAATTGCAACACAGCTCACACAGTAAGGTTTAAGACACCTGCTAACAGACACTGAAATACAGCTTCCCCTATCAAGTTACTGCAATGTGCGATAATTGAACTTTTAACGAAAACAAATTCAGAAGATAAACTAACATTTTTTACCTCCAACGTTAAGTCCCTGGATTGCTGGTTTCTAAGTTTTTCCATCTCCCTGCGGAATTTTGATTCCTTTACTTCAAAGCCACCTAATTCAGTCAAGATCTTAAAATAAAAAAAAGAAAAAAACAAATCCCAAAAATCAGAATGAGGGACGTTCACAATTTAGTTGTAAGAGGAACTGTCCTTACACTGGGAAATACATACCGATCCAGGCTCTGCTCCAACATCTTCCATGAATACTCTACCAAACAACTCTAAAGAAAGGCGCCAGCGTCCCAGCAACATGTCATGAGATATAACCATGCCCATGAAGCTACACTGTGGCCTGACAGAAGAAGGGGAAAAGTGACAGACAAGCAAAACCAAGTTAAATTTCAGACACATTTTGTGCACTGCTGCTTTTTCTTTGCCTCTGCCTTCAAATAAGTTCTTTAAAGTAAGCTACCCATTTTAATTTAAAAAGACTTTTCTGAGTCCCATATATCCTTTTATCAGTTCAGTTATATTTCATTCAGTAATTTTTAACTCAAGCTACCTGAAAGACGTGAGAGGTGGTCCTTCACTTTCTGTCAATCCTATCTCTGCCAACAGGCTGCTTTTCAGTTGTGCTGCAAGATCGTGAGCTGAAGGCCCTGGCTTTGAACTCTCAGATTCTTCCGTAGGCACGTTTTGTTCCTCCGCTTCTTTCTTTTGCCGATTCTGCATGCTCATAACATTTTTTAAGTTGGCTGCATAAGACATTTTAGTTGGAAGAACCTAAAGAAGCAGAAGTAAAATTTAACTGCACTTTCAAAGCAGTCTGGAAGACTTTTTCAGGGCATACATATGTAATTTTTAAACCACGCAAAAGTGAGCGCTGTAATTGACTTGTTAAAACACAATAACCTCAATCATTTCAACAAATACGAAAAACCATTTTCCCACTTTACATTTGTATTTCATATGCTTGCCATTTAATGCTCAGTCTGTACGCAAGCCAAATCTACTGGGCTATAGGGAGATTTAATTCTTTTTATCACAAATAATTATATAATTGTTTCAAAATTAACTCAAGATCGTACTGCAGCCTTTAAAAATATTGCC
Source organism: Grus americana (assembly GCF_028858705.1). Classification (NCBI taxonomy): domain Eukaryota; kingdom Metazoa; phylum Chordata; class Aves; order Gruiformes; family Gruidae; genus Grus; species Grus americana. Next base: position 22,942,897 of record NC_072853.1, on the reverse strand, counting down.
TGAAATCTGCTATAAATCAGCAATCGTAAAAGTTCCTACATTTAAAAAAATTTAAGCATACTTTTCATAAAAAGTACGAGTTTTCACACTTATGGGCTTTTAAATTATCATTCTGAAAGCTACTTAAAAATCTCTCTGAAACTGAAGTCTCTTTTTAAGGAATGAAGGTACTAGCTTAAATTACCCTATTATTTAAAATAATAAAACCTTTAAATCTACCTCAAGGCAGTTTCTATCCACTGTAACTTCCATCAAGCATTTCCCACTGTTGGCAGAAGACGAATACAGCCCCTGACTTGGTCGGCCAAACAGATCCTCTTTGCGAGCATTTGGCTGAAAAAGAACAAAAGCATTCTGGGTAAATAATATACTTCAGTTAGAAATGAAAAAACAAACTGCAGTTTGCTTCCAGAACACCATCTCTGATGTCACCTGTAATAGATGGGGTTGGTCTGCCAGGGGGATGGCCTCTGCCAGAGGAACCTCAAAAGGATTGGGTGGAATGCAGCCCAGGAATGTCATAGAGTCTGATCGTCTGAAAAATGGATGGTTTTGGCCAGTCTCTGCTGGGAGGGAGTCATCATCTTTGTCGTTGAGCGTAGCACCTAAATATCAGAGAAGGTTTCAATTCAGTTTTCACAGTTATTAAAGCAAAGGATTTAAAATACCAAAAATTAATATGCTTCTCTCTTAGCTAACTGACTGGAGAGGCAGGGATGCAAATCCATCTCTGCAAATTTAACACTTCCTCAGGATGCTTCCACAAATCCCGTATTTTTAAGTTGCTTAGTCATCACTTTTATTCTTTTTTTACTGTAACTAACTTTACTGAACATGCACTCCTACGCTGTATGTACTCATTATAGAGTATACATTCTACCATTTTCAGCAGCAGTTTCACCAGATCAAAGAAATCAGTTTAACTCTGAATCAAGTTTTAAATTCTGCCATGGTGTAGAATCATAAGTAGGGGAACAAATTCTGCAGTTTAGAGAGAAAGGAGATAAAAAGAGGACCCCAAAATGAGAACAGGCAATGGCATAAGAAATTTGGTAAAGTAACAATAGTAAGAAAATCTTACTAAACCCCAACTTTAAAATGACATTTTTTCATTGCTTTAATGTAATATATGCAAGTAGCAAAATTTATTCAAAGTCTCAGCTAGCTAAAGGGGAAAAAAAACACTAAGAAAGTGTCGCATTTTGGCATACTATAGAAGTGTTTCTGTATACTAACTTTGATTGGTGTCATCATCATTTTCATGTTCTGAATCTTCATTGTCAAGACCCAGTTCCAAAAGTTCCCGAGTTCTTTTTATTAAAAAAAAAAGGGAAAAAAGAAAAAGAAGAGTCAATCTTCTTGAAGAAAACATTAGGCAAAACATTTACATCTGTACCAATCAATAAAAGCAAGAGTATAATCAGTAAGGGTACTTGAGAGCTACACATACGTAACAAGAATGAAGTCACTCTAAAATCAAAGCACTGCAGAGTACTTCTCATTGCATACTCACTCACTACATTACTTGCACAGTTACACTTAGAGCCGTTTGACCACCTACCAAATTTGATCTAAAAAGTTACAGCTTCAGACAGTGGCAGGTGTGCTTGTTTTTAAAGCCTATGTCAATATAAACAACCTAGGAACCTGGCATTAGTGGAAGAAACATGTAAGTGAATAGTATTCTAAAATTTACTCATGTAGAATAGACTTAGTCCTATAAAAGTAATGTCACTGGTCACATTTCAGAAGGTAAGTCTGCAAAAGCTGCACATTAAAGAAATGGATTTCACTGTATTATAGAAAGGATCAAGCACTTTGATTAGTATTAATTTCTGGCAGTTTGTGCATTATGAAATAAGTTCTGAAACTAGATGAAGACCGATAAAATTTTGTTTCATACAGGCTACTAAAATGTCATCTAACAGAAGCAACTGACTGAATTTGAATGACTCGCCTTTAATTTAGAAGGTCAAGGCCTTCATAGTTTTATAAGCATTTCATGGGAATGTTGCAATTCTTTGATGAACAGTTATTTGACAGATTTCTACATGTGACTTTTTGGGGACAGAGCAGATACTAGAAGTATGTTATTGCCTGGAAAAGGCTTAGAGCCACAGCTCCAACTACTCAAGTCAGCCAGCACAAAAACTCAATCAGTTAGTGTACTAAATCATCCCTACTTATGAGGAAACTACTGTTGACAACAACATCCTCTGGTATATATTTTAAGGTCATAACAAGCCTTACCTTACCAATATATACTGAACATAAAATCAGAACTAAAGTAGCAGTCTAACATATATCGAAAATATCGATACCTCATATTTTACAGTTACTAAATTTGTAGAGAAAAGGAAAAGTTAAGTTTGACCTGCAATACTGAAAATTAGGGGCAGGAAGGGATAAAGACTTGCATTTATTTAACTGTTGAGTAGGACTGTTCAGGTACATTACCTCAAAACTTAGTAAGAAATGGCTACAGATGGTATAGACTACCAACATATGGACATTTCTATGATCATTAGTTGCCATTTCAAATCAAATAACATTATTTTTTAAAAAATAATCTTATGACATTTAAAAATAAGTAATAAATGCAACTCGTAAAATGCTCTAGTTGAAGTAGCAGAGATTTTCAACTTAAGGACATTTTCAGCTACTGATTTCCATACTGTGTTTTAAATCATCAGGTAAGTCTCAACTATCCAGAACCAAATGGAGAACAGAACTACTGAGCCCATCATACCAGACTTTCATAGAATTCTAAATAAGTTGTTGTCATGTTAAATGTGAGGAGCAGATTGCGTTTTTCAGAAATTGTCTTAAGTACATCTTTTAGAGGCACTGCCATGGAGTTAAAAATCAAAGCTTCAGTGGTAAGAAAACCTTTTACAGCAATCAGCATAAAAAGATTTGAACAGCATACTGCAATAGGCTTATCAATCAGACATACATACGTCATATACCATTATATATATTCTTTTTATAATATGCATGTTACTACACACATAGATATATAGATATATGTATATATTTATACGAGTTGCTGAGTAGCAATGCTGATGACTGAAACAAAAGGGGCACATGCCACTTTTGCAAAAGTTTTTGTTTCTACGAGTCAGCCTTGATACCTTTTCCGTTCCAGCTGAGGAGTATCCAATGTTGTCTGTTGATTCATTGCTTTAATCCAATAAATAAGGGCTTGAAAAACGTATGCTACGTGCTTTAGTGAACAGACATCTAAAACAGGAAGAACATCTGAGTGCTCATCATTGTGAGAACGCATCAAAGACAGTGCGTAGTTGAGAAAATCACCACGTGCTGACATCATTCCCTGACGGGCACTGAGTAAAGTAGCACGTCTAGTGAAAGAAAAGGATCAAATACAGAAAGATTAGGCATCACAGTAGAATGCATCCTTTGCATATTAGTCTCTCTCTATATTTGAAATATGTAAAAATCAATTAAAAAACCCACAAAACCAGTGTGATAATAAGAGTAACAATCGTAGTTTTATGCTTTACTATAAGCGGCTCAGGTACTTATTATTATAGTATTATAAACAGTTAGTACTTGAAATGAATCTAGTACGTCAGAATAAAGCAAATAGTAGCAACAACACAGGAAGCCAAATTTAATCAGAAGAGTAACTACACTGCTGCATTACAAAATTAGATTCCTAAAACATCAGTGAACAAGATTTGACTGTAAAACTCGTAATTCATATCACATGCAGTAATCAAACTATTTTCATACCTTCTTCCCTCTAGTGTTCTTAAGCTGGCTTCCTCACGGGCTGTCATCCTTTCCCTTCTGGCTGAGTTCTGAGAAGCGTGGAGAGGATGATTTGGATGCCCAGGATCACCAGCAGATGCCAATGCAGAACCATAACGCAGCTGAGCTTCAGTAGAGTCCATGATACTAACCATCCAATTCCAAGTAGGAATAAGCTTTTCTTCTACATAATTCTATACAAAATGAGATTTAATGAGTTTTGCAAACAATAGAACTAGATGATGAGAATGCAATCTCAACATAAGCCTCCACCATGGCTTCTACAGTAACACCTGATTCCCTACAAAGTGGCTGTAAAACCCCATTCAGGAATAAGCAACGAACGGTTTCTGAAAGCTCTATCGAGACTACTGATTTACTAGTAGTGGTACGCAGCTCTCATTACTTAATACCTTAGCGTCTGTAAAGCATTCTCACTGTCCCTCTCTCCCTTTTGGGCATCTCTTCTACTCCTCACCTTATGACCACCCAGCATCTCCCAGGTACACACATCTTGGGGATTTTGGTGCAATTCCTGACTTTCTAGTAGCTTTAACAGCCCTCATCCTGCTATGGCATTCACCAGCCAGATCTTTCACCATTCTTCACCCCTTGTAACTTATTCAGTGAAGATGACAAAGTTAAGACCTGCACAGAGAACTATGTCTGCATGCAAACCTCTCCTCCTGGTCCAGTCTTTTCCTCACCTGTTCCCGATACCGGCTCTGGAGCCTGCTTTCTTGCCATTTGCTAACTCCATTGACCAGTTGGGGGGTTTTTTTGGTATCCAGCATCGGTCTGCTTTCCTCATTCCTCTACATTCTAGTCTTCAAAAACATCCTTCACAATTCAAATGTTCTTGTATCCACTAAACTAACAAAGTGCTGACTCAACCCCGTTTCTTTATCTAAATGAAACCTCTGCTGTCAAGCTTTCACATGCTAATACAAGTCTCTTGCTGCCTCAGGTGGACACCTCTCCTGTGCACTCATCTGGCAAAAAGGGAACTCTTGCAAAACATCCTTACTCAGCAGAGACAATATTTTCCCACTAAGAATCTCCTGAACAGAAACTGATTTTAGCCTCCTCCAGAATAAAACTATGTTCTCTTATTTCTTTCCCTGCATATTTCCCCCAGTGTTTGATCCCAGAATATCTTTGTAACATTTCTTTCCCAAATCAGAAGCCTTTTTCTTCCATCATACTGTGAAAACAGAGCCATACAAATAATTTGTGGCTCAATTACAAGTAAATATATTGTCATCTGTTTTTTACATCCCAGCACACATTACTACTAACAGAAAACAGCATCACTTGATTTCTTGGGCTCCCCAATCCAGTGGTATTATTCTGAAAGTTGATTTTTGTACTAAATTCAGTACAGATGATTTCACTATACACTATGCCCACATGCAAGTTGATACAAAGTTTCTGAACACACTGAAGTTCCGCCTGTGGTGTTAGTCTCTGAAACTTCTGCCTATATATGGCAGATACCAGCCTTCCCTTTCATGTATTTTCTCTAAAGATGCATTTTACGTATACTTTCAAAAAATGACAGTCAGGAGTACCAAAAAATATGCACATAACACAGAAAGGATGATCATGTCCCTGAAAGAAGGGACAGTGAACAGTACATTTACCTGTACGAATCTTTTATCTCATTTAATTATTTGGCCCTTATTAACTTTCTTTTTTTATAGACTCAACAGTTCACATCAAAAAGAACTGGGCAAAAAATCTCTAGTAGAATCATAGAATCATTTTGGTTGGAAAAGACCTTTAAAATCATCAAGTCCAACCATTAACCTAGCCCTGCCATGTCCAACCACTAAACCATGTCCCCAAGCACCACATCTACATGGCTTTTAAATACCTCCAGGGATGGTGACTCAACCACTTCCCTGGGCAGCCTCTTCCAGTGCTTGACAACCCTTTCGGTGAAGACATTTTTCCCAACATCAAATCTAAACCTTCCTTAGGGCAACTTGAGGCTGTTTCCTTGTCCTATTGCTTGTTACTTGGGAGAAGAGAACACCACCCATCTGGCTACAACCTCCTTTCAGGTAGCTGTAGAGAGTGATCAGGTCTCCCCTCAGCCTCCTTTTATCCAGGCTAAACAACCCCAGTTCCCTCAGCTGCTCCTCATAAGACTTGATAGTATCTCCAAAGCAGTCAATCCTGACTTAACTATTAATTAGTTACCAATCAGACTTAGTTGAGAAAAAAAAAAAAACCCACAGCTGAAATTTCTTTTTTTGAAAGAATATATGTATAAGAAATATGAACAATATGAGGAGAGGCTGAGAGAGCTGCAACAGTTTAGACTCAAGAAACAAACTCAGGAAGATCTTATCAGTGTGTATAAATACCTTATAGAAAGGTAAAAAGTATATAGAGCCAAACTCTTCACAGTGATATCTGGTGAATGGACAAGAGGCAATAGGCGCAAGTTGAAATACTTGGAAAGTCCCTTTAAACTCAAGAAAAACTTTTTTACTGTAATAGTTGTCAAACACTTAACAGGTTGCCCAGAGCAGTTGTGGAGTCTCCATCCTTGGAGATAGGCAAAACCTAACTAGACACAGTCCTGAGCAGCATTCTCCTATTGATCCTGCAGGGAATCTGGACCAGACAATCATCAGAGGTCACATTTAACTTAAACAATTCTATGATTTTACTTCAAAAACTCAACTGTATTGAAACGACATTTCTTTACAGAGGTTTGGATGTTCTTACCTGCAAGTTAACTGCATCTTGATAAGTCAGCTTCACTGCAGCTGGAATCTGGGAGTATACTAAATGATTGTACTTGGGAATCAGACCCATCAGATCAGATATCTGCCGTATCACAATACTGTACGCTCTTGCTAGACTGCTTGCAGATGTTAAATAGCTGCTTGCATTGCTGGCTTCAAGTGCTGCAGCTGCCGCTGCAGCACTTGTACTGATGGTACCGCTCCGACGTAGGTTTGATGGATCAATGTAAATCAAGCCTGCTGAACTTGCTAAATATAGAAGAAGGTATGAATTAATGAATTTATTTAACCTTTGCTACATTATTTTCTATATTGATTGATATTGTGAACATTTCTAGAAATAAACTTGTAAACATTACTGGCATCACAACTGTAACTAGCAAAAAAATTACTAGCTACAGTAAGCAAACTCATATCTTCTTAAGAACCAGAACAGATCCTTCCTTTTTTTAAATTCAAAACCAGAACTGCAACGGTCAGGATAGGTCAGCACTGTCCTTCTAAGACAAACAGATAAGATTTCATCCTTAAGACAACAAACAAAACCAGAGGAAGGAACAAAGCCAGAGTTAACTGATGTTCATGTGTGCATTTTACTCAGACTTGCCTGCTGGGGCTGACGTACTAGAAGGAGCAGTACTGGTAGTCCTCTGGTTCTGGGTATTACGTACAGCCCATTGCATGGAACGGGGAGCTTGGGCAGCACCATTGGCATGCGAGCTATTTGTGGTTCGTTCCAGAGGCTCATCAAGCATGAAGGTCTCCTGCTCTATGTCATCACTCTGACTGCTGCTGCTATCAGAGTCACTGGAATCATTTGATTGAGAGTCATCTTCAGAAAAAAATGCTGGAACGCTGCTCGCTCCTGTTGAGGAAAATAAGAAATAAAAAGTCTCTGACAACTGCACATGTGCACATATACATGTCTCATGTCAGTGTTGTAAACTTCTTCCATGAGAAGAAACTGCACATACTAAAAAAGTTCAAGTATCACTACTGAAAATCTTTAATAAATTAGCTTTATAACATACTGCTAATTTTCCACAGGTTTCATGAAAAAGCAATAAGATTACCTATATTTCAAAAGATAAATTAAGAAATAATTTGATTTAAAAATTCTTCACTGATTCTGCCCCCAGGCAATGAATTCTAAAATTTATGCTTCCAAACTGGACGGTAGAGGAGCTGCTTTCAGAAAGCCTTAAAATGATTGGTCAGGTTTTGTGTTTTGTTTTAAACTATATCTAACTTCCACACTAAAAATGAGTAAAAACATTTCATTTCACTTTGCAAGAGTGCAAGGTAATCTCTGGCTAACACATGCAGAAGCTTCATAAGAGCAAAAAAAAAATAGGCCACATCTTAGCGCATCTCCTTGTTCAAAAAGTCTGCATAGTACCTTACAATTACAGGCAAAGGAAAAGCAAAGGAAAAACAGGAAACGCGGGGAAGGCGGAGGTGGGAGAGAAGCAGCTGGGTGAAGAGGAAAAAAAAATAAAGGGAAAATAAGATCATGAGGGTGAAAGGGAAAAGTATTTGTTAAAATGTCATAACCAGGTAATTCTTGCTCTGTCCAATCTAGTTGTGAAGTAAGTAATTTCTCCAGTATACCTCTGGAGTGCAAGAGGCAGTCCAGATCCAAAGGCAAAGAATGACATTTTTCAGGTGAAGCCTTGTTAAAGCCATATTCCATCGCTAACACATTTCTTTCTCCTGTACAACTTAATCTTAATATCTAAATTTGAACAGGTAGATTAAACACAAGGTGATGTGGCATACCTGCTTCTGATCCAGCAGTAGCTGCAGTGACAACACTTCTGCGCCCACTAGCATTATCCTGATTACTGTGGTTACTCTCACTGTCACTTTCTGTTTCAGCAGCAGCTAGCAAATCCAACTCCATATCACTGCCTATAAAAACAACATAAAAACCATGTCATGTTTAGAAAGAGCAAAAAATAGAATGACTGTAGTTACTCATGTAAGACACATTAAACAAAACCCAGAGCCTCTTACTACCACAGAATCCTAGAACGGTTTGGGTTGGAAGGGACCTCAAAGATCATCTAGTTCCAACCCCGCTGCCATGGGCAGGGACACCCTCCACTTAGACCAGGTTGCTCAAAAAAGTTAATGGATATGCAGGAAGAGGTCATACAAGCAGTGCAAACATGCAGCAATACTTGGAGCATATTTTCTTATTTTCCAGTAATTAGCAACCCCTGGTCCCCTCACTCTGTACTGCACATATACATTCAACACACACTGCAAATTAAGACTTTAAGGCTTCAGAATTAGTCACTCACTCCAAAAGACTCCACAGCTCTTCATGCACATGCATTAGGACAATTGACCATATACTATTTCAAACAAATATCTAAGGAATACCTGAAAACTTACACAAAGTGCACTCAGAAAGAGAAAATGATATTTGTTTGGTTTTTTTTTTTAATCATAGCTTTGGGCCATCTAATCCCAAACTAACTAACACAAAACAAGTTATGTTAATGGCAAGAGTTTTCATACATAATGGATTAATTTTGTCTACAAAATATTGAACCATAGTTTAATATTTTGTGATTGTTTTGTAACTGACTCACCATGATTCAGATCCCTTTTGAGAACATATCTACCACAACCACTATTCTATCATCAGCCACACAAAGAGCTAGGCTATTTTTTTCAGTCCTTCAAATATGTTCATGTCAACAACATCTTACAGTAGCTAATACAAAAGGCAAACCAGGTATTGTTAACTAAGTATATAATAACATTTGTGGGGTTTTTAATATCCTTTGGTACCTTAATATTTTCTCCTCATGCAAAAAAAAGTTCATATACTTGCCTACTACGAGTTATCTATAATTCTACCCATGTCCTCTCATAAGATGAAACCCTTGGATTCCCTCTACTCATGCAAGTCTCCCAAATCATTATCATTGGTGACTCCAAAGATGCCTTTTGCTTTTGATGCACAGTTTGTTCATCCAAGCAGTAATGTGCATGATGTACATTACACGTACCATCTTCATCATGCTCGTCATGCTGTCCTTCTGCTTCAGCATTTTCTTCACCATGTTCTTCCTGTTCATCATGATGGTCTTCTTCACCAGCTACTCCCTCAACCACCTCAACCTGGAAAGAGCATTGTATTTTTACGCTAGAATATCTTCCGTATCAGAGATAATCTATGTATTTTCAAAAACTCAGTGCAAAATTTGATTTAAAAACTCAGAAACAAAAAAACCACATCTAAGAAAGATGTCCTGACAACTGAATTGACATGAATAGAAAATGAACTTAAAGCCACAGTAGTTGTACATGGTTGCACAGTCCAAAAAAAAAAAAAAAAATAATCAGGCCCACAAATGAAACACACCCTTGGACATTAGATTTTAATGCTAAAAGGGTAAAACTGTCTATAAAACCTAGAATTAGTTTCTAAATATTGAAAAGCTACCATCCTGGTAAAAGGCCCTCTAGTTCTCTAATAGAACCTACATAATAGCAACCATGCGCTGAAAGACTTAAAAAGTGTTTTAACAGGGAATTACAATATAGCGTAAGATTATATATAAAGGAAATTGCAGATTTATTTATTAGTATTCTAAATCGTACTTTAATTCTGTAAAATGCACTTAGTATACTCTGAAATGACTAAATATTGCTGAATACAAAACAATGATTACAAAGCTCTTAAAACAAAATGTTCATGGCATAGTAGGACTTTTGCAAATTGGAGGTTTTGACACCTGGATTTCTGGTTCTTACATTAAAGTATGTGCTAATGCATTAGGAGCCATACTGAGAAGAAAAAAAAAAAAACAACAACAAAAAAAAGAAAACTGACCTCTTCCACATCTGCTGAAACGATATCATCTTGTTCTTCATCCCTGCCACGAACTGGTTGTGATTGGCTGATTCGTCTTTGCTGAGGATTCCTTATGATGTAGGATGATTGAGATTGACTAGAACTTAAAAAAAAAAAGTGGATCTGGACCTCTGGATGTTACTATGAACCTAAATTATTGTAGAAATCTGTCAGTAGGAAAGTAATTCCAAAATTCTTGGCCAGAATAAGAAGCCTCACCATACTTCTGTTAATGAAAAGCTAATAAAAACCCAAACCAAAACCACCTTTAACAAGTCTTTGAAAAGAACAAATAGTGAGCTTTAGTAAATTTTACCTGCTAGACTGGTCAGATGATGGTCTGGGTGGCAGAGGCTCCACAGAAAACAGTTCTTCGCTCCCCTGCATAGCATCTATACTAGTGCTAGCAAGAGTAAAGGGTGCTGTAGGACGTGCAATTCCCATCCTGACTGGAATAATTAGAGATTCTGCTACATTGCACAACTCTTCAACAGCATAGGGCAATAATGCCTGGAATACACGTTTACATTTTCCAATTGGCTGTGGAATAAAATTGCTAGGGGAAAAAATACAGAAAAATAAAGGTCAAACATGTCTTTAACAAAAATAAATAATAATGGCAACATAATTGTCTTGACTTTTTGAAAAAAAAAAAAAAAAAAGATCTTTAACAGATACATACATTTGTGTCTATATAGTAACAATATGCACAGCTATTCAAGTCAGTTAAACATTTATCATTCATTAATTTGACACTAAGGCTGGATATCTAAATCTATTACTGACAATCATAGATTGTAACTTTGATTAACATGTTAAAAACCTCTACTTCCAAATATCCTAACATCTTAAACAGAAAGTTTCAGTATGAAGATGCAAGTTTAACAAGCTTTGTATTAAAAAGCTACATGACATACCAGCAGCTATTGTGCAATCTTGAGGTTTGCACCTTTCCACACAATGCTGCCTACAGATCACAAATTAATTCAGATGTTTCTGCCTACTGTTGATTTGTATCAACTTATTTATTAAGAGATTAAATATTTACATAAAAAAAAACAAAAAACAAAACACCACAACCAATACCACACACACCCCACCACTTACTTTTTCTTTTTGGAGGAAGCCATTTCTACACTAAGAATGACAAACACTCTTGCCACAGAACGCAGGAATCTCATTGTAACAGCAATAGCTTCTTCTCTGCGTCCTGGTGTATACTTGTTTTGTAATTCCTTTACCAGAGTACCCAGCAAAGTATCTAAGAGCTGTAGAAACAGGTCATTACAACCCAATTAAGGTGTGTAACTTAGAAGCATGAAACAAGACAGATTAAGATTCAAAGGGAGACCACAGTGATAACAGTATAAATTCACAAAAACACAACTAACTTGAAGTTATTGTCAAATTAGTCTCCAAGTGTATCACCTGAGATAGATTTTCTGAATAATGCAATATTTTAGTTTATGTAAAACGTGACTAGGAGCGCTTACCAAAATGTCTGCTGTACACTTGACAATAAGGCAGTGCGTAAAACAGTCCAAGCGAATAGTTCCACTTTGCTGATTAAGGTAAACTTGTTCTTCAGGCAGAAGATGACCTATCCTACTGCTTGCACTAAGACTTGGAAAAAACAAAAAGAAAGGAAATAAATTTTATGTAAGTCATCAGGTCTCAAATATCAGATCAAACTTTACATTGACAACTATTTGTAAATACACACGGGTCTTTATTTTCCTGGGAGCCAAACATGATCATGGACTTCAGTGCATTCCAGTCTTGCAAAACACGTTCCAAAGCAAGCTGGGCAAATCGAGGAGGTTCTAAATCATGATCAGGCATATCAGAATCTAAAAAGACCAAAAAAGCAATATAAGAAAGAGGTACTGGAATATGGAATTTGCCATTTATTTCACCAAAACAGCTCTTACCTTCAGGATTTGCAGTTTTACGATTACGATCTTCCCTAATTCTAGGTGGTCTGTACTGGCAGTGTTCCACAGTTTGCCTGGCAACTGTCTGTACTAAAAACAGCAGCAGATGTTCTCCTCTGTAATGAAAAATTGATTAGTTGGGATATGATATACAACGTATTTAAAAGTAATAAAAATTATTCTGCCCTAGTCATTGCAAATATGAACTTGCCTGCTATTTGGCATGGTAACAAGATTTGTGGTGGTAAGCAGGCGGTAAAGGAGATCAAGGCGAGCAGACTTTTGTCCAGCAATTAGTGTTTTACACTTGCACTTTTCCCAGCAATCACAGTAGGCTGTTGGAGATGTTCGTTTGAGCCTACAAGAAATAGAAAAGGTAAGCTGCACCACTGCCCAGTAATATACCAAATATTTTCTGCACAGGCTGAGGATGTTAATGTATACACTAAGATTCCTGCTAGAGGTTTTTGTTTATTATAGTAGCAAGATGCCAAAACCTAGCTTAAAAGAGAAATGCAGAGTTTATATGTGACAACACTTGGCATTTGCTATCCTTGTTTCCTACACTCATTTTAAGAGTGCAGTTTCACTCTAGAGCTTTGCATAGTGCCTTAGTAAAGCTCACCCAAGACCATTTATTCTTCCCCAAAATAGCCTCCAGTCAAGAAAGTTGTTGTAAATCCAAAACATTTTACATGCAGTAAAATCTCAGTAATTGTTACAATGCTGAGAATATCTTTAAAATTGTATCTGTTAGATTATTATAGCTAGGATATTAATGCTGTAATATTTACAGCCCATAAAAGTAGCACAAAACATCTGAGCTTCAACGCTTTGATCAGAGACATCTTGACTGTTCATTTCACTGCTTGCTCACTTTTCCCTTTACTACAGTTGATCTTAGAGATATGCTACACTTCTTTCTGAACGTTTACAAGAATGCTCTGTCACCAAGATTCACTGGCTTCAGTAAACTCCTAGAGGTACTCAAAATGAAAACACTGTACTGTTTAAATATATTATTATTAGAATATGAAGCACTTTGAGGCTGTTAGACTTCCTCACTTACTCTAAAATCTACAAAGTGAGAAGTAGAAGACTTCAAGTTACTCTTTCAATTCTGATCCACATAATAAATCTTACAGAGCAGAAGGAAAAGAAGATTATTTTAAATATTTTAGTAGTCTTCTGTTCTCTAGTATCTGAACACTTCAACCAAAAAGAAACCCATTAACTATCAATAAACAAATGAAATCACAAAATATTGATTTATTTATAAGAAACAGAACACAATACTTACTTGCAGTCATGTCCTTTGTGACAGACCCTTGCACATTCTGTGCAACAACAAAGAGATTCCAACAGGCCACATGTTCGGCATTCAAATATATCCTAAAAAAAATTACCACAAATATTAGGCATAGTTTTCTCCCTACAGCGCTTGCAATCTCACAACATTTCAGGTTACAATAAAATTGTACTTGTTCAAACTGATGCCTTCACTTAGAACTAAGTCAATTCTAGACAGTGAAACTTTGTTGTTAGTTAGAATATTCAGTGTTTTCAAAGAGCTGTTTCCATCAAAATTTTTGCCAAAGCTAGCCAGAGGGGAAAACCCACACCCATAAACAGCCATATTCTGACCAGCACATCCAGCTTTGAGAGTACAAAGCAATTAGGGGAGGCAATAACTATACCAGACTTAAAAGTCACAGTAATTAAACCAATGCAACTTTAATAATTTAAAAGTTAGATTAGTCGACTAACACAATATATGGTTGAAACATATTTCTATTTACTTAAAAAGAAAAAAAAAAAAAAAGCCTTACTTGGTTAATATGTTCTGCACCAGTCCATGTAAAACTGCATGTATCGTTACAACACAACACATACAAAGGAGAGTCATCTGGATTTGTACCAGAAGGACAAACCATTCCCATAAACACATCGTCTTCTTTTTCACTTGAAGTTGCTTCAGCTAAAAGAACAAAACCAGTGTTAAAAACAAGCCAAACACCACCATCAGAACACATACTTGACAGATGTTTGTCATTACAGAATCCCATGCAGAATTAGAAGGTTGAATAAAGTCTCTGCAACAGTTTTTTGAGAAAGCTTTCTCCTTGACACGTTACAGGTATTTGTTATAGAAGCTCTTGCAAATTCCTAATTGAAAAATACAACCACCAACTCTTTCCTAGTTTTGAATTCACTGATATTCTAATCAATTCAGTGATTCACCACTTTGAAGGATTTTAAAAAAAATAATTTATGGGATATATTCTTATAAGGAATACAGACAGTCCTACAGAGCTTGTCACACCACAGTTCTAGTTTGCTTCAAGTTTCTTTGAGTTCAACTTCACATATTTCTCTTACACCATTAAATATCAACATTGAACAAGAGTCACAAAACATGTGTTTGTATAGAAGCCTTTTCAGGAAGAGGATCTAGCTTGGCATACTGCTTTACCATAGAGCTTTTTTTCCAATTCAAAGAAGTTCCAGGTGATAACTTTGTGCTACTGAAAAATGGTACCTTAATCCACTGATGTTTGTAAAGCAATAAAATGCTGAAAAGACTATAAAGAACACAAAAGCAATAACATTCATAGAAATCTATCATAATATACATACTACGAAAGGGGAAGATACTCCATAATAGCAAGACTCCCAAAACGTAGAATCATAGAATTGTTTCAGTTGGAAAATACCTTTAAGGTCATCAAGTCCAACTGTTAACCTAGCACTGCAATATGCAGTGTTTTGGAAAGAGGTGTTCGCCACCACCACCAGTTGCTCAAGCACATGTCACTTCATACACAAAAAAGCAATATTGATAATGAACCTGCACACAGGCCAAACTTTAGAAGGAAACCATACCCTAATAATTATTGAAAGTGGTGTACCTTTAGCAATTTTCTGTGCAGTTTCTAGAATTGTAATTGCAGCAGGATATGCCCGGCCACTTACTGCCGACATAAATGGTGTCATGCCTCTTGCATCCCTAGGGAAAAAAACAACAGATAAGTTAGAACACACTGAATTTTTTTGTTACAACAGGAGAGGTAGGAAACAAATATATGAAAATTTAGCACTGCTAATCTTGTGCAAACAGAAAAACCACAGTGAATAAGCACTCTTTTCTTCGTTTTACTTCTGTGAAATAGACCTAATTTTATAGGATGGCAGGAAGCACACACAGTCAAATTCTAAGATTCTCCATTTTAACTAATGTGCCTTTAAATAGCCTGTTTAAAACAGGCTTCTATGTAATAAATTTCAGGTGATACAACATTACAAAGAATAGTGAGAATTCACATGAAAATCCTTACTTCGCTGACAGCAATTCTCGAAGATAAGGTTGTAGAACAACACTATCACACAGTAATTTCAGTATGAAATGAGCATTTGCCTTCCGATCCTTTGATTCCACTACAGATGATTCAGTAGAAGGACCTATAATAAGAAAAAAAAAATTGCAGAGAAACTGTTTTTCCTTAAAAAATGACTACCTATTAAAAATAAAGTAATTCAATGGGGTGATTAATCAGTAGCTTGACTATTCAGTGGTTTGCCAGTTTCAGCAACATTTCACTGAAGTACTGTAAATTTCAGTTCCAAATTACATTTTGAAATGCAGACAGTAATCCCAGTTTCATACTGATTACCATATCTTTACATATTTGTCATTCCCCAGGTAAAAATATTTTTTTACATAAAACACAGCGTGGGGCTTCAAGTACTTTCTGCACACTTGTGAAATTCTGCTTCAATCCAATCTTCATCTGCTAAGAGGCATTTTCATATGCAGAAAGTCTGTGCAAGCAAAGACAGCTTTTGAGATTATTTTTCTTCTAAAATGCAATCAGATAAGTGCCATGTCCTCACCTGGTATTGTGGAGGTGCTAGGTCCTTGGCCGGTGCCAGTCGCTGCTGTGGTAAGAGATCCCACAGCGGGGGCCAGGATAAAATCAATGTCACCATCTTTCAGTAAACAGAACAGCAGGTTGTATATCAATACATAAAAACATCCCTAACAACATGCTCTTTCTGCAATGTCTAACACACTGCAGGTTTTCTGTATTTAATTGGTACTCTTTCCTACAAACGGCCACATTCCTAGATTAGTAACATAACTCAACATTACAAAACACACTTCACAGAAGTTTGACGCCATCGGTAGAAAGACACATACTGGATTTAAAAACAGCTTTTAATTCTTCAGTAAACTCTTAAAGCATGTCTTGCTACCTCCATGACATTAGGTATTTTAGTCTTACGCTGCAATCTAAGTGATCCACCTTAAAAACCATCAGTTCCTTCATTAAATATCTCGTTCTATGGTCTAATAGGATAAATGAGCAGACTTACCCGGATCCATCGCAGGAGGATCTGGAACCCAGCTGGGAGGAGCTATTGGTGGAGAAACCGGGTCCTGGTGATCACTTGATGAAGCACCAGCTTCATGTCTGCCCAATCCAGCAGCTCTCAAGGATCTTCTCATCATTTCCCTTAATCTCAAACTGAATACAAAACCAAGGTAAAAACACTATCTCATTTTCATTTATAATTAGAACATTTTAAAGCAGAATTTCACACTGAAAACGGAAACCAAACTCTTCTTATCTCCATTTTTCTTCACCATAGAGAAGAATGGGCAAAGAGGTATTTTTCATTCCTGTATTCCATTTTGTTGCAACAGAATATAATGGCCTTGGAAGAAGAGTCAGCCAGTAATGTATCAAGATAGATTTGAGCCCAGAACACATCCCTAGTCACCACAGCATTGTCTCTTGCAGGGAGAGGCAGCTGATGGGCATTATTACTACTGTTTGACAGTCCTTTTACCCCAAATGCATTGCCAGGGGTGTTAAGCTTGTGGAAGGATTTGCTCTTGTTGCTGCTGGTTTTTAAAATCTAACTGCAAGAAGAGATTAATGAAAGAATAAAAATGGGGCTTAAAAATTTTTTTTTGAAGGAATTATTTGTTTCAAATTATTGGACATGAAAGTACTACTTTCCTGAGGACAGTCAGTAAACAATTTCAAGAAATTCTGTAGAGGGAAAGGTGGTAGGAATAAAATAGGAGCCAAAGAACACAGTGTGATACAAACAAAGAGGTATTAACATAAACGTGGTTTGGTTTTGGGTTTTTTTAAATGCACCTCTTAAGAGTAGTCTCTCCTACAAAATGTGGGAGGGAAGCTTCAACCCTTATCTCCCATATCAAAAAAGATCACAGTGATGAGGACTGTAGCTTGGGAAGGATAAAGACATCATTGTCATGTCAATTGCTTTCACTACAGAGCTAAGTAAAAAAACTATACTATGCCCTCAGAGTGCTCTGAAAACTAACTAGAATTCAGTACAGACACCACCAAATTCCCTTGACGTAAACACCACTCAGTTACCATAATGGAAAGAGGAGAACATAAATGTTATCGGAAATCAGGATTCAGTCAGGGTCAGAAACCTATCCTTTGGAGCCACCTTGATACAAAGGACTCCCACTATAACAACGATTGCTTAGGATAGAAAGAATCAACTTAAGTTCTTCCCCACAGGTGTTATGTTGATCTCAGTATTAGAATCATAGAATGGTTTGGGTTGGAGGGAACCTCAAAGATCATCTAGTTCCAACCCCCCTGCTATGGGCAGGGACACCCTCCACTATTTATTTATCTGTGTAAGTGATCACCTCCCTCAGAAATTCTCTTAAAAGAACAAGCCTGGGCGCTATTACAGTACTCCCACAATACTCAATTCTCCTTGGTAAAGAACACTAGATCTTATCCCCAAATTCCTTTTCCCCACAAGGAGGAGCATTTCCACTTTACAACTGAGATGACAACGCCCCAAACCCAGAAAACAGAACTTGTTTAAAAATATCCCACTATCAGTTCTCACACCAGAAAAGGCTTCAAAAAACCCGCTACAGCTCTAGTTTGGTGCTTGAAGTAGTGAAATCTGACTTTGAACTAGCAATGGAGCCCATTCTTAAACTAGACTGAAGGAAAGAATTAGTAAGAGATTGGTAATTAACATGGAAATTAGCATACAGAAAACAAAAAGAAAGCATTAGTCAGTTTACCTTCTGCTGCTTGATGATCCTGCTCGATTTCCTGGACCATTACTTGACACAACAGAGATTGCATTTGCAATAGCTTCCACAGCCGAGAGCCTTTCAGCAAATGTATTCCTTTCAGAGCGCTCTGCTTCTGAAAAATTAAGAAAAGTGTTAGTGTCAAAATTTCACTTGGGAAAATTATAAGGAAGGAGTATAAAGTATGAAATGTCACTAATCATAAGATGTTCCCTGTATTTTGTTTTGGTTTTTTTTTTTTTTTAAAGATGTAGAGGGTCAGACTAGGTTTTTATTTTGGATGAGATTAACCATGATTCTGACTGGGTTTGGTTTCTAAATGGCCATCAAGGAAGGAAATTCAAGGCATCCAAATTCCAGAACAAGCTTTGAGTTTTCAGTATCATCAAGAGACAAGGACCTATCACATAGCTGATTCCAGACACTTGCTGAGTCAAGGCTTCAAAAATGACAACCAAAACCACCCCAGACCACCACAAAAAAACCCCAAAACCAAACACACTTCACAATAAGCAGCTATGAACAACAATGCAAAGTTGTGGGCTTGTAACATACACACTCTACTTATGAGCGTACTTAGGAAAACTGTGTTATGAGTATAATAAGGTAGCACAATCAGCTGACATCAGAAAGAATGAGCATTTCTTCTAACATCTAAACCCCTAAGCACCGTAACACCTAAATGTTCTAGTAATAACAAGGACTAAATTGTGCCAAGTGCTATGCAAAATAAAAAAAATTGCCTAGCTGTACAGTTACAGTACAACTTGATGCAGCCATCTGAATCAAAGACCTACTGTAGATTCATTTATCTGCAAGATAAATACACAGATAAAGCAGTAAAGTCAGCTGTACAAAGCTTGCTTAGAGTAACAGTCATTGCTTCTCTAGGACTTACTGACAATTAAAGATTGCATTGCTACTACATAGCAAATTATGAATCACTACAGCCACGGATCCAGAAAGAACTGAAAGAGAAGTCACTTTCAATGTGATACGGGCCAGGAGAGGAGTAATTGTCCTTTCAACAGAAAGACAATTTTTGGTATGAACTAGAAGGAATAGGTGTATTTCTGAAAAAGGAAAAAAATTTCCTTGAAGTGACTGATTGTTCTTTCAGGACATGTCTCAAAATTGCTATGGGTAGTGCTCACTTTCCATTTAAAGGCTTTTCAAACTGACAGTCATCATCCTCTAAATGCACATTTTCTCCACTGACAGTACTATGACCTCAATAATTCCTTTTTTTTTTCTTCTTTGAACAAGAATATACTATTAATACCTTTAAGTTCATAGAATGAAGTAATTCGATGGTGTTTGTCAGCTTTGTATATTTAGTATAGTCTGCATTGTATGTTTATTCTTTAGATCCTTCCAATCAAGACTACCTGAACTAGCAAAGATCTTAGGTTTTGCTTGCTTTCAAGCATGTGCAGGTTTCTTAGATAAAAATCACCTACTACCCACAGCAGACAAGTATCAAGCACTTCGTAAACATTACTCTTGTGCCCTTAGTTCTATACTACTTGACCTGTAGTTGTAAATGAATTGCCATTTTATTTGTGCTGTACTCCTTTCTAAGATCCACTATTTCTCTTAATTCCTGACCCATCACATAGTATTTCTGCATCCCTCGCACAGGGAGTCACAGTTCTTGAGAGTGATCCCTCAAGCAATACAACTGTTCTCTGCAGCATAGAGCTTTCACCTATCCTTGGTCCCATGGTAAACCGTAACTGAATTTTCACTGTCCCACTTATGAAGTTAGTATTCATTTTTGGAGACCCATCAATTGTAAATGCCCTGGCTCTATGGGTCATCTGCTGTTCTGTTGTCTAATGAATCTGTCCCAATTCTACAGAAAAAACTCAGTTTGTAGGTGTTCAGTAAGATTATCTGAAATTTAGTATCGTAACTTTTAATGATTTCACATGCTTTGGACATTTCTTTTGGACCTGTCTTTTCCCAAGATCCTTTCTATTGGCAAGACTGAGGAGACACCAAATCACAGAGAAAGAGAGCAGCCTTCCCCCAGCTTTGCAGGCCTGTGATTCATTTATCCAATGCTGCAGGAGCTATGGTGAAACTAGGCACAGGATCTGAGGGGGGGGGGGGCGGGGGAAGCAAGTTTATCCCTGCCCTCAATATTCCCTTTCTGGCACTTAAGGGAGAATCTATATGAAGAAGAGTGAAGGATCTCAGGCAGGTAGTGGCTGGGAAGGGGCAGTATGTTCTGTAATTGTTAAGGAACATCATATGTGAAGTCTGGAAATGAAGCCTTTCCTTCTAAATCAAACTTCTTTTACAGTTTAACAGATGGCTGTATAACTTACAGACAGTAATATTAGTCACCACTGCCCTCCAGATGATACACAGAAAATAAGCTTGTCCTAATATCCATCACTAACAGTTACAGTGGAAGGTGAATGTGATTTGAATCTAAAGATATGAATGCCCTTTTAAAAGAATTTTTGTGAGGGGAAAGAGAGAGGCAGAGGGGTGTTAAAAGTCTATCAAGTTCACATTTTTCATTTTTCAGAAAGTTAAATTACATCCAAATGAAGTTACTGAAAAAACGTCAAGGTTGCAAAGACAAGCACTCAGATTAGGAAAAGTCAGATTAAGTTTGCCCATGCATCCTTATTTCAGCTTCCTTGTGTGCTTATAGTAAAACAACCCTCAGTTACACAGTTGGGTTTTGTTTGTTTTGGGGGTTTTTTGTGTCCCGTCCCCCCAAGACGACCCCTGCCTCAATCAGTGCACAGGATGGACGACACACTAAAGATGAAGGGTTGTATAATGAGCAAGCTGTCTATGCCTTGTTTGCTGCAACATTTGGAAGGCGTGTAGTAAGGCAGCAACAGCTTGGCAAGGAGAGGGAGGAAGTGTTGTCTTGTGTTTAATGCCACTGAACATCACTTTGGAAAACTGGAACCTATTTCTGCCACATCTAACAGCACACAAAACTTTGTGAAACAAGGTTTTACAGATGATTGTGATACATTTTACTCATTTCTGGACACTTAAAAAGGTGCCTGACTCACAGAAATAATTACCATTCACAGAACAACTAAAACCACTATTAATCCAGCTCTAAACCTACTCAAAAAAATGAGATCAGGCCCTAGGCTTCTCAAACAGAACCCTCAAAATTAGTTAATAGCTTTGAATACAGAAAAACTTCAAGCTAGAATACCTTCAAGACATGAGAAAGCTGCAGCATTAACCCCATTTTACAAATAGGGATATGAGGAACAATTAAGGTCTATAAATGACTAAAATTCAATGACAGCACCATACAAAAATCCCACAAGGAAGTTCATTCATTATTCAGTGCAGGGTTTGTATGGTGTGCAATAAGTAAGGAATGGGGCCACACACTGAATGATGAGGATAAAAAGAAATATTGAATAGCTACCCATTCGGTGAGCACCGTCCATCTTGTGCACTGAATGAGGTAGTCCTGTGGAAAAAATAGTATGACGGTGTAATTAAAGACCATTTCACAATGCACACCCATGTACAGCACGTGGGTAAACTTAATTCTGGCATTTCCTAATTTTTGAGTGCTTGACTTAGCAACCTTTTCTGTTAAAATACTTTTAACATAACAGTATTTAATAGACATTTTAAATGGTGTCAGTAACTGGCATTAACAGAAGGTCATTCTTTCACATTTATTAATCCATGTCAACTGCAAGTAGCATTTCTTATTGGAGGTATTAACATATACTCTAACACTTGAAAAGTATTAAATACCGCTTCTCTTAAAAATTTGCTAGTGATATAATGGGGATACTAGTGATATAAACGTGAAAAATAGTTGTTTTCATCTAAAATTAACATGTGAATGTGAAAAGTTTGTCTTTTACAATCAATAAAAACAGCTTAGTGTTCTTAAGTATTGAATTCTTATAAATCCTTGTGAGAGTAAGAAAAAACGTTGTCTCTGCACCTTTGAAAGGCTAGGACACATTTGAGGTGCTAAATTTTAAGGTACCCATTTATGAAGAATGCAGCCTTTATTTCAAGTGTTCTTGAAAATGCATTAAAAGTTTATTTTCATTGTATTGTTGAGCTCACCCTCTTCCTCTTTCGTTTCTTTGTTGCTGGTTGGAAAGCATACAGACACACAAGCATGCAGAATATTGCGGTTTCCATCACATCTATGGCCAAGGAACGTCTGCAGCATTTGTGGATTCTGATCCAAGACAACTGCTTGTTCAAGATTCATCAGGTATTGTCTGCAAGCCTCATAGTCACATCGGAGAATGTGCTGCATTAAAGTTTGCTTCTGTACTCAAAAGAACAAAATATTTTAACAATTTAAAATACAAAAGGCACACATACAAGTTTTCTAAGTACTTCTAGTTTTCTGTTTTTGATATTAATAGTTCTACACCAAGGACATTGGCTAGAAGTCAGTGCAGGAACTGTAGAGAATATGCATCATCTCAATTATAGCACTGTTAAAAACAGAAACCAGCATGCATTCAGGCACAGACAAGTCAAAGGAAAGGAGAGGCTTAAGCAGCAGAAGCTATCAGGCTCACAAAAGATTACTTCTGTCTCATGGCTACATGTAACATGGGAAAAGCGGTACAACTGAAAAAAACTAAGGAGTCTACATCAACTAGCTCTTACATATTTGTTTTAGACGAGTGATATACATGCTGAGAAGTGAATGAATAGAAGCTGTTGAAGGTCTGGGAGGCTCAGCCCATATATAACAAGCTTTTCCACAGTGATGGAATACTCCACTGTGAAATCAATGTCAGTCTAACAGGTACACAATACCTCCTGGTGGCAGCATAGCACAGAGCAGATTAACTAAACTGCGCCAAATCACTGATGGGTTTATACAAACTTCATACATAAATTCACAGCAGAACTATTCATACAGCACCACAGATGAGTACAGAACTCTACAGGCAATTCAAGTGAAAAAATCTTCCCTTGACTCTCATAACTTCCTAATATATGGTCCAAATATTAGATTAAAAAAGTAAAAAAGAATAAAAAAGTATTGCATTAACAAGAAAACAAGTTGTTGGATCCCTCAGAAAAACTGTGCACCCATAAAACAAATAAAATTGTATACTGGTAGTATACATAAAAAGGTAACAGTTTTAAAAGTAATTCCTATAAAAATATTACTAGTTAAAAGCCTGATACAGAAGCTATGCAACCCCAAAATGGATAGTCACTTGACTATGTTAATCTTTTTGTGCTTTCATGTTTCTAAGAGAACCTTCTGTTGAAATTAGTTTCTTTGAAATAGTGAAAATACAAATCAGTATCTAAACACAAAGCTGCTTTAAGCATAACTTTATAAAAGCAAGAGAAAAAAAAGCACATAATTCTGTAGTAAAGAAAATATCTTACCTCAACAGCCATAATGATAATAGCAGCTTTCTTTTTGATGGTTGAGTTAGCAGGAAGATTTGTTAAGGAATGAACACCCATTCCAAGACTACTAATAGGTGGAAGATCAAGCCAGTCAGGGTCTCGTATCCCACCCATGCAATCTTTCGCCATTGGATAGATTGTACCATTTCCGTCTCTAAGAATAATAGGAGATTCCTACATTTGGGAAAAAAGTTTTATCGTTAAGTCTCGACAATTTATAAATATTATCCTTCCCAAAAGGTCTAGTTCTGCTTGACTGCCAACAATGAGAACAGTTTACCTAAAATTCTCATTTATGCCATTGTCTCCTATGATTACAAGTGGCACAGCATAAGATACCAGATTCTCTTTCTCAAATGCCTGAAATGTGCTTAACATAGTAAATACTACTGAAAGTATCTTCTTTATGACATACATTCATTAGGAAACATTACCAATGAAACATATAGTACTGATACTTTTAGCTTACTTAAATGCTTCAGAAAAAGTTAAATATATTGAAATGAAACATTCAAATTCAGTTCTTTTGCAAAAAATCTTTCCTTCAACTATCCTAAGCAAAGTATATTCTGTTTCTTGCAGTTACGAAAACGGTTTCGGTATTTTTTCTCAGATCTCCTCATGGATGCCTGCACAGTGTAATCAAGCTGTATGATCAGATAAAATAAGATACATAACATTGGATAGTAGAAAGAGTTGCACAAAATCTTGATATATCATTTTTAGTATCAAATAAAGATTTTTTTGTTCACATTTCCATTTATTCTCAAGAGTGGATTTTCATCTGACCCAATTCCAAAATATAGCTAGATAACAAGTTTACACTAACACAGGAAGTACTCTCTCAAGGTTTTCCTCCCCTTTTTTACCTTTTATTCAAGGTAGAACTTCAGTAAGATTATTGAAAGTACTATTCCCCTTGTGCCTTCAAAACATTAATGGCGGCAGCAAGTCTTTCATAACCCATTCAAAGATCTATTCTTTGCCAGTCTTTGGAAAAGCCTTACAGAAGGCCATACCATCCCATTCAAAGATGACATAAGTGAAGTGCAGTGAGGTTAAATGATTGAGATACAGAACCACAAACCTGTCCAGCTGTAAAAATAGCAACACTTCTCTCATTCTGACCCAGGAATGCAATGCTGCTAGTAGGGAAATTATTTTCCTGTTCAGCCTTTCCTGTGGCAAGGTCAAATATGCAGTATCGAACCCAGTTCCCAGTTTTCAGAACAGCATGCACTCCTTCAAAGATACATAAAGAAAAAAGTTAATGTCTTTTACTGATGGCATCCAGTAAAAGAACTCCTAAAGCACTTTTAAAGAATTACTAATACCAATGGAAACAACTGTTTATGTCAGGTTGACAGTAGTTGTTTTCCACTAGGAAGAGAGACAGGTAATAAAGGATCCAACAGAGTATCTTATGGCGCAAGTCCTACTTACCTTTTGAATCTACATTTACTGCTAGGATCTCTGTTTTTTCAGGAATACACAGCTTTTTAGGTGTCCTTTGAAAACAGTCAGGAACTTTTGGAGTTCCACCAGTTTTTACAACCTGAAAACAGATGTAAAATTTTAAGATGTGATTAAGCACACAGTGCTGACATTTCAAAATACTGATTGTTTTCTCAATGTTTCACAAAGACATACCTGCAGTTCATCTATTCTGAGCAGCCTACAGTCTTGGAGAAGAGAAGAAGGATCAGGATCTGAATTAGAACTGCTCTGACAGTTTGCATTACTGGAGGTGCCTGGAAATTTCACAGCAACATAAGCACCATCCACTTTTAGCACCTACAAGCAGAATACATTATAGTTTTACCAAAAGCTTTGAATAGAAACTGTTTAGGTTTGTTTGCTTCAAAATAAACCAGACCTTTATCAGGAGAAGAAAAAAGTTCACAATGATCAGTGATAAAATTCTACAGCTCTTGGTCATGAGCCTTGTTGTTTTGCTAAAATTACTGAACTCTTCACAACTTGGATTTCTTAATGACTTCACAGGCATCCTGAATCAAATTAAAGGCCCCCCCACTTCAACGTCTTATGTCCAACAGGAACCAGCACCAACTGCCTAGAGCAGCTCCTACTGATACTTCCCTGGTGTCTTTCCAGCTTCTGGAAACAGCAGGACAACTTCACGTTTAATAGCCTGAACAGACCTTTCTCTTACTAATTTGTCCAATCACTTTTGAAAATAAACACTATTCTTGTGGCAAAGAGTTCCAAACATTAGCTAACAATTCAACAGAAAACATCTATGCTGAGCCTCTTATGTCTTTAAGTGCCCTTAGCTCTTGTACTACAAGAAACAGGAAATCACTCCCTCCCCCTCCCCCCCATCTACATTTTTAAAGCCTCTGTTGCAGAGTCCTAGTGCTCATTTCTCAAGATGACTGTGCATAGTGGAAAACAGAAGTGTTGGTGTATGAGTCTATTACTTATTCCTTACACTCGATGATAAAGTTCTCCACTCAGTCCCTTAGGACTGAAGGATACAGACAAATCTACCCAGACACACTTCATGCATCTGTGTCTTTCTCTGCCCCCCAAGGAAATGGAAGTTATTCAACCCCACACTGACACAGTCATTTCTGAGACTGTGAGCCTCTCTAAAGAGTTGCTGCCATGCATATCTAATCAGAACTGTCAAAATAGGCTTCCTTGATAAAGAAACATCTTCTGCTATCACCAAACAGCAAAGCTCTTTGAGTTTCCAGTTGAGACCATATTTTCTCAAAAGAAAAACAAAGCTAAGAGGGAAGGGGGCAGGGGGAAGGACAGAAAATGGTTTAATTTTGAGTAGAAATAAGATCTTGGTATGCTCTCAGTCTTGATCAAAACTAGACACAAGCAACCATCAACCTTGATCAAGCCCTAATTTCTCAATAGTTTCTACACAGAAAGTGCTTATAAAGCAATATTAACAATCTAGATGTAATCGACTTTACCTAAAATGTCCCAACAATAAAAACCATCACTCAAATTTTCAAGATATTGTAGGTAATAAAAATACAGGCATTTCCATTTTTTCTCCCAATTTCTCTAGCTAGGTGCAGCCTATCAAGCATACTAGAGAAAGTATTAGCAGATTTTTGTAACAAAGATTATTGCGGATAGAGTCAGAGCACTTGTTTCCCATATACCGAAACTTCACTCTAGTAGCAGAGTTCCTAGTTCTAGTAGTAGAGCATCACTGACAGCTGTAAGAATACTACCCAAAATTTTCAACAATCAGACCTAGCCAAAAGATTCATGAACATTAACTCTGATCTAGACTATACAAAGATTTCTATTGAAACTCGCAAGACAACACTCTAGACAAAAATCGTCATTTGGTAAAACAATTTAATCAAGGTACATTAAGATAGAATCATAGAATCATTTAGGGTGGAAAAGACCTTTAAAATCATCAAGTCCAACCATTAACCTAGCCCTGCCATGTCCAACCACTAAACCATGTCCCCAAGCACCACATCTACATGGCTTTTAAATACCTCCAGGGATGGTGACTCAACCACTTCCCTGGGCAGCCTCTTCCAGTGCTTGACAACCCTTTTGGTGAAGACATTTTTCCCAACATCAAATCTAAACCTCCCTTAGGGCAACTTGAGACCCTTTCCTCTCATCCTATCACTTGTTACTTGGGAGAAGAGACCAACACCCACCTGGCTACAACCTCCTTTCAGGTAGTTGTAGAGAGTGATCAGATCTCCCCTCAGCCTCCTCTTCTCCAGGCTAACCAACCCCAGTTCCCTCAGCCGCTCCTCCTAAGACTTGTGCTCCAAACCCTTCACCAGCTGTTTTTAAGGTAATCAGACTAACTTGTAAACCTGAAATCACTTGCCAATGCTTCAATCACAGATTCTAGTCCGACATGTAGATTTATTGGTTTTATTTATTTTAATTACTAAATATTGCTAAAAACACTTTGTGAATTTGGGCTGTTTCTGAGAACAGAAGATTCCAAATGGTCAATGTCTAGCAGGGCATATGAAATCTTGTTTATGAAGCTTCAAATTTATAATCAGAGGGGGGTGAGGGGATGAAACACACCTTAAGAAAAGGCACAATCCCCAAATATTTAACATATCCTATCTCCATAAATAAAAGTTTTCTTCTACATGCTTTGTGGCTGCTTTTAGTCTTCTCACCTACATCACATTTCACTTACATCACTTTTCATGTGTTCAAAGAAACGCTGACAGTTTTTAAAATGCTGGAACTCCTTCAGAGTCCACGTGCCAAATTTTTTTTTCTTTCCCATTTTGTGGTTCAAGAAGAAAATCATGTACCTTTAAAAACTGGAAAATATGTCTATTAAGATTTGCTGAGGAGAAATTCACCTCTTCAAAGGGGAACTAAAATACAGTTCTTTAGTTAAACAGTTACTACTACAGCTATTGGCTGTTACACAGAAAGAAAAAAAAAATTACCCATTGATGTAGCAGGCAACCAGGAGCTTGAGTGAAACACTTGATAGCAATTGTGCATAGAAAGCTCCAAAGCAGAGACGTAGTATAATGGGCTGGCACTAAACAAGATAAATGAGCAACATCCACATGCCTCTAACTGAAATTATATGAGTCTGAATTCACTGAAAAATGCATTAACAAAAATAAAATGCAAGCGCTTAAAGGATTTAGACACTTTAGCTTACAGAACTAAAGTACTTACACTGTTCGTATTGCTAATCGAAAAGTCTCATCAATTAGAAATAAGCATTTTACTGAACTATATATACAAATGTTTGCCTTATTAGGACTAAATTAGAAGAAGTTAATCAAACAAATGAAAAAAGCAAGCAACAAAATTAAAGTTTAAAGATTTTTTCCAAAAGCAAAGTATCTTTTTAGAGTATTTTCAAATACAATATAACAAGATCTGATGTTTCTTTTTAATGGAAGAAAAAAATCAATTGATCAACTGAAACAGCTGAAACATGGTAATATTTTTAAACTGAAAGAGGGTAGATTTAGATTAGATATAAGGAAAAAATTCTTCCCTGTGAGGGTGGTGAGGCACTGGCACAGGTTGCCCAGAGAAGTTGTGGATGCCCCCTCCCTGGAAGTGTTCAAGGCCAGGTTGGATGAGGCTTTGGGCAACGCGGTCTAGTGGAGGGTGTCCCTGCCCATGGCAGGGGGGTGGAACTAGATGATCTATGAGGTCCCTTCCAAACTAAACCATTCTGTGATTCTCTGAACATATGTGTTATCTCCTTTACCCTTACTATATACCCATTGCCACACTCCTTTAAACCACAATGCCAAAGCATACAGATTGGCAGAAAATATTCAACTGCAGTCCCTTCCTCAAAAGAAGGTGGAGGCAGGTCCTGAGACCTGCTTCTCCTTCCCTGTTCCCTCTTACGGTTGTTCATTTAAAATCACATTACCAACAGGCTGAGTAGCCTCTAAAAATAACAAAGTTGACTACCAGTACTTGGGCCTTTCAGACACAAACCTGTTTAGATCCACCGGTAATCTCTAGAATCTTTCCCTCTCCAGAATCACCATATTCCCTCTCAAGACACAGCAGCAGAAGATCAGGGAAAACACATTTTTTATTTATCTAATCTCCTTGTTGGAATGGAAGAAATTTTAACACTGCAGAAAAGGCTTCTACCTCTACTCTCAAAGTAGAATGAGCGCTTCCAAAGAAACACTGACACAATTTTTAAAATATTCTACTTTGAAGGATTAAAACCAGATTCCTAATAAGGATTAGGTAACTCTTCTGCGCCTATATCCAGCCTGAACTCTTTCATCTTATCCTTCTCATTGGAAGGCTTCAATCTCAGACAGAAATCAAATAAAAATCAAAGTTCAAGTGACTGACTGAAATAATACAATACAAAGTACAAGTTAAAGAACAAACTACTCAACTGAAATTTGTATTTCACAAAATTCCTAGGACTGATAAGCTTTCTGTGCATAGGAACTGTAAAACTGGTAATACACAGAAGTCTCACCTGACTGAGGATGACTTTGATGAACAGAAGCAGTTTGGGAAGGCCTTGAACACTGCCAATGGAAAGCCTCCAACCAAAACAAACTGCAGCTGCCGAAGAAGAAAAAAGCAGCTCCAACCCAGGTTCCCTACACTTTTGTTCTAACAGTGGTTTCAGATAAGCCATTCCAGAAGAGGAGATCCAGAAGCTAATGTGGGTAAGCAGAATATCCCAAAGTGCTTAGGATGGACAAAACCAGCTTCTATTCCTCTGATACCAGTGAGCTGTAACAAAGGCTTATTTCAGTCCACCTCTTTTCTAAACTACACTGAAAGAAGACTCCATCAGATTTCTCACCACCGCAGAAAACAGAAGAGATGAGTGCTGGGCTTTTTCATTCCATTGGTCTTCCAGGACAGAGATCAGTTTTTTGTTCCTCTTACTACTTACTACTTCAGATCTGAATCATTACATAAGGCAAGATTTTTGGCCTCACAGATCAATTAGTTTAGTGCAATTCATTTCATGTGTGGTCAAAAAACATATGCTAATTACCAGTGTGTATTTTTCAAAGATGTTCCAATATTCAGATGCTCCATGAATACATATTTTACTCAATAACAGCACTTTGAGAGAAGCTAAGTGTTGTTCTATTGACACCATGCTTTATAAACATAGAAGCCTTTCTAATTTTCTCAAACACCAAAGGTAACAAACTCCCAGGTTATGTAGGAATAGTATATTCTCATGCAGGATGCTCAGGCCACTGAGGCCATCCATACCAATACATCAAGTATGGGACTTTTTCGAACATCATTCAGTAAACAAAAGGCCATGGAAGACCAGATGAAGGTATATCTGGGTAGACTCCAAAGGGTAGGGTTTGGGCTTTTATGTTTTTGCAATCTGAACCTCTGTACACATTCAAAAATTATTTATGCACAGAACAGTCAGACTGTTCAGAATTCAAATCATCTTTGCACTTAATTCAACTCACAACAAGCTGAATTACAAACATTACTGTTTCACAATGAACAACATGTGCTATTCCGGAGCGTGTAGGAGAATACTGCGAAGAGTAACCCTTCTGCAGACCAAAGTGCCTTCAGTCTTTTTCATACAATCACACAGCTGATCCAAATTAGAAACAGACCATATAACAAGGCATAAACTGTATTTCTGTCTTTAACCTGAACACTGCCAAACAAAAAAAAAAATTATGGCTTTGTCTGTTGGATTCTATCTAAACTTTAAAGATCAAGTGTTACAAAACTGTAAAAGGAAAAAAGTGAATGACCATATACATCAGTGGAAAAGGACAGCATGCTTTATGAAGAAAAAAAGGCATCTTTGCCTTAAATGACTGATATAGAATAGACTCAGCACCAGTAACTCTATTCAGAAGACAGCCCACTTACTGGTTTTAGCACTTCAGTGAAAATATCAACATATAAAAATTCAAGCTCTTCTATATTTATTACAGTAGTTCCTCTTGACGCAGTGCACAAAGACATACACCTGTATGTATTTCTGTATACAGAAATAGTAAAACAGTCTCTGTCCTGAAAATCTTAGAATCTAAACCAGGAAGGACGGATGAGAACAACAGGGGCTTTCCCAAAGCCGGTATGAGAGGAAAACAACAGTTTCAGCAACTTCAACTAGAGCTCAAAACCTCATTTACAGAAACTGAAGTTTCAATGAACTAAGTTGCTCCACATTCCCTTTTGCAGAACCGGTCTAAACTTGATAATGAAAATTCATTGTGGGCCTCCTCCTTTCAAAGATACTGCTGAAGGCAAATCTTCCACTCCTGCACAATTAAAGCCATTAAGGATACAGGTAAAATAGCCTGACTAAATCCAACTGCCTTCTGTTGAACAGTTATTTCCTCTTCTGATAACCTTTTTTTTTTTTTAAAAATCTTCTATGAATCAAGTAGAGCGCAATCCAACCTTTTCATTTTGTGGAAAACTTTTATTGGCTTTCCTGTTGCTCTTATTTTTGAAAAGCATAGCAGAGAACAGTCTAGATGAACTAATCCCTCCTAACATCACACAACAATGCCAAAGGAGAAATGGAGTATTCTCCTCTATAGCACTCTTAGTCAAAGTTTTACCAGAGAGAAAAAGAAAAAATACAAGGACCAAACAAACCATTTTCCTGGAGTAATAAATCAAATAACTTTATAGTCATATTAATGAAGCATGTTATTTCTAATCAACACATTTCTGTTCTTTGGTTGCAGAGCATGACATGCACCCAAACATTCAGCTGATGTGTATGTAAAAGTCAGCCACAACGTGTAAATTTTCAATCTCACTGGACTTGTGGGACCTATTGCTCAAGTCACCAGAAATAATCTTTTGGATAAAACCACATTTGCTTTTCTTAATATTGTGGTTCAACTTAAAGTACCAGAATGTTATTTTTTAAGATTCAGCAAGTTTTATTCACAACGCATTCAGTCTATTACTATCCATGTGTTATGGACAAATAAAAATCAACAAAAGTCATACTAGTCAGAAATGTTCTCAAGCATCCCCGAAACTGTGATTCTTTTAACAGTTAGCTTATCTAAAAGGAATTTTTTTTTTCCCTCCCTCTCCAAAGACGGTGGGACAGTGTATTTTAGACAAACCTTGCCAACAGGAACATTCTTAACGTCTTCCACAAACACAACTTCCCTCAGAGACCACTGCTCTTCATTCACTTTCTCCTCCTCTTTTGGGGCAGGAGTAGATCGTCGTCGTTCTGAGACAAAAGTAATTACCAAAAAAAAAAAGACTTGAAATATTTAATCAAAGCATCAAAATGCAATGTTCAGTAAACACCAAACCTCCCTCTCCCCCCCCAAAAAAAATTATCAACCATCAAATCTAGACTTTAATGAGAATCTGACTTTAGAACCCCCTAAAGTCAGAGCTACCTAACAGTATACCATGCTGCTTTCATGTTTTTCTATTAAATTAGCGCTAATAAAGCCTACCTGATAAACAAAGCAATTTTTAAGGAAATTTAAGCAAAATAATTAGAATACAAGAAATTGGTTTGGCAGGGCTCAGATATTCATGCTCTAAGTATCAAGGCTGACATCGTAAGATCCTTCATTCAGCCCTGCTTGTGCTTCATATCACCCATACAAAAAGTCTGCTTGTCCACTAGGTATGGATTGTTTGGTAAACGTCTAGAAGAGTAGCAAATGAGGCAGAAAATAGTTATTTGGGCTAACAGCAATTGTAATACAGTTAGATTTGCTGCAAAGATATTATCTGAACAGTAACTGTACACTCAGGATCAAATTTAAATACATAACATGGCTAAATTAACACTGACGAGAACCTTTAACCTCCTGAATTGAGGACATAGTACAATTAAGATTATCAACGTATTTAAAGTAAGAAGCAGGGAACTTCTAAGCTAACTGTGAAATTGACTTCAAACACCAGTTCAAAATCCCAAAGTCATAATCATTGAAAAATTACAGTTGAAAGAACTGCAAAAAAGAAGAAATCAGTAGCAAAAGACTCTACTACTAAAATTAATTAGTACTGCAGATCTGAGCATACAAGATTCTTGGTCACTGAAAGAGGCCATTTGATTCTCTAGGTGAATGCTTCTTAAAACTGCAGTGTGTGAGCAATTAGAAGAAACAGGAGCAGAGAGAAGACTTCTCTGCTTTTGTATGTTAGTAAAGAACATCTAGTATTAGATATTTTATGTAATAGTTGATAAGCTACTGCTTTATGCACTGAAGTTCACCTGCAAGGCAAGCTGCACAAGAACAGCTCAAGCTTAAAAAGAATTTTCCAAAAGAAGTTCAACTTCCGGGCTGTAAAAAAATCCTCACTATCACATTGCAATTAAACATAAACAACTTTATCTTCAGACTTCCTCTTGATCACCTCCTGAAAGATACTTCTGATTCTGAGAACTAAGTGTTATGCTTGGTTAGATACACCTTACATCAAGTAGTCACTGCTCATACTAATACCTTTAAATTTAACACCAATAATTCACTGATTATCTAAACTCTATTACAAAAGCCTTTACATATATTGCAGTTCAGGCTGAAAGTCCAAAAAGGATTCTGAAATTAGTACAGAATCTTTGTAGAACTGCCTTTTATGAAAACTTCTTATCTACACATCATTTTATGTTACTATGAGCTACACATCACTTACTATATGGCATTGATGCACTGCTTGCTATTGAAGATGCATCACTACAAGTGGAAGCCGGGGATGGTGGAGGACCCATCTCAGTTTTCACAGGTTCCTGTTTGCTTTCAGGTCTAGAATAAAAGGTGTTACTTAGCATGAAAAAAGAAAAAGGTAAAATCTTTTCCGTAACAACGGTCAAAGTGTCAGTGTGTCCCAGCCATGTTCCTTTAATTATACTTTAATGAAATAACTCCGTACTTGCAAACAACCATCTTAAGCCTGACAAGGCTATACATCTAATGTTGGGAATGGTGCTATCCTGCTTAATCAGGGATTAGCTTTATAATGTTAACAGAGCACAGATGTAAATTTACAGAAAATAAACATCCTTAGATGCACTTCATTTGAAGACAGGAAGAATTATTAGCTTTATACAGTAACCTGAAAAGCTAGAAGTGCTAAATTTTTTCAAGTCTTTCCTGAAACGGTTTAAATCTGGTTTAAGAAACATTTAAACAGCAATTGTCAACCAATTACTTTTTTTGCAAACGATGGAGGCACTGAAACAGGTGTCTCAATGCCATGAAGAAGAGCCTGAAAACAGTTCCATAACAAAACCACTTTCAGTTACTCAAATATAAAATCCTGGAAACTTTATGAAACACTGCAGGAAATTCTTCATCTAATATTCTTTCTGCATTTCACATTTCTATAGTGGTTTCACACAACTGAGACGCCTTTCCTGCAGTAAGCATTTGTGCACATTTAGCAGAGTTTACAAGAAAGCTAGGATCTTATAAAGAAGGGAAAAAGTTCAACCTGATAAAAACCATTTCAAGAGAATATCAAATCAATGTTCTGTGTGTATGCGTGTGTGTTCTCAACACTTACTTTGCCTCAGTAGTTTTGCTAGCTTTCTCCATGTTTTTCAAGCTCTCGGGTGACCGAAGCTGAAATCGACAGCTGTCATTCATGTTCCAAACAGATTCCATTAACACACCCACTTTAGGAATTCCAGCACTGATTGAAAAAGCAACTGCTCCAGCATGATAGAGAGGGTTATTTCTTAAACACACCTACAGATAGAAATATTTATTTCTATAAGAACAATGGATTATACTGAAGGAAATCACATATGTATGCATTTTCTTGCTGACATATGTAGTAGTGAAAAAATAAAAAAACTTATGGAACTAGATGAAAAGGAAAGTCAGCATGATGTACTATGCAGTTTGCTAAGAAAACAGAAGCTGTTGTGCAATTCACAGCTGAAAGCAATGACTTTAGCAGTGCAACTGTTTAATATCTAGTATTTGGACGCTCAACCACAAAAGGGACAATTCATCCAACAACACAGACTCATCCTAGAGTCGGTAAGAATGGATTGGGAACCAAAGGAAATGTGCTTTCTGGGAAGGAGCTGTTTTGTCTCATATTAGTTCTAACACTAATCACAAAAAGAATCCTACACTTCTGTATCAGCTGTTTATATTTTTGGTAAAGGCTTTGAACGAAAGGCCTATACCACTGCATAAACAAACCCAGACTCTAGTAGTAGTGCAGGCACTTACATGTCAAATCACTTACAATACGTGCATTACTGAGAATCTTATTTCTATACTTACTTTCCCTCAAAATACAGAATCAGTAGGTAAGTTAAAACAGAAGTACTTTGTATGAG
Organism: Grus americana; assembly: GCF_028858705.1. Lineage (NCBI taxonomy): Eukaryota > Metazoa > Chordata > Aves > Gruiformes > Gruidae > Grus > Grus americana. The sequence goes on along the minus strand of NC_072853.1, from coordinate 22,907,247 downwards.
TACAGCTTGTTACTCCATGTTTGCAGCAATAATCATACTTGTAAAACAATAACAACACTAACAGGACATATCAATTTAGTCATGTAATTAAAACATACTATTTTAATTCCATATTATTAATACAACTTTTGTGCATAACACGAATACAACCTAAATTGTTGGTTTGTGGTGTGGTGTTTGGTTTTTTTTTTAAGAATAGGCTGTAAGCTCATCATATAGCAATGTAAAAATGCCACTTGTGACAGTTGCACTTGCCTGGGTTCCAACAGTTATGTTTGGCATAGAGGAGATACCGGCACTAGACTTCGGCTTTTTATTTTTTGCTCTTGCCTTTTCTAGCATTTTCTTCCTTTGGCTGAAAGGAACTACACCCCTGTGGAAAAATGCATATAATTTTAGAAAAGGCTATGAACGAAATGCTGTTTGTAACTTTGAATAGTTTATTCCTTCTGCTTAATATAGCCATGCCATCTTTGCCAAAACCTCAAAGCATTGTAGAAATGAAATATTTTTCTATATTCACCCCCACTTTCCAAATTCATCTCAACTGGCCAATTTATTAGGAGGAGGAGGAAGGAGAGCATGTAAAATACGTCACTGCCAAACGGCTTTCCCTGTAGTCCAAAATGCTTCAAGACTTCTGTTGCAGAGGGTACGCTCCAGTCACAGCCTTCGAGTTGCAGGTTGTCCCCCCTGAACTCGAGGATATCTTTCCCATGACTAGTGGTAATTTCCAGAATTTGCAGTCATTGGGGAACAGGATAAGGTTTTTTTATTTTTAAAATCTAAAAGTCTCACTTTCTCTCTGGGGACATGGCTGAAGGAGTCTAGGACTCTTATGACAGGCTTAAGCTGCAAGAGGGGGAAAAAAGGACACTTCTGTAACTGGATCCACTCAGTTTAGCTGCAAATAATGCCTATGTATGCAGTTAAGCATGTTTGTTATTTTGGTACTTCATGTTTTAGCCAGTGGGTTATAGAGTTAGATGCTTTTATTTGAAAACCTCCTTCATGTTAAGTGTAACATGAATAGCATCGGTCCTGTGCAATGCTGGAAACGGAAATCCTGTCCACTGTACTGCAGACCATTGTGACTAAGCATATCAATAGTAACAGAAGCTTCTGTCTACATCAACCTGATTAACATAAAATCACCACTGCTGACATTTAACCCTTCCCAGAAAGGATATCTTGATTAATAAATAAATTTCTTTCAAAGATTACATAAGAAGTTTTTTTATATATTGCATTGATTATGCTAAAAGCAGTAAAAATGGCAGATCGTAATAGCCAGGTATCTCCAATGTTATGGCTTATCAGTTTCTATACTAAGAGTAATTTCTCTGACGTATGTCAGCCGTAACATAATGAAAGGACCAAGAACCAGAGAGCTGTAATTTTGAGATTTGGGACTAGAAGTTAGAGTGAAATACAGCTGTGTTTAAGTTTACAAGTCTAGCTACAATTCTACTTAAATATTTTCCAGAAAGTTATTAGAATTTGAAAGCTGTTTTATAGAATCAATTTTCAGTGCTCTGATTTCCAACTCATCACCAAGTATTTAACTCATCCATGCCTAAAAGCTACTTGAGCTTTGGGCAGGGTATGTAATACAATGACTCCTGACACACTGACAAAAATAATGCATCCTGACAATGCATTATTAATATTTGATGAATTCATTTAAATTAGAAATTAATTTCAGAGCTCTCTTGGGAATGTTATTTTTGAGGTTTGGGGTTTTCTTGGGTTATTTTATTTTAAAATAGGCTTCTTAATTATCAAATTGTTAGTTAAAATATTTTAACTAAGATTTCATATTTTACAATGTTTAAAAGTGTTATATTTTAACAACAAGCTCCAGAGGGAGCATCTGATGTTATTTCTCCTTTCTTTAAGATTTAGATCACAAACTAACAGACCAAATTTTCCTAACAGAGCCTGACAGAAGAATGTGGACCTCATATGTGGGTAAGTTTGTTCCGTATTTATAATCTGAAAAAGGCCTGAAAGGCATAAAGAAGGTTATTCTGTGTAGTACTGATATACCTGAATACTAAAGCATTTATACACATCTCCTAAAATAACAACCTTATTCTCTTAAAGATGTTATAATTGGATCCAAAAGCTTTAGGCATTAAAAGAAGAGAATAAATATACTTTAAAAAGGGAACCTAAGCTCAAACACAGAGTTAAACGACTCAGAACTACTGTGGTTCAGTAATTTTGCAATGTTTCTCAGAGCCAAGACCACGAAGAAATCCACTGGATCTATGGTGTTGTACATAAACACGGTATTTACTTACCACCAATACAAGTTGTTCTCTAGTTGAGCACACGTATAAAGAGCACAACAATGTAAAGAAACGATCCGTTCTCCCTGAAGCTCCGAGTATGTCTGTGCAGTGTGTTCTAATTTAGAAGCTACAGAACTTAAAGTTTCATCTACCCACGTAGCAACCTAAGAGAAAAGGGAAGAAAGGAACAGAGAAGGTAGGGGAAAAAAAGAAAAAAGAAAAGTTGCACCTTAGTTGTACCATAATGTAATATTTAATGGTTTTGAAAGCAAAAAAATAAAACGAAACAAACAAGATTCCCTTTGGGATTTTATCCCATACCACCTTTTCTTTCCCCAGAAAAGAGCTTTTCAGGAATTCTTCCCCTCTACTTCCAGTCCCCAACAAAAACAAAAAAGGTAAAAAAAATACAGAGAGGCATCAAAAATACTTCAACAAGTGCATATACTTTACCAAATCAGTTTCGAGTTCACTCTTAACTGGGCAGAAAAGTGTATTTTAGATAACTTTAAAGCACTGAAAGCTTCAATGCCCTTAGTTTTTCTTGTAAACATATACAGAACATTAACAAGCTTCTCTATTCTTAAACCAGTGTCAGTTTCTACTGTAAGAGCAAAAAGTAATTTCAAAAAGTATTTCAGATAATCAGGTAAAACAGATATCTTTTCAGTGTTTCACCTGTAAATCTGTCATATTTTTTTTAACCTTTCTGCATTTTTACAAAACACCAGTTGGGTTTCTGTTTTGTTTTTTACAGCCGTATAGAGGAAAAGAAATGGAATGAACAAACGATTTAAGTACTTTCTACTACCGATGATTCTGAAGAATCAACTTCTCCATAATATACTGCAAGTAACTGAAAAATTGTCAAATGGAAAACCCAGCACACATCTCATACCTTGTTATTTTCAGTGGCAACAGTTGCTCTAATACTATTTGCAGAAAGGAGCACTATCTTTTCATTGGTTAATCCCAAGAACATGGCTCGTGGATGATGTAGTGAAGGATTCTGTGGAAACAAACAAACAAAAAAGTTTAGATATTCAAAGCATATAAGTCATCCTGAAGGTAAGCTTTTAAAGATGTACAGTACCTGTGCATTTCTGTAAGGCTCTGATTCACTCCACTTCCATTGATAGAGTTCTCCTTTACTGCTAACAGCCACAAGCTCAGAATACAGAGCTCCAATAGAAATGAACTTTGTTCCATCCTACAAATACAGAAATACAAAGTCTAAGACAGCAACATTATAAGTATATAAATGCAAAAAATGAACTTGTAACTTTTAAGGGTTTTTTCAGAGTTCCCATGAATGTTTAATTTGAAAATAAAGATACATCCAGCTTGTCTCAAGCTCAGCATGCGCGCACACACACATTATTGCTTCTGACAGAAAGGGAAGAAAGAAATAGGTATTATTTTCCTGAAGTTTATCAATACATTTACATGACAATTAACTTGGACGATTTATTAAGAGCTTGCACAACATTTTAAGCACACAACACTGCTCGTGGAATTAAAGATGGGAAGATCTCTTGACTTCTGACATTTAAAAATAAAGTTTCCCTCTAAAGTTCTGGCTTTTTGCAATGAACAAAAACCCAACATAATTCCATTCCTAAGTATATTCATGAAGAGATCTTCCAACTACCTGAGAAATCAATTTCAAATTCAGTGCCTCATCAATTAAACAATTCTTATCTTTCACTTCTGAAGGTAAATACACAACAGCAAACAAGATCAAGTTTAAAAAAAAGAAGTCAGCGTGCTACATGTCATATTAATGCCTCATTATGACCTGAGATGCTGGAAAAGCTTCTAATTATGGGTTATTGCCCCTCCTCTCCTTTTCTCCTTGTTTGACATTTTATCAAAACTCACATGGCATCTTTCTATGACTTAGATGGTACCATTTTGCTCAATAGCTTCATCCTGTCCCTCACCCAGATCTCACAGCCCTGTTTTCCCCCACTCTTACATTTAGATGTATACCAAAGTTGCAGCTACTACCTAACAGTTACAATCTCACTTTTTCCAAGTTCTCTTTCCCCCTTGCATTGAAACCGATCTCTGTTCAACAGACCTGTGAATTTGAGTGATTTCACAAAACATTTACTTGTGTTTACTGAGAAACATTTGTAAGGCCTGTCATTTCGCTGCTCCTCAGCAAATGCACCTATAGGACAATCATGCTCTTTCTAAACTTAGTCACAACTATAGGTTCCCTTCCACTTAAGGACAATAAAGCTTTTAAAAAATGAAAAAAACAACTTAAACTAGTATAAAATCAACTGCTGTCTTCTAGGGCTACAAATCTGAAAGACAGGCACATGATCTCTTAGTCTTCTCTGTAGTAATTTCCCAGATCAGTATCTTTAGCTGCCTCTCTTAGATTACATTTAAGCCATTCAACCATCTGATGGGAAGCTGAACTCTTGTCAGATCATTAAAAAAAGCCCACATTTATCTGTCCCTTAAATGAAGGGGCTTTTCTTTCAGCTACAGAAGTTTACAAGTACAAACATTTTTTGTTTCATAAATCTGGGTTCACACTATTTTTTTTTTTTTTTTACTATTTTCATGCCCAGAAGTGCACATTTCAAAAGGTGCAAATGTGTCCTTGAATAACACAAGATTCAGTAGATCTCTTACCAGCAGATCAAATTGTTTACCAATATTTTGGGAAAGAAGAGAAAGAAGGCAGCAGGAAAGGACAGAAGCAATCACAAACAATTCTCTTTTATACCCCGATAACAGGATCTAGAATTAGTTAAATCGTAAGAGAATGATTTTGCTCTGGAGGGCATCTACCAACACAGCACAGAAGTAGCACAAATGCTTATCTGTGTCATGATTAATACTTGCCATCGTATAAATACTGCATATTATGAGAAAGAACTGCCATCAGAACCTACTGTAGTCTGATGAGATGCATCTCTACTTCATCAGCATAAATGAATCTTCACATGTTAAGTATGGAAAGCAACTAATTTTTGCTCCAAGACAGTATCATTATGACCTCTAATCTTGCTAATATGTTTTACAGCTTTTTATAAACAAACAGTTTTATACCACAAGCTCAACACTAAAGAGACTTGCCATTCAATATTTTTCTCTCCCTTCTATCAAAATATAGTAGTTGTGATGTACAAGTCAGGACCAATGCTACATACACCTCCATAAGGCCATTCAAAAGACTAACAGCACAAGGCTGCATGACCATGACAGCTCTGATTCTGTACCTGGAGCCTTATGTGTTCAACTATAAATTCTGACTTCAGACCAGAGAAATTACATACTTGAAGATGATGCAGACTGCTGACAAAATCTTGTATCTCGATAGTTAAACAGAATATATCTACTTGAACAAAACTAAAGGCTCAGCTTGCACCTAACTACAGTCTAGCAGGAAAAACATGGCCATACTAGAGTGGCTCTGATGTGCATGGCATAATGTTGATATGTGGCAGTATAGACTAACAGTACTACAGTCCAACGGGATTTGAACTATGAGAAGAATTCATACATTGATTTGAATTCTCAAGCAGCTGATTTCATTTATTGGGTGAAAAAAACTATGCATCATGTCTCAACATCATGAGTCTCAGAATATGGGTGAAATTGATGCATTTGTGAAGACTATCAGCTTTCCAAAAGTTTCACCCATTCCTCTCAGGTTGGTACTTTACCTCCCATAAACGCACGTTAAACATCCTCATCATGGACTGAATATTTGCAACCAAATTATTTTCTAACAATTCTTCACATACTTTAATCTCTCCCCTGGCTTACTGTCTTCTTCCATTAATGTTTCAAGATCTCCTTTCCAATTTTCAAAATGGAAGAAAAGTTTGAACTGGCCTCTCAGCTAAATCGTCTCCCTTATGATTCACCTTGAAGAATTTCTGTTGGAAAATACCACCACCAAAATTTCAGAGTGGGGCTATAGCAAGAAAGATGCAGAACAATTTCTTATGAATGTTCAGCTGAAAGACAGGATGAAAAGTTTAACTACTTTTGGATAAAGATGAAAGGTCTTTCCAGAAAGACACCTTCATTTAATTGGAAGCTAGAATTTATATGAGTGCATATGCAAACAGGTCTCTTGGAAGAAGTTCAGTATATTTAAATTGAACAAGCATGCAATTAGATATCACAGCAAGCTAATTCCATAAAAGATGCCCAATAAAAGACTGCAATAATCATCGTGGGGCAGGATCTGCCAAGTTTGCAAACAACAAAAAAAAAAAACCCATGCAGGAAAAAAAACCAAACCAAACCCAAACTAATTTAGTAACTAAGTTTCAGGGCCAGAGAGAAGAATGGAGTTAACAGGAAAAATATTCTTGAAGTAGTTAATTACAAAACCCCATAAACCAACCAACCAAAAAAACCCACCAAAAGCACAAACGAAAACCAGAACAGTAATAATGGTCATAATAATGTTACGAAAACACAGCAGTGGAAATAAAAAAAATATAAGTTAGTATTCCAAATCTAAGCTACATTTATTCTTTGATGCTAAAACCCCTGAAATCTCTATCTACTCAAGCTAGATAACTATAGCAAAAGCAAGAGGGACATAAGCTGCCAATTTTCACCAAGAGAGCAGTTCAACATTACTGGCTAAAATAATAAAATCACACTTCAGACAGAAAAGGTCTGGTTGGGAGAGCAATTATTAGACATTCTTTTTAGGTATCTTCATTTCTCAGTTTGAATGCTGGAATGAAGATGATAGCGGCTAAAGGTGAGCAGCTGTAAGCAGAAATAAGCCTCTAAATTCACCTCCTTCTTCAAGCTCTCTATCTATATTTAGTTGGAAAGGAAGAAACAGACATAGAAGAAGAAAGCATGACACATCAAAATAGCAACCTCACAGATACTGCAGACAGATAACACTAGAAGGACACCCCAAGTCCATAAAATCTGGTCTAATAAACATAGATTATCACTTCCATTCCTAGGAAGTTTTTTGGCTTGTTTGTTTTGCGTTTGTTTGTGATTAACAAAAAAATGACTACAGATATCCAGTTAGCAACATACAGCTAGTGTTCCTATTAGACTTATATATCATGTGGGAATTACTTCTTGCCTGAAAATGGAATTAGGGTTACAAAGAAAACCAGGTAATCAAAGCCAAAGGGATTCTGAAGGAGCAATCAATACTCATTTAAGTTATTGGTCAACTCAAAACACAACGGCAAATAAATGTCAACTTACACTTTTCTTGCTTAAAAACCTGATTCACTCAAACTGAAAGTATCTCTGGGAATAATAATGCCAATCCAAAAAAAAAAGTTTCCTTTCCTTGGGGGCATTGATTGATGAGAAGCTCAACATGAGCCGGCAGTGTGCGCTTGCAGCCCAGAAAGCCAACCATGTCCTGGGCTGCATCAAAAGAAGTGTGACCAGCAGGTTGAGGGAGGTGATCCTGCCCCTCTACTCTGCTCTTGTGAGACCCCACCTGGAGTACTGCATCCAGCTCTGGGGGCCCCAGTACAAGAAAGATATGGAGCTGTTGGAGAGAGTCCAGAGGAGGCCATGAAGATGACCAGAGGGCTGGAGCATCTCTCCTATGAGGACAGGCTGAGAGAGTTGGGGCTGTTCAGCCTGGAGAAAAGGAGGCTCCAGGGAGACCTTATAGCAGCCTTCCAGTACCTGAAGGGGCCTACAGGAAAGCTGGTGAGGGACTGTTCATGAGGGAGTGTAGTGACAGGACAAGGGGTAATGGGTTTAAGATGAAGGAGGGTCGATTTAGATTAGATGTTGGAAAGAAATTCTTTACTGTTAGAATGGTGAGGCACTGGAACAGGTTGCCCAGAGAGGTTGTGGAGACCCCATCCCTGCAAGTGTTTAAAACCAGGTTGGATGAGGCTTTGGGTAATGTGGTCTAGTGGAGGGTGTCCCTGCCCATTGCAGGGGGGTTGGAACTAGATGATCTTTAATGTCCCTTCTAACACTAACCATTCTATGATTCTATGATGAAGGACAGTTTAAATTGCTTCATGAGTTTCCCATTGCCTATTAAATGCTTTGTGCACCTAAGTAAGAAAAGAAGAAAAAGAAAAAAACCCCAAACTTATGATCAACAGCAGTGCCTTCAAAACACATGGAGAAGAAAATGAAAACTGTAACAACAGAAGCACAGCTATAAGGGTGTTACTAGTTATTTATAATTTTCCTAAGTGCATAATAAAGAATATGCTTTATTACATTATCTCACATAAAATGAGATGCAATATTCAAAAAGGAAACACAGAGTATTTATTTGGAAAAAAACAAACAGATCTATTGCACAGCATGCAAATAAAATAGTAAAAAAAAAAAAATGCAATACCTTATCTGGCCACCACTGCAAGTCTTCTCCTAAAGAAACAGGACTTTGAACAGGTGTATTCTTCTTGTCCAGGTTTGGTTCCCCTTCCTTACTTGTAGAGCCTCTTTCATTATCAAATGAGGCTCCATCAAGCCACCTTCGTTCACGCAAACGTAAAACGGACTCACGTTCACGCAACAGCTCAGAGTCTCTCTCTAAGGGAAGAAGGAGAACTGGTATGCAATTGGGTCACACCAGTGGGATAAAAGTAAGCCACTCTCTAGTAAAGACCCTTCAGGATGCAACTATCAGCAGTTAAATCTACTCACACAGATTAAAAATAAAGTCCTGACATGCAACATTCAATATATTAACCCTTTCAAGCATATGTACTTTAGAATCACTAAACATAAATATAAACTAGAAATAAAGAAGTCTTACAGTTTTGTGCACTATAAAAAAATGCTAAAGCATTTTCACTTACATCATAAGAGTCCAAATACATTTAACATTGCAATTTAAAGTTTTATAGTACAATATTCAGTTTTGTAGTACTGTTTTATCAATGTAGTAACAACAACAACAAAAATCTAAGTCTATATAGTCTGTTAGGTATCTTTATGCAAACCAAAAAAAGAGTATTTATTAGAGAGTTTCATAACAAGTTTCCCCCCCAAAAAACCCAGTAATTTGAAAAGGTTAAAGAAAGCAAGCATTAAAAAAAGCTCTCATATACATGTTTGATAATCCAACCCCTTTTGTTTAAAGCAATTTCCATAGGACTGGATTTAATAAATTAAAGTGTATCTGTTTTGAGAAGATCAAATGAAAACTTTTCAAGAGTCAGACAAGTTTTAAAAAGGATCCTTGTAGGAAAATGTTCCTTACCAAAATGCTTCCCCTCCAATTGGCCTACAAACTGTCTAAAGCCAGTACTCTGCAGTTCGCTCATGCAGATACATTTTTTAAATCAGGTAATCAAACTAACTTTCCAAGAGTCAACTATGCATGGAAAATAAGGATTATAAAATTCGTGGTAACGTCTTATATAGAATAACCTTAGGAAAGGAAAAAAAAGGAGGAATTTAGAAGGAGTTATGTCAGATGCTGAATATTCGTACATGCACATAATGCATTTAACCTATTAAGTACTTCACTTAAGCTCACAAAAATCAACTGGAATTACATGTATGAGATGACCACATTATTATATCATAGTTTCAACAAATTATGCCAAGTCTTGGGTCTTTTGCTGTATTAGATAAATGGGAAAGTTTTTACATAAGCCAAACACAACAGCTTGTCTCACAGATATATTTCATAAAGTACTGTACTTACTTTCTAGCAAACATCACACTGACCCCTGACTAATAATTTTGTAACAGGAACTTATGTGTTCAGCAATTAATAAACTAAAACAAGTTCATGAAAGGTAACAAAACTATACTAAACAAACAATCACAGTAGAGGTTGGATTAACAGTTTGGAAATTCTCTAGGCATTTGCGCAACAGCTCCAAAAAGATAGGAAATTGCTGCATGGTCTGTTATAAATCTTTTAAGTGTAATATGCTTAAAAAAAAAAATAAAAAAAATGCCTTAACACTGCTCAAGGAGGTTGTTGGGTTTTGTTTGGGGTTTTTTGTTTTGGTTTTTTGGTTTGGTTTTTTTTTTTTTTATCAGCTGCCAATAGTTCTCTTTATTCAACTACAAAAACGCTTCCAAAAAGTAAAATTTAGATTTCTTCTCCCTCCTTAGTATCTAAAGTTCCTCATTCCACAAAAGTAACTTCTGTCATGGAACAATAAAGGAAATGTGAAGAACGGTGAACAAAGAGCAACCCAAAAGAAAGGAGGGGGAGGGAGGAAGAAGGAAAAAAAAAATTAAGAATGCTGCATGTCATCGTTACTCATTTTTGAGCCAAATTAAATATTTGTAATGCGATCTATGTATTAGTAGGTACTTACACTACAGTTTAAAATAAACTTAACATGCAAAAATTTTGTAACACCTTGCAACACCAATGATCAACAATTAGATTTAAAATACATGACTATCAAGGTTCTTACAGCACTTACCTGCTAATATTCAGAATTCATTAATAATATTGATAATGACTAACAGTCTATTTGTCTACTCTATATTTGACAACATATCACAGTCTACTTTCGCATTAAATCACAATCTAAACCACCAGTGTGCACTATCACTAGCTTTTTCCACAACAAACTACTTATTACAAAGAAAAAAGGTGCAAAATTACCTCTGGATGAGCCTAGCCTGGAAAGTGATGAGCGCCGAAAGGATGGATAACCAAAGTAACTAATATCTTCTGAAAACATAGCATCAGCATCAATAATGACACTTGGGTGAGCAGAATGTATGTCAGCATCCAGAAGAGACATAAGATCCTCTATAAGAGGAGACAAGGGTCTTAAGTGAATAATCAGCTACTTAAAACATCAGCTAGAGAGACCATCAACTAAACAAACATCAAAACAAAAAAATCCTATCTATTAATTGAATTTCTGCTCTTCAGATTCACCAGTGCAAACTCATGTGCCTCCTATGCAACCACATTTACAATCAAGCTTGACGGACTAGTGAACAACACCAGTTTCCCTACAAGAACTGCTCTGTCACTTATCTAACCACGTTTCCCAAACAAGACTTGCCCAAACCATGTTTTTCTGTAACCCAGAAATTCAAACTTTAGCCTGTCACTCAAAAGAACAAAGCGCTAGGATAAGATAGATACATACACACACATGTGCACACACACTCATGCACATAACACAGAACTCCAAAAATGACCTAGAATTAAGGGAGGACAGAACTGATGGTGAGAGCTGACCTTCACAAAAACCACACCTTTGATGTCAAAGACTGCACGTTCCTCCGTGGAACGTTTCTTTCCGAGAATGACGTACTTGTTTAATTCACGGGCTAGTAGCTTGCAGCTTTCAGTATAAAGCTTTAAATGGTAGCTACAGTAAGAACAACAACAGTTATCTGGAGAAAGCACTATTTTTAATACCATGCAGTTAAAAAAAATAAACCAAAACAAAAACACACCAAACCCAAAAAGATGAACTTAAATACTGTGACTGCCCTAGCCTCTATATTAGAAAACTTGAGTTTCTCTGAAGTACTGATCATTGTTGAAATATAAAACAATTTCCTTTTCTTTACTAAGCTATACCTACTATGAAGTTCAACAAGGCCAAGTGCAAGGTCCTGCACATAGGTCGGGGCAATCCCAAGCACAACTACAGGGTGGGCAGAGAATGGATTGAAAGCAGCCCTGAGGAGAAGGACTTGGAGGTGTTGGTGGATGAGAAGCTCAACATGACCCAGGATTCGCACTTGTAGCCCAGAAAACCAACCCTATCCTGGGCTGCATCAAAAGAAATGTGACCAGCAGGTCGAGGGAGGTGACTCTCCTCCTCTGCTCTGCTCTCATGAGACCCCACCTGGAGTACTGTGTCCAGCTCTGGGGCCCCAGTACAAGAAAGACATGGAGCTGTTGGAAGGAGTCCAGAGGAGGACCACAAAGATGATCAGAGGGCTGGGGCACCTCTCCTTTGAGGACAGGCTGAGAGACTTGGGATTGTTCAGCCTGGAGAAGAAAAGGCTCCGGGGAGACCTTATTTATAGCAGCCTTCCAGTACCTGAAGGGGCCTACAAGAAAGCTGGAGAGGGACTGTTTACAAGGGCATGGAGTGATAGGACAAGGGGTAATGGCTTTAAGCTGAAGGAGGAGAGATTTAGATTAGACATTAGGGAAAAAATTCTTTACTATTAGAGTGATGAGGCACTGGAACAGGTTGCCCAGAGAGGTTGTGGAGGGCCCCCCCCGGGAAATGTTCAAGGCCAGGTTGGATGGGGCTTTGGCCAACCTGGTCTAGTGGAAAGTGTCCCTGCCCATGGTAGGGGAGTTGGAACTAGATGATCTTTAAGGTCCCTTCCAACCCAAACCATTCTATGATACACACGCACACAAAAGAGGCTACTGAAAACTCATGCAATTTATTGAAGTCCACCAATATGGACTGACAAGACAACTAAACACAACTACCACCTTGCTGCTACAGAAAGGACAGTCCTACTTCCCTCCCTCATCCCTGTGGCAGCTGCCTCCTTGAGGCAAGGTGGGATTTCTAAATCTACCACCAGTGCATTAACCTGGCTTGAAATAATACTTCATAGGGTACAGAGATAAGGTGGGAAGCAATCTTCAGACTGACTTAACCAAGTAGTCAAACAGAGCCCCAAAGGTGCTGCCTCATCACATGCAGCAAAGCAGACTGGACCCTCCTGCTGCAAAGGAGACAGTTCTGTCCCTTCTCAAAATTTCAAGCAAATCTGACTGAAAAAAAATTAGGGTCCCCAAATTAGGTTTAAGCTAACCCATGCAGGCACACAAACCTCACCACCATGCAAGAGAATGGCAGGATAGATCCTTCTGGCAGCAGGACCGCCTCATCTGCTTAAATGACTCACGAAGCTAGCATGAAGCTATACACAGAGTCCCTTCAGGAAACACAGAAGGAGCACATATAATTTCAATATATTCAGTTCTCAGCCTCAACCTCATCATAAGCATAAGACAAAATAGTGGCTAGAAAACCAAGTCTGAAGTCAAATAAAACCATTCTTAACAGTAGGAACTGATTATTATGTGTCGTCTTCTCAGTGTCTGGAATGAAGCAGGGGGGGACAAAGGAGAGGGTATCCAAAAACTGAAAAGGAGCCAGAAGTCCACACTTACAGCCAGTATTAGTTCACTTAACTGTTCCATTTATTGATAATGAAAGTGTTGGAGACTTTCACATCCCTGCACATCAGAATATTCATCCTTAAATTTCTAAACTCTCTTCTCCAGGAAATGTAACACATACCAACTGCAAGCAGCTGTCCCCAGAAAAACAGCACTGTAACTAGTGAACACTGCAGATTTCAAAGCAAGGAAGACCTGCATGAATGCTTTCTGCATTACATAAGAAATCCACTCAAGTGTGGTCTGTGTTTCTAAAAGCACAGCTTTTGAGACTCAGTGGTCCATGCAGTATGTTTTAGGAAGTCATCCTTGACAGACTGCCTGGAAACCCTAGTAAAAAAAAAAAAAAAAAAAAAAAATCAGATTTGGCAAATCTGTCTTACTAAAACACTCCAGACCCCTCAGAGTAGCCTTATCCTGCCTGCTACTTTATCTATTTTCCACTGGCCTTCCACAATGATAAAGCTGCAGTACACCTCATCCGAAGAGTGTCAGCTTGTAAGCACCAGACTTTAAGAGCTGAAAACACAGCTGAGACTGTTGTATCGCCCAATATTCACACGCTGCTCCGCTACCCTCCTCACACACACCCCACAACCATCTCTTCTTAGGTAACCTACAGTCTAGCAACTCATTCTCGGGTTTTTTTTGGTCACTAATCCAGCAAAAACCTTTATCTCTTCTTAGGAACACGATTGGCCAGTACAGAAAAGAACTCTCCGACCTCATTCAAAACGGACAAGGTGGGGTTTTGTTAAGGTAAGCTAAGCCAGAAATACTCTTGACAGAAAATACACACTAACTTGTGACACACACACACACACACCTTCCACCACTTTAGGTATGTTTCCATAGCTGTGTTTCCAAAAAGGAAAGTAAGAATTCAAGCCATCAGACATAAGAACCAAAACTATGTGCTTTATGTCTAAATGTGCATTAAGATGAGTGAGGAAATCAAGCCTTTTCTTACCCTCTTATTTCAACTTCAAATCAGATTTTAATATTCTTCCTGTATTTCTGCAAGAGACCCCCCTTTCTTCCATTTTCTATACCAGCAAACAAAGGTGCTAAAACCAGTAGGAATAGGAGCCAAATCCACTCCCCTTCATATGTCACTGGGATTTTTTTTAGTGCTGTGAAAACACAGGTACTGCAAGGCTACATTCAGTTTAAGAAACCAGGGGAAAAAACATTCTCTATGACTTTATTTTCCTGCTCTTCAGAAAAATCCCAGGGGATGATATTATTCATCTCTTGTGCAGTGTTAGACCAGAATCAGACCGCATCTCTCATTTAGATGTGATAATTCTGATCAACCTATTTAGGTAAGAAAGTATGTATGATTCACTAGTAAATACCATTGAAAATTGGTAGGAAAAGGATATCCAGCACAGAGGAAACAAACAAAAAACCCCACTAATTTAAAAAAAAAAAGTTTCAGTATTCACATAAGCAGCAATTCAAGTACTATAGAAAACTTTTATTTTCAATAGCTCCATGCATAGCATTATCACGGGATTCATTAACTGAAAGCATTGCCTAGATCAATTCTGATCTCAAGTTGCACTTGCACTAAACCTTCTCCCTTAAGGGGGCAATCATAAGTTCTCTCCCCCTCTTCTCAGCTGCATATTTTTATGAAATATTCAAGAATTCAGTGCCTTCAGTATCTCCTCCTCTTTCAAGTTTGGATTAAATTGGCAAAACTGTGACAGTGAAGGGAGAGAAACATGTATTTTTGGTTTCCTAGGAAACCAGACTCAAACAGAACTCCAGAACTCATTTCTTGATAAGATAGACTTATTCAAAACATTACCTAACTTGAAGTTCATCTTAAAAAAAAAAAAAAAAAAAAAAAGAACAAAAAAGAACACAAACAAAGAAAACCAAACCACACCAACAAAACCACAGAAAAAAACATACACCTAATTGTCTCCCCCCAAAGGCAAGCCACTGAACTGATCCCACGGTATGCTCTGGTTCCCATCTCCCCTCACTGCAAGCCAAAACAGTAAGTACTGCTGCAATACCAGCCCATCTCTCTTCTCTCCTTTTAAAAAGAAAAAAATGGATTTTTAAACAAACTCATCTCAATTCCAAAATCCAAAGTAGTCTGGATGTTGCCAAACCTATGATTTGCAAGTCCCACTGTATCATGCAAAAGTTACTGAGCAAACATGCACACATCTGAACTATACAAACAGGAAAGTATTTTAACTTCTATTCTACAGAATCTTTATACAGAAGATTAACAGAACATAAAGCCCAGAAGCCGCCTCTAATACAACTTGATATGAGTTAGAAAATTAATCTAGAGACCTTCAAGTCTTTTCCATGCTGAATGATCTTGTTCTATGCAGTTTCTACCTTGATTATTTTCCTTATGTACTTGTTATGCATCAAGTGAACCCACATTCCTCTCTGCTAACTATCATAAAACAAAAGAAACAGGACTTGATTAGAAGTCAAAATCAAAGTACATAAGGGTCCAAAAATAAATATCTAAGAGACACTTACTGAAGGCAATCTGTACAGAAAAGTAAAGTTCTGCTCTTCACTTAAGACATTTCGAAGAATTTGGGAAGAACTGAGACATGGTTTTTGTTATCTTAAAAAAAATTCAGATGCATAACCTTTACAATACTAACTAGAATTATCGCAACTGGTATTTTAATGAAATTACGATGTATTAAACAAGAATTTATTAATTTCACAGTAGTTGGAAAGCATCTTAGCTTTGTATTATTACTTTTTTATTTCTATTTTTAAAATCAAGAGCAAATTATTCTTAGTGTTTAAAAAAAAAAAACCTAAAAAAGAAAAACCTTCTCTGTCTTGGAGGGCTTAGAGGAGTAACCCCTAAATTTAAGGGTCACAAAGCACCAGACATGCAGAAGGGAGAAAGTAAAAATTAGCATATGTTTTTAAATCAAAATGCTAGAGCCTCAGAAGTCCTGAGCCAAAAGCAGTCTTGTCATTTGTTTTTTTGTGCTTGGAAGGAAAAAAATCAAAAAGCTTTAAAGCATAATTTGACATAACTGAAAAAAGGGGGCGGGGGGAGAAAGTAAAAGTTCTTATCTTTCAGAATCATTTATAAAAACGTGACCAAGAATCGAATGCATATAGAATCAGTTATTGACAGTTTTCTTTTACAAACTCTGATGTTATACTTCCAAAAGAGCACCCAGAAGCAAGATGAAAAGTGAAAGCAAGAAGAGTGTAAAGTTTCTAGAGCAAAAGACTTAAAAAGGGTTCTACGTAGTTCTGAAGGACAGAATGTTGGTGTTTTTCCAGAGAGTTATAGGCAAGTTTCTCTGGCCATCAGGTTTTTCTGAAAACTAGCCTGCAGGGTTACGTGACACAAGCAAGGACCGGTAATTTGTACTATATTTAACATACCAACAATAGAGTCATCACAGCACTGACTAGTGTCCAGCTAGACTATTCCTACTGTTTTGATCACATTCAGATCTCAGATTAATTCATTTCTGTGCAACAAACTTATTTTTGCCCATAAAACTGAAATAACTTAAGACATACAGAGAAGGCACAGCATGTTCTACAAATTGCAAATTACACCTTTGAAGACTGGAGTTAAGACATAGCAAGTTTCATTTCAGTTGTCTCTTCCCACAAGAACTGGGGAAGAGTTAGCCCAGTTTCTCTGTGGGGTAAAAGAAAAAATGGAAAAAAAATACTAATATTAGGAGGTTGCAATCCCCTATAGGGAAGATTAGTGTAAACAGGGGAGAAGCTTTAAAAATTAAGCCAAGGACAAAATTATTTCCCAGACAGCTAGTGAGGACAGTGAAACTCTGTATACTACTTTAACCTATCTCAAATACAAAAGACTCAGACTGTAGCGCAGGCACCTTTGAATAAAAGTTACCAACCACAGGTTGTCAGACCATCCCTATGAACTGATCCTTATGATCTCAGAAGGTACTAAGAGAATAGTTAATGCTGTAGAAAGCTGGTTAGTATGGTTAAAAGGAAATTCTACTGTAAATGATTACTAATAGCTATTTATCTTCTGAAGGCCGGTTCTGGAGGAATGCATTCAGGTATGCTTAGAGTAAGAACTCCTGCTTTGAATACTTGGAAAGAGTTGGGAGAATTTACTTCCTCCAATGCATCTGTCTAATGCTATTATGCTGATCACTAAAAAAAGAAGACTCACATTAAAGATTTTTCACCCCTTTCACTGGAGGATTCTTGATTCTACAGCAAAATAAAGCAGCTTGACAGATGCAACTAAAACTAGAAGAGGCAAAATGAAATACAAAGCCTTTGCTGCAGAACAAAAAAAAAAAAAAAAAAAAACACCTTTGTCTAATCACATGATTGACAAGATAAAGATGGAGGAAGCCCATGAACCTTCCTGGTGAACCAGATGAGCAGAAAAAAAAACATTTATTAGAAAAATATCAAAACGTCATTTTGACACACAGAAAGAAAAGCTAGTATGTAGTCAGAGTTTAGATGTATTCTTTTCATGCAGTGCACCTAAGACAAACTTTAGATTTGGCTGCTATGTTTTCAAATATGTTTACTCAGCAAGAAAAGATTACCTAAATTATTTAGCCAATGCAAAAGAAGACTCAAAGTCTTTTATAAAAAGCAATTGTATGGGACAGATGATATTTCAAAAATAGCTGGACTTCAGTTACAGCATTTTACTGGTATAGCCAGAATACTACAGCATTTATGAGGGGAACTTAAGATGAAGAATAAATTCTCAATCTAACCGTAACAACTCTAAGCTGTTTTGCCCTCACTTGAGGCATTTTGATTTAAAAAAAGCTGTATAATTTTTCTGTAAAAAATGCTGTATCTTAAGAATATATGTTAGTAGTAAAAATCATGCAAGTCACTAGAAGGTTTTAGAATTAGCTTTTATGAGCAAGCCACACAGCAGTCTCAGCATCTCGTTGAGCAGCAAAATACAGACGTAAGTAATGCTGATGTTACAAAGCCTGGGATCCTAAAAAAGTTAACTTTCATGCCACCCACAAACAGGGTCAACAGTTATTCTTCAATGCCTAACCTAATCCCTCAAGACATCCCAGTGCATCTTTTGTTTTGCGCATCTTTAGACTGCTCCTATAAGCAAGAACTGTCTTCGCTGCATACCTTGCACAGCATGGAGCACGCTGTCAGTGCTTATACACAGAAAAATAAGAACACATTGGCATTTTCTTATCAAAAGCTGCAGGATACAAACCTCCAGGAAGATATGATTCACTTGCTGTGTCATCCCCATCATCTCCATCTTCATCATCACGACTCAACAAATTATTTACAGCAAGGTTTACATCAAGATTTGTTCGCTGGAGTTCCCGAATAATAATACTTCTGGACTTTCCTTGTAAAACAACTTGTGCCTGTAAGACCAGAGTATAAATTGGTTACTGGTCATTCTCAGCTCACCAACCACGACTCATAAGAAAAGAATGCTAAATTCTAAAAGAAGTCTAATAAAAAATAAAAGAGGTATTATTAATTCTCCAGAAGTCAAACACAGTACATACGGACAAAGGCTCACACAGATTTTTCACAGTATCTTGTACTAGATATTGAACCTTCTCTCAGTTCACGTTAGGCCACTGAATTCCAACTTTGATGCTGAATTTCCTAGTGGTCTACCTCATAATCCACCTCTCGAGATGCTTAATACTGTAGTTAAAGGATAAGCAAAATCTGGTTTTGAGAATATGCTGTATGTCTCTATAAAAATGTTTAAACTTACTATGTCAATCAACAGTTTTGCAATCAACTGTTGTTCCAAAACTACACCTCAATCCCTCTTTTTGACACTAGGTTCTCTTTTCCACTGCCCTTCAACATGTAACTACCTTATTTCCTCTGTTTTTCTCATAATTCTGCAATACTTAGATTTTTATTAGCAAAGTGCAAATGCAGAAAAAAACCTTCCAAATGTTAAACAGATGCAATGAATTTATAGAACCCAGAAGCTTTCTGGTCTATTCCACTACCCTAGGACTCAGAGCATTTTGTTTTTCCAGACAGACTACCCTCTGCGGAATGCCACAGAAGATGACAGAGCTCTGGAAGGTCACAAACTGTGTGAAGAAGGTAAGAAACCAGCACTGAATGTTTTCCTAACACGG
Organism: Grus americana; assembly: GCF_028858705.1. Classification (NCBI taxonomy): domain Eukaryota; kingdom Metazoa; phylum Chordata; class Aves; order Gruiformes; family Gruidae; genus Grus; species Grus americana. The sequence goes on along the minus strand of NC_072853.1, from coordinate 22,887,721 downwards.
TAAAAATGAGGCACCAAATAAAACAGTCTGTTGACAAGCAAAAAAAGAAAGGGACATTTAAACAGCACAGAAAGGTAAACTTTTTGTCATAATTGTCTATGCCAGAAGTTGACAAATTTTCAAGACACTGCAGAAGCCAGTTTGTCACTGGTGGGTCTGTAGACACCTTGCCTGCTAGGTCCTGTCTTGTGCCAGTCATGCTATAGGCCATTCAAAGCACACAAGCAGATTATCTTTGGCCTAACAACTAACATCTGTATTGCAAATGTAGACGGGCAACTTGTTTTGAACTAAGAATTAAAATGCATTAACTAGTCAGGTGTTTTCAAAGTATTATTTTCTTCAAACATGGAGGAAAATGTTGTTTTAACAAGCTCCAGTTAATGACACAATGTAAAGTCCATCAGGCTTTAGTGCATTAAGAGGCAAAAGCAGAGCAATCTATATTGAACATTCATCAGTTACATTCATAAAAATTAAGCAGAGGTGTCCATGAAGAAAATTTATTAGTATTTTAAAGAGATTAAATATGTTTAATGTCTTTCATTTAAATCTAAAATGGATCACTCTGTTTACCAAACAAGGAAAAAACCAGTCAACCTGCCCCTGTTCCTTATACTCCTTCAAGAAACTTAACTTTATTAGCTACATGCTTGATACATTTCTCAAGTATGTGATTTTCTCACTACATCTTCCATCTGCAAATGAACAATGCATGACATTCCTCATCTAGATTAAACACATACCTTGCCTTAGTGGAAGTTTGGGAAACAAAAATTCTAGAATCCAAAAAAAAATCTATCACTCATACTACGCGTTTAAGAAAAAAAACAATTCAGCTAGAGAAAGTCAATCTTTTCAATTATACGTCATTACTCCTTGGAGAAAAAGCACTACTGTAACAACACATTCCTGTTCACATGCTATGAGAAGCTCTCCAGGTTTTTGGCAACAAGCAGTTTCTAGCTCACGTACCTGTGAAATGAGTTCCTCTGGAATGACTGATGCTGGAATCACTGGTTGTGGTTGACTCCCCAGCAGTCCAGATCCTCTGTCACGTCCTGTGCGTATAACTCTGGTCTGCCTTCGAGAATCTCGAGCTCCAGCAGATGATCTACCAGAAGATCCTCCACCACTTCCACCAACCCCTGAACTCCAGCGACTTCTAGAAGATTTAGATTACAATTTTTTTTATATAGCAGCATACTTTGGGAACTACTTCAAGAAATACGTCTTTAGTTTTATTATTAATAACTTGTAGACAGTCTCTGAAAAATACTGCAGATTGTCTTCACAGACAAACATTATGAAAGTATCTCTCAAAACTAGAAAGAACAAGAGTACCAGGCAATTGATAAAGTTCTGAATTACACAGAAGAAATATAAAACAGGACTCCAACTAGAAATTGCACTCTTTCCTACTGATATAGTTGTGTGGATGTATACATACATAAATACACGCATGCACCAATTCCCAGACTTTCCAAAAGCAACAGTATTAGCAGTGTAACATCTAACATTCTGCTGTTAATTTGCTATTATAAAGCACACATGCACCAGCTTCATGGTCAGTGGACTCTGACAGAAGGTTACTATACTCAGATGGGTCTTTTAAAATTTCTGAGACTTGATTTACATTAGAAATTGCTTAAGATAAGACTGGAAAAATTAAGTAATCTTTACTGCAAAAGAAATCTTACACTAGATAGTTCTCTGATCCTCATGGATGGTTTTCAAGAGATACTCTACTCTGGACCTATTCCTATTGGAGAAATTAACATCAACTGTATAAGTTGCAAAATCATGCCTAAACTGACTGAACAGCTTTTTCATTTCTATGAGTCAGTATCAAAACAAGGGAGTAAAAAGGCAGTGATTTGGAGAAATAGACAACTTGCCATCATTACAACTTTCCACTAATCTTAACACCACAGAACTATGTCAACTGAATCTGTTCTGGAAGTAAGAGGAGATACTCTGCTGTCATGAAAGGTTAAGACTCCAGTTTGTTCTCCAAGGGTAACTAAACTTTATTGTACAAGTCTACCTTGAAGGATATTGGATATGGTATTATTGCTATTTAATAATCAGTATCAACAGAGCTTTCCTGCTCTCAACCACCCTAATCCTTAATCTCCTTACAAGAAAAGAAAAGACAAGAAAAAAAGGTATGTTCTCTGAAACAGTATCTAATAAATTCACGTTAAAACTATACCACATGTAGCTATAAAAGCTAATTAAGTAAGAATACTTGTCTTACATTTTATGGCTTAGGTTGATTACTAGCATCCTTCTCTTTTTCTGTTGTTGGGTGGGTTTTTTTTGTTTCCTCCTGACAAGACCATGCAATCACAGAATAACTCAAGTATCTGCCTAAACCAAGGCCCTGTCACAGACACAGCTAAATTTTCAGGATCTAGCCAGTGACCGCACAGACAATGACACGACAAAAAGCAATTCAACGATGGCTTTAGGAAAAGTCTTGTCTCATGAGTTAGAAAAAGAGCTCTAAAAAAGGATACTACTGAAAATGGAAAAAAGAGACAAAAAACCCACCACAAAACCAAACCCAAACCAAAGAAGAATGTGACATTTTAAATAAAATGAGCCAGTTAATCTGTTTCTAAAGGTGAGAAGAGGGCTGAAGGGAAAAGAAGGGGGCTGAGGGGAAGTCAAATTCTTCCTACACAATCTCAATTCAACTCTCACCAGAGATGTGGGTTTAAAGAAAAGGTTACATATTAGCTTTTAATACCTATTACATATTCATTTTCTACTTTAAGTTATAAACTATCAATGACAGACTTAAGACATCTAACAGTTAAAACCATTTATACCCATAATTTCAATATTCTAAGTGTGTACTAACTTGGTCCTATTACAGAGGGGAAAAAAAATCATAAGGACACAGCTATTCCTATTAAAGTGGTCTAAACCTAGAATAAATATTAATATAGAATGGAAATCTTTCTGCTCATTTCTGCTCACCTACTAGTTTTCCACATCTCTCCCATGCCCACTAGCATGCTAGCAATTTTCCAAATCCAGTGATCTAATCTAAGGGCACCACAGTTTGAATGTTTTTAGACTCAGTTTACTAAATTAAGTATTCCCTTCATTTAATAGAACAGTTATAGTGTCTACTGCTACTCTACTAGTTCGGTCACTTTCAACTATCTAGTTCTGAAACATGCAAGGGAAGAAATTAGGAACTCTTCAGTTGGTCTCCGAAGCACGTAGCCACAAATAATTTTAACCCATTACGCTCAGGTAAAAATAACAAGGAAAAAAAGTCTTACACTTCCTACAGTAAATTTTTAAACATGACAATATCAGTTTGCCTTTAAAGTTTAACACATGGATTTTAGTTTCAGATGCACAAAGGTTTCTCAAAAAGTTTAGGGGGGTGGGTTATCTTTCATGCAACTAAGCCCCAGATGAATTTAACTTATTTGGTAACATAAACAACGAATTCCCTCCCATGGAAAAGCTGTAGTTCCTCCCTCTTAACAAATCATTCACATGCAAAACCCACAGTTTGTAAACACAATTCTCCTTACTATGGTTAGTAACCTTAGGAAGCAGTACTGTTCAACACGTCTTACAATAGCATATAATGAGGAGTTCACTATGATTATGCAATGAAGATTAATTTACATTACTATATAAAGGGACACCATCAATTTTAAAGCTAATGACAAAAAATTGAATCTGTATAGTACATTTAGTATAAAATACAATTTTAAAGGTTCTAAGCGACAACCTTTTCAAAACGTTCCCTTCCCATTACTACATATAAAGCCCCAACAAAACAGCACTCATTACTTGGGGCAGGGGAGAGGAAGGCACAATAAAACCGAGCACACAAAGGTCTGCAAGCATAGATAACGAAGATTCTTCCTGCATAAATGTGCTCATTTTACTTTATGCTGCCAGCCTATCAAGGTCTAAATTGATAGTGTCCCTCTAAAAAACTGCTTTTCAAAATCAAGGAACTAAAAAACGTTCAAAAAAAAAAGACAACACAGCCAAAACCAAGTTATTCTTCACACGTACATGAAGAACACTCCGTATCCTAGGTACTGAAGGGTCACTTGCATATCTGTTACTTTAACCAAGTCAATAATATTTTATTATACCCTACCTACACAACTGCTGTAATTATACGTTCCCTTATACATACTACATACAATTTATATATGTGTATACACATATACTCAAATATGGAACAAACAGATTGCAGCCTCAATCCTATCAAAACTTACCCAAGGGTGTTGCCTGCCAGTCTGCCCAGAGTTTCAGAACCAGACAGAAACCATGGGGAGTCACTAGTCCTGCCTGGCCTGGATGTCCTTCCTGCCCCTGAGCCACTGTTCAACTTTGAACTGAAAGTAAAAGATGGTAAATCAGTCACAAAACAATCCCAAATGGGTTAAGAACAAAACCTGGAATCCCAGGTCTAAATTCTCAGGGACTTAGTCTGGTAACATACCAGCTTAAGCAACACCCTTGGGGAATACTCCAAGCTAATCTAACTGTATATTAAGTAGTACACTGGAAAAAGAAAGTGGAAAGCACACCTAACATCTTCTGTACATCGGCAATCCGTAATAGCACAGTTGCAAATACATATTAAGCTAATTAGTGATTTACGTTAGCCACTGCGCTGTTTTCAGTTAGTGTATATGTACACATTATAATCACCAGGTGTTCTATCCATAAACCTGAGCCTGAGTATGCTACTTCAATATTAAGAAGTGTTTTACATTCAAATATGAACCATTAAATGGTCCTATTAAGGGGGACTTACCTGGACTGAAGACAACACGTCTAGAAAGTGAGACTCTCCAGATCAGACCACTTTCAGAGTGGATTCTACATGAGGCTTAACAATTTAACACAGTTTCTTTCATAAGGATTATTTTTGGAGGGGTTTGTTTCTTGATGTTAAAGAGATCCTGTCTCACTTCTTTTAGAATAACATCTACTACTTATTCCCTACACCAGTTTGTCAATCTAGTCTGTTTGGCTGCATCACCATAACCATTATGTATCTCCTCAAAGTACCATTTCAAAGGCAATCTAGTTTAAAAACAAACACAAAACCAAAAAAGCAGCCAAGCTGCTCATCCAGTTCAAAAGAATGATTTAATATGAAGAAAAGTGTTTCTTACCCATCATTATTATCTGGTTTACCCAATTCCAATCTGTCTGGTTGAACTGAAAAACCAATCCTGCAGACTCTACCATCCTATATTTAAAACAAGAAAAACCAAGTGTCCAAAATTGAAGTGTAAAACAAGTTACAGAAAAAAAAATACAAACAAAACCAAGTCTTCAGTTAGTGAAGACGGTCGATCTATTTGATGTTAGAACAATTAATTTTAACTGTATGGTTTCAAGTTTGTTATCTGAGTAGATTTAAGTCATTTACCTCAAGAAGAAATGCAGCATGATTTGGTCCCACCACACACTGTTTAATAGTGGCCTGTTCCAATACATTCAAAGGAGGGTGGCTGAAAACAGAAAGTAAGCATGTATAACATTTTTAAACTTTTAAAGTAAAAAAAAACCCAAAACAAACAAGCAGTATATGGAAGGAACAATATGCAGTGATGGAACAGTCAAGAATGACTAAATATGTGCATTAGTTGAAGCAACTATGATGTATTTTTAGTCATTAAGCACAGAAAATGCAGAACAAAACCTTAAAAGGTGATAGAGTTTTCATTTAATTTGATCAGCAACAAACAACAGTGGTTATACTTCAAATTAAGGAGTCATTTCATAAGGAGGGTATTTAATAAAATAATTTATCGCAACTGAAAACCTAACATTTTCTTCCTAATATAAGAACTGTGTTATCCGAAGCATTTCTCAACTTTAGTATTAGTAGTATTGAGGCTTTTTAAGGCTTTAGATAAAGTACAATCATTTGCTTCATGTTGCTGTTAGAAAAATTGTACTTTCCTAAATGATTTACAGCAGTATGCAATACGCCTTACCTGTTTAAATTATATTTGTTCAGCTTCTCTGAAACTTCCCTTAATCTGAAACAAAAAGAAATGAAGCTGTTGTTTGAAAGGCATCCTGCACAGTACACAGCACCCGCTTAAGCGGCATATTTACGATATTATGGGAACAACTTACCACCACATTCAATGAAGTTCAATATAAATACTACTTGGTGTCAGGAATCTGTATAAGAACTGGATGGCATTCAGCTTCAAATGAGGTTTTTTGTTTTGGAGGTTTTTCACTTTAAAGTTCTACCCTTCCACCTACTATCTTGCCACAAAAAACATGTTTTCTTGCATTTCTATGTGTTTTGCAAGTCGTTACCAAAAAGCACTACTCTTTCCTTGTTATCACCATTTACAACTTTACACACAAAATAAGCAGATGAAGCAATGAGCATCAACTATAGATATACTTGTGTTTCCTCGTATAAGCTTGAATACAGTATCCCAGAACAGATAGGATTATCATTTTCTAGGAAATCCAAGTACGTGGTGTGTCAGAGCCAAAAATATGACAGTAAATTCCCCAAACCAGAAAAGTCAGGAAAACAGATGCACAAAAGCCAGCGTCAAAAGGGATGAACAACAAACTTTGACTAGTAGACGAAACAATCCAGAGAAAATTCACTATATATAAGGTTATGTTAAACATCGCCTTTATTAAAAGGGAATGTTTCCAAAAGTACTTCCATCTCACTTTCACGGCACCTCACCAAATGAAAGATCAGAACCCAAAAAAGGGCCAACCCATAGACCACTCCTTCTTAGAGGGTACCATGTCCAAAAGTAGAAACTGACACAGTAATTTCTAATCCACTTAGAAAAGATCTTCCCCAAGCAGCAAAGATACTCTTGTAATATCAGGTAGGTATTTCAGGTAAAACTTAGGCTCCTTTCTTCCCAAAGATGACAAGCAATCTGAAAAAGCCCCTAAATACCTTCCAATTTTAGTTAGAATATTCACATTATATTAAGATACAAAACCAAGAGGAAGCCTGTAAAAATAACACAAGATCTTCCTAATTAAGGAAAAAAATCCCAACTTTCCCAGCATTCCACAAAGTCCTAGGTCCTCCTAGCATTCCACAGATTTCCTCCTTAATCAGCAACACCTTTCTAAACCTAACAAAAACACAGGCACACCAGCACTGTTTTCCTCTGTCTGAATCCATGTCTTCAAACCCTTTCTTTTTACTTGCTCCCCTTTGGTTTCTACACACAGACTGCTATGGACAACAGACTTCAGTTACTTGCAAACCCTGAGCATGAGAAAGAATACAGATTAGAGGTCCAAACAGCCAAGTCTTAACATTATCATCGGTGTTTAACTCTAAAGTGCTCATCCTGAGGGGAAAAAAAGGGGGAAAAAAAAAATAAATAAACGTCTGTTTGAAAAACAAGATCATTTATACTGATAGAAGTAACTTTCAAGCACAAGAAGAAAGGACCACAGTGAAAGGAGAGCAGGAAGGAAGTGAACGTGCTTAGAATCGCCTTTTGCTATCTAAGCCAAGCTGCTGGTTTCTAAGTAGGCAATTTCACACTCCCAATTTCCAGCCACAGGCCAAGAGTACGCACATAGGTAAGGTTCTGCGAAGACAACCCACAAAAGGGAAAGAGAACGCAAATTTCACGTGCAATCTGCATGAAAGGTACCCCACAAGAGTGAACTACTGTGGGAGAATGTGGAACGAAGCCCAAAGATGAGTGGCACACACTCCACAGTTTACCATCACACTTTTATAAAGCAAGCAGGGATCTGCTGCATAATATATGACAAGTTAAATGCCCCTGAACTTTCATGTCTTAAGTATATCACCTAACAGTTTCCCAAAGGAATCTTGAGCAGTTTTCCATTAACATTTCTCCTCTAGACAAGCATGAGTAATAATTATGGAATAGGAAAACCTACCTTTAAGTTTATTGCACTGCCTATATGAAAAGCTGATGGCAAATAAAGTAGCGCTTTACTGGAGATGGTTACTAGACTAGTCTATGAGCAACATTTAAAGCTTCCTTATCTGAGCTTTGCGTCACAAAACCTGAGCACTACCAAAGAAAGACATTTTTCAATTTGTAAAAAAATCATAATCCCTTTTCACTTGTAAAAAAAATAATGAAGTGATAGGGAAGAAATATGCACAGAAAGCTAAGTCTTGCATACTCAGTGAATCTATTAGTAACACCAATTTCAAGAGAGTAGGTCTATCTGCAACAAGCATAGGTCAAAAGAGATTTAACATTATTGAAAAGAGGCTGCTATCAACATTTAAGAGGAGGGAGCAGAGAAGGATATAAGTGATGATGCTGAAAGTACTAAACTCTCCTACAGAAAGAAAAGAAAAAAGGAAAAGAAAGAAAAACTACTTCACCTCCCTCGTATGCGACTGCTGTAATAGCAAAATTACCAAGTACTGCCTAATAAGCTTAGAGAACCATGAGGACTTGAATTTGACGCACACAGCACCAAGTAAAAAGGAGTAGTTCCCCAGTGCTGCATCCTGCTGGGCTGCTGGTTTCATCCCCGCTTCCCTCCTGCTGTCTTTGTGCTGCCACCAGCATTCATGTGAACGCCAGTCACAAAACTAAACCAGCAGAAAAACAAGAGTAAAACGGAAAGATGTGTTTGTGTATTCTGTACGGAGAATATGTTTGAGCAAATAAAACTCCTAAATAATTTCACAAAAACATTTCCTGCAGCAATCCAAGCCTTTCTACTTACACAGTTGCATGATACTGTACTACTGACCCTCTGAAGGAAAAAATACAAAATGCATATTTAAGATGAGGTCAATACAATTTTAAGAATACAATTCAATAATTTCAACTGATGGTGCACTGGAGAAAGAGGTACAGGCACAGATGATTTAATCAATTCTTGCATCAAGGAAGGCCAACACTTCCACTGAGACCTTTCTGTGGTAAAACAAAACCCTGATGTGAATACCTGGACAGGCTAAGCTTTGAAAAATTCTCATTAAAAGCAATTAAACTGTTTCAAAGGACAAAGTTAGAAGCAACATGTATTTTGCTCACAAAATGATTTTTGGGGAAATACACTAGCTCACCACACTTTTAGACAAAAAAGTTTAGTGGTGATGGCTTCTGTGTTAAGACACACATTCTTTAAATATCCCTATCAATATTCATCCAAAAACAGTCGTGAGGAAAACAAAAAGTCCGTTTGTCCAGCCAAGTAGGGATTGCTTCAATTTTAAGTTTTTGCAGCTCCAATTTCTAGCCTCTCCATGCTGATTGGAATAGAAGGGAACTACGTTCACACTAAGCAACTGAAGAGGCTCCACATCAGGACTACCGGAGCTCAGACATGTTTATTCATCACAAGATATTACTTCTCTCAAAGTACATTTCTATTTCCAGGTAAGTTTATCTGAGGACCCATCCTTCCACCACATTTGCTTTATAAAACCAAGTTAGGCTCAAAAAAAAAGCGAGAGCTACAGAGAAACTCCGTTTCAAAATACTAAGTATCTTACAGAAATACTGAACTTCAGTACATTTTAAAGTAACTTTATCCTATTTAAACAAGTGCTTAAATACACATAAGCAAAATTCTGGCTTACAATTTGTGCTTTTACCCAGCTTGCAAGAATTGGAATGTTCTGTTTTAAAGTCAGCAGGCTGTCCCAAGAATTACTTTTAAAAGACACCAGGGACTTCTATAATCAATGTTCACCATGTTCAGTTCCCTCCAGCAGTCAGTCAGTAGCAGTCCTACCTTGCCAGTCATCCTGCAGGAATATTCAACCTTCTCAAGTATTTCCATCATGCCAGCAACAGTTCACAGACCAAAAAACAAACCATAAGACATAAGCAGAACTTTCTTACTGCTATAAGGTTTTAGGATAGATCAATGAATGTACGCTCATCCTTCTGCCCATGTGTTAGGAAACAGCTACAAAAATAAAGGAAAAAAACCCAACAAAAACCAAAACACACCTACATCATCTATAGTCAGTGAACATTTGCAAGACCTTTTCAAGCAGGCAAGTAACATGAAAAGCACAGTGCATTGTAAATAGGAATCTCATGAAGAACGATTTGCATAATTTTCCCCTCAAAAACTTACTTGCTGTCGAATAGAAACAGTATTTACAGGTGCTAATATCTAATCTGACATTTCACAGTTTTGGTCTAATAACAGTATATCTAGCACATTTATTTATAAGTATTAAAGCAATTTCTGCCATCTCGGAGATTAATTTCTGTAACAATATAAAGAAAGCTATTTTTCATTTCTCTCTGCAACTTCAGACTAAATTTTTAAATGTCAGCTAGGTCTTTAAAGAACACACAGTAAAAATCACTTAAGTGAAGCAATCCAAACAAAGGATTTAACTGCAGAGATGTAAATTAAAATGTTTTCATGTTGCATGTCTCCAGAAAGAAGGAAGTCTTTCTGTACTCAGCAAGTAACACTACAGAGTCCCAAACAAAATCTTCAGAAGATTCTCTTGGATTTTTCCTGAAGTTGCTCCTTTATAGCCTTAAAGAATTTATTTGTACATTTTAAAGTCAAAATATCACACAGGAGCCCCACCACTTCAGCACCACATGGTGATGTTAAGAGTTGCAGAGGAGAAGTACATTTAAAAAAACCAAACAAACAGCTTGCTATGACGAACAACTTTGAGTAGGGAAATTAAAAATAAAACTAATTTAGCCCTGGTAGGTTTTTTTAAGTGATCGGGCCTCTCTTAATATGTCAATGAAGTCTGCAAGCCAACAAACTTAAGAGACTTTCACACCGGAGCAGAAAGTATACAGGAACTGATAAAACGCTTTTCCAAGGGAAGGCTAACAATAAGCAGATATCCAGGGGGGAGGACGGGGCAGACGGGGACCCAAAAAAACCAAAACCCACCAACTCAAGCACTGGGAAACAGTACTAACAGACCTATCAACACTTCATAATACAGCCTTTATCTCCATCCCTCAGTTGAGACCCAGGGAGGCAGTTATGTGGCGCATTAACAGGGTGCAGCCCAGCAGAGCTGCACAGCCTCCAGATCAAAGCCCTTGCACACTTGCTGGTCTTGAATCACGTGGAAATGAGCTTCTGTGTCTACCGGTGTCATGAAAACAGAGTCTCAGAAATGCAGAAAATGGACATGCAGAAAATGGACACTCAGCTTAAGCAAGAACATTATCTTTGTTTCCTGATCCCAGGATGTCTTGGACACTGAACGCTGTCATTGATGTAAAGTCACATCCAGCTATCTTCCATGCCACAGTACGGCATAGAAAAGGATCCTACTCCTCATCGCCATTTCAACCTTAGAAAGCAGTTTCCAAAGAGATAACCTTCCACAGTTGCTGTACCAGACACCTTTCTCCTAATCGAGCACATTAAGAAATAAAGGTGAAAAACCTCTTCTCCATCTAGAAGGTGTTTGTGGAGAAGGGGAGAAGATTAAAGTGTGCTTTAAGTATTAAGTCATTCTGGGTAGTAAGAGGGGGAGAAGGGGGGACATCCAGTAAAAAAAAAAAAAAACAAAACCTTAAGTACCACACAAAAGCAGGCAATAACATTACCTGTAGAAAATATAAAGTAAGGCACATTAAAACAAACAAACAAAAAAAGTGCAAGTATAATAAGACAGCCTCCAGGGTAACCAATGCTACTCAGCAGTGGGGTGGGACAACCTGTTTAGACTGTAATACACAGATCACTGAAACAAACAAGATGACAAAGCAAGTCACTGCTCCACTCAGTCAGTAATCAGGTATACCATGGCTTACAACATGTCCTCTCCCCATTCCAAGGAATATAAACCAGGACTAGTCAGTTATTACATACTAAGCCAACACCTACTTCTCAGAAAATCCCTGAGCTGCAAATTGTTGTAAGTTGGAAAAGCATCACTGTACGTTTTTCCTATTCTAGTACTCTTCTCCTGTCATCTAGCACTGGTTACTGCCACAAACAGGAGGAAAACAAGACTGTCGCAGCTATTCTTATGTTTCATGGTATCAACCAACACAGGTTTACAGAACATGGCTCCCAAACTTCATTTTCTATTTTGTAAGATTGTTAGCTTGATAAAGGTAGTTCTGACCATTTAACAGTCCTCTCTGGAACAATGGTAGCACACTGTGCTGAATCAGTAAGTTGTAGCAGAAAGGTAATATGGCAAACACAGACAAATTATTCTCTTGAAAATAGGTTTTTGCAATATCCCTGAAAAGTCTTCAGGTAATACAGTGATTACGGAAAGTAAATTCCCTTGCAGTAGACCATTATTATTTCATGATATAACAACAGTGATATAGATAATGACCTATATCGAAAGTCAGGTATAAGCTAGCCCACAACAAGGTTAAAACAGGACAAAAATTAGGAAAGACAGGATAGTGTCAATAACATCAGAAGGTTAAAGACAGACACCCATCAATATCTTATATTCAGAATTAAACACACACTGCATAGGCAGGTAAAAATGACTTATCCATCTTCTTCACCCTACAGAGGGTAAGCGTATATTTCAGCTCTGGTTTTAAGAAAGCACAGCAGATTTCATATCACTGTACAGGAGAACGAGGGGAAAGCAGTAGATATGGTCTATCTAGACTTTAGTAAGGCTTTTGACACTGTCTGCCCTAACACCCTCACAGACGAGCTCATGAAGTATGGATGCACGAGCAGACAGTGAGGTGAATTGAAACCTGGCCCATAGGGTGGTGATCAGCAGCATGAAGTCTAGTCGGAGGCCAGTGACTAGCGGTATGCCCAGGGGTCAATACCAGGTCCAGTCCTGTTCAACATCTTCATTAATGATCTGGAGGAGGGGGGCAGACCGTACCCTAGGCAAGCTCACAGATGACACCAAACTGGGTGGAGTGGCTGATATACCAGAGGATCATGCTGCCACCCAGAGCACAGCAACCTCACAAAGTTCAACAAGAGGAAGTGCAAAGTCCTGCACCTGGGGAGAAACAATCCCACGCACCGGTATATGCTGGGAACTGCCCAGCTGGAAAGCAGCTCTGCAGAAAAGGACCTCGGAGTCCTGGAGAACACCAGGTTGAACATGAGCCAGCATGTCTTGTGGCAAAGAAGGCGAATGGTATGCTGGGCTGCATTAGACAAAGCATTGCCAGCAGGCTGAGGGAAGCAATCCCTTTATTCAGCACTGGTGAGGCCACACCTGGAGTTCTGCATTCAGTTTTGGGCTCCCCAGGTCAAAGAGACATAGATATACTAGAGAGAGTCCAGCAAAAGGTCACAAAGATGATTAAGGGACTGGAGCATCTCTCCAATGAGGAAAGGCTGTAAGAGCTGGGACTGTTTAGCCTGGGGAAGAGAAGGCTCTGGGGGCATCTTATCAACATACATAAACATCTACAGGGTGTAAAGAGGACGGAGCCAGGCTCTTTCCAGTGGTGCCCAGTGACAGGCCCAGAGATGATGGGCACAAACTCAAACACAGGAGGTTCTGTCTGAACATCAGGAAACACTTTTTTATTCTGAGGGTGACCAAACACTCGCACAGGTTGCCCAGAGAGGCTGCGCAGTCTCCATCTTTGGGAGTTATTCAAAAGCTGTCTGAACACAGCCCTCGGCAACCAGCTCTAGATAGCACTGCTTGAGCAGCGGGGTGATTCTGAGGGGTTTTTGCTTTCAGGATGTGATCTCCACACATTTGACTTGGAGGCATGGCAACAAAAGGACTTTTTTTGCCATTGAAAAGCTAGGAGTTCATGTTTTGCTATAGAATCTCTGTAAGGGCAGTGGCTTAGAAAAAAGTTACACCAAGGAGTCAGAGAAGTGTCTGAGACGTATTATTTGGACATTGAGTAAAAATATCCAGGTGGCAGTACTCTGTATCTCTAGCAGGAACAGAATCCCTCCAGCAAGACCAGGGGACAGCCACCTGTAGGACTTGTGAAATGCAGCATTAGGTTTGCCAGAACTAGATGCCTATGATTAATGATGAATTTCTAGGCTGACTGACTGGTTCTTCTAATTCAAAATCTACTTAGACCCTTTCTTCACATTTATCATTTAAGTGACACTGAAAACATGACCTTCTGAATAATAATTTAAAAAAAAAAAAAATCAACAAATAACCCACAAAAAAACCCCCAACAAACCCACAAAGCACAGCCATAACCTAGCTCAAGAGGAATATAAAGTCAATCACACTTTTTAAATAAGCAAAAACCCAATCCTAAAACAGCTGATGCAGCATGGCCCTTTTCTGGGGGAAAAAAAATGATAATGAAAAGTTTGAGTATAAACAGAAAGAAATCACAGATGGTATGATCCTGACAGGACTAGCACATAGCAGTTACAGCACACCTACATACGTTATTTAGCACAATATCCAGAGGATTTGTTAATAAAGTAGATTTACAGCTACTGGTTGCCTAAATGCCTAGCGGTGTTTCTGTGGAAAAAAAGAGAAAAACACTACAGGAGAATGAGTCAGCCTCAATCTGATGTTATTCTATGATAGTAGACTTCCAAGAATATGGGTCACAGATTCAGGCAATACAAAACAGAAATCTGTTCTCCATTGTAGAATGCATCAAATCATCATTCTCTGTTCCCAGATTCTGTTCAACTGCACAAAGTCCTTGTAGATGCGAAGAATTTCTGTTTAACATTTAGCAGAAAGCTATTTCTTCAGCCAGAAGACCACTAAAAGCTAAACAATTGGATCAACTAACTCAGTTGCGTGCAAGTTCCAAATCTTACAACAATGAAAGCTGCAAGCTATTTAGCTATCTGTCATTTCAGCAAGTGTATGCTTCTGTGATAGCAAAATGCAGATAATGGAAATTTAGAACCCCATGGTTGTCTTCAAGGATACTTGAAAAATATTCCCATGAAATAATGTGAGCCAGTATTATTACTATGTTAAACTACATATGAATGCTAGCTACCAAAATGTAGCTAGGACAGCGTACACTTGTTTGACTAGAATGAGTGAAACTTAAAAGACCACATTTAGACAAGGGGAGGGGAATCATTATTTTTTACTGTCAGACTGTTTACTGTAGTGATTCCACTAAAAAAAAAAATTGCTATCAAAATAAAAATCCAGTCATTGTAAAATCTTAACACCTTTTTGTGTCCCATACTGATATATCGTTAAAGCTCCTTCAAGAGTTAATTAAGAGTCACCAGGGAGGCTGTGTATTTACCAGCACACCAGCTTAGAGCCAGGAGAGTCAGGTTCTGGTCCCAGCTGAGGCTACTGTGGGAACCCAAATCATAATCCCTCCAACCATTCTCCCTTTCATTCTTGCTCTAAGCTTTTGGAAGCCATGACCACTATGTGCAAAGTTGGAGAATGGCCTTTGATTAGAGTATTCAAATGCTACAAAAATATTTTTAAAAGTAAGAACTGTCTTGTTACTAGATACTTTGTGCGTTGGCTGGAGAAAAGCAACAGTATATTTTGTATAAGTGATTTTATTAAAAACAAAGCACAAACAAGACACTGAATTCTAACTGCTTTGCAATAAAGTGCAGCATGCTTATTCACATGCTGAATCAGTTTTAGCAATAGGGAAAGATCATTTAGCGTGTCCAGTCCTTTACTTGCCAAATCCTCCAATTCCAAGGCTTGAAGTCTTCAACAAAAACTCTGATATCGCAGTACTATCCACATGTCACTTTTTCAAACTTGTTAAAAACTGCCTTTTAAATACCATGGACTACCCTCCTTACCCTGCACTGTCTTCTACTGAACATACATCTTTAAAACCTTCCTTTCAGGCACTGCATCTTTGATTTAGATAGGAATGGAATGAGACCTGGCATAGGGAGTAGAGAGCAAGCACCATGCCAGAAAAACAAGCAGCCAAATCGCTTTGTCAGATGCACACTGCAGGCAAAACAACACAAAAAGAAAACCCAGCTTTTGAGGTGCACAGTTCATCACAATACTCTTTTGCATTGCTGAAAAACAGATTCTTTTTTTTTTCCATCTGTCTGTACCACAGCCACAAAACTCCAGGTGCTTCCCCTCAGCATAACTAGTATTTTGGTTCCTCTACAAGAACTCATGAAGCAGTACCATTTTGTACCTCCTGCTTCACATTTTGCCTGCGGCCATGCTATTTCAGGTAACAATCTTGCCAGATATAGATTTTGCACCACAAGAGAAAGAAACAAAGCCTTGACTATTCCAGCAAAGGGCCTGTTTTCCCCCCATGCCCTCCCATCAAGAGCAGGGCAATCCCAGCCAGATTACATTCTGCCTACCCAATGTGCCCCACAATGACAAGATTCTATGATTTATATCGTTGGAATGTTTTATTAAGTATCTTTAAATCTCTGTTCTAGAGACAGATACATTTTGCCAAAGTCAGCAAATTGCATAAATAATGCCTTTAAAAAAAAAAAAAAAAAGAGAAGGAAAACTGCTGTTACTAATGTACTGTGGTCAAAGCTGAAGAAAAGTTTCAACAGCTTAAGAAAGAGATCTTCATTAAAGGTCAGACAACAATAACTCAGTTGCATTAAAAGGAAAACCAATACAAAATGGATTAAAAGCCATAAATCCTCTTTAGAAGAACACTTCTTGATATTTACTAGAAAGAGAAAAAAACCACAGCTATGATTATTTTCAGGCTGGATAGAGAACAGCAAAACTTCATACCATAAATGAAAGAATAAACACTGAGACACATTTAAGAAAATTAATTTTGCAAGATTAACAAGAAATGAAAGTCATACCACACTTATTGAAGGAAGTGACAAACCCCAACGGCTTCAAATGACAACAGAGTAAGGCCTACAGCTCTCATTCAACTGCATTCACAGGGTAAGTACTTTCCAGTTAAGTTTTTGGTAAAAACAGTGTAGTACTGTTCATATTTGTAGTATACTATTCAAATACTGTAGTATTTGTTCATATTAAGTCAATGCCAGACTCTGCACTGGAAGCTTAACTGTGAAATTATAATTTTTAGTAGAATCCAGAGATCCCAGTCAAGATCCATCTCACTGTATCAGAACTACCTATGTATATAAAGAGCTAATCTACTCCAAAGGTGAAAAATGTGAGAGTTTGAGGAAACCTAATGGAGAATAGAGAATGAAACATAATGAAAGACTGTAAGCAAATTTTAAAAATGTTGTTTTAACACAGGCTTGGCTTAAAATAATCAACTACTATTTCTACACAGCATAAAAAAAAAGACAAAAATTACCATCCAGCTTAACTAGAGATGATGGCAAACATGCTGCAGAAAGTAATACCACCAAGCCCTGTGTACAGAGCATGAAGTTTCTTTCTGGACTATTTTCTAATGAACAGACAAACTACAGCTGCATGGGTATAATCACCCTAGATTATTTAAGATATTCCCAACTGTCCACAATACTGATTACTTTTAATAAAATGAAAAAAAAAAACCCCAACAAAAAACCCCCACACCCCCTTGAATGCAGGAGGGGGGTATGCTGAAGACAAATTTCATAAGATTATTGAAGTATCTCTCCAGCAGCCTTCATGCTTTCATCTGTTGAATTACACTACTGTTGTCACAAATTAAATTGGCAGACCTCATGGCTGGCAATAAAGCAACAGCAATAGTGAGAAGTTCCAACACAGTTAATGTCCAAGATACTATTAATCACGTGAATGCATTCTTTAATAAAACACCATAATGTAAAATTAAATCAGAAACACAAGGGACCAAAGCTATTTGGGGGCATCTTTTCTGATAGAAGGTAGTAACCAGTTTAATCAACAAAAGTTGTCCAAAACAAAATTACAGAAAAGACACATTTCATCTCAATTGTGGATGTAAACAATTTGAGAAATCGCCAAGAGACATCTTATGGCATAACACCAACATACTTGGCATTACAAAAACTAGCCAATGAGACAAACCATAAGATGCTACGTTAAAGATCATTTTTAGAACTGCAACAAAATAATCACGCTGGGGTGTGACAAAAGGGTGGCAAACAAATATTCAAAACTTTTCTGTACCAATGTGGATTAGTACTGTAAAACACACTGCACTTTAAAGCACAGCAGCTAAGAAGTGCTGAAAGACAGGGTGAAGCATATTTACCATGAGAAATTCTCCTGACAAGTACTGGCAGTAGCAGTGAGGCTTATAAGAGGAAGACAAAATTTTCAAAGATAGCAAATTCAATAGTTACATCACTCCTGAACTGGAACCAAATTGGCAGTTTTACATAAATGTAGATGACCATCACACCCACCTTACGACTTTCTACTCAGTTTTACAGTATGCTTGAAGCATTCAGAATAGGCAAACTTCATTCCTTTTTATCAGTGAGGTGGTACATGTTCTCTCTCAAATGTAACAAAAAGCTCTTTAAATTGAAACAAAATAGTTAATATTCCTTGGAGGAGAAGAGTAAGAGAAAAGGAAAAGGTGTTGGTTGAAATTGCTTTTTTAAGCACAAAAAGACTAAAAAGTAGAGCACAGAGTTTATTGTCAAAGTAGTTCTATGCTAGAAAGAAAAAAGAATTAAGACCTGCAACCTGGATAATTATTGCTGTAATGGATTAACTAGTGCTGTGATCATCCTCATTTAAACTGACAGGCTTACAGTTTTGGACAAAATACACGTGCCCCTTAAAAATTACATTTGCACACTTATTTCAATATTTTTTCTCCTAATCGTTCTTCCCAATTTAAAAGTCTCTAACCAGTACAACTACGCCATGTCCCCGTGTTTTCTCTGGGGCACACACAGATGTCAACTACTGCAGTCTTCTATGTGAACTTGTTACTAACAGCCAAATCCTTAGCGGACTTTACTGAAATCAAGCTTAAAAAAAAAGTTTGTGCAACTAAAAAGCACAAATAGTTTTTGTATATGGTTTTCTTCTGCATAAGTGCCTGTTGAGTTCATGCAGGGGAAGACAAAACAGCAGCTTTTACAGGGAGCATATTCCAAATTTAAATACCTAGATTGCTGTTAGTGTAATCACTACAATGAAGGATACCTTGAAACCCCTTCTCTTCCTTTATGCAATTTCCAAATACATACTACCATCTATTTCATTTAAGTCACGAACAATTAACCGTGTCATAACTGTAAAAAGGCAGATACAACACACTGCAGAGCTTGCCATGCTTAGGTACATCCTTGATTGTTTTTCTCAACTGTTAAGTAATTTTTCACATAAATGTAACCCTGAACAGTTATCTACTTAAACTTTAGACAGTTTAAGAAAAAAGTGTCATACCCTTTACATCTATTTTATGGTTTAATTACACATTTTTGACAAGCAACTTGTTACAAAAGTATCCTACATGACAACTATAACATTTAATAAATACATAACTATACCAAAATTACCTTAAAAGTATGTTATTGATCACAGATTTTAACTTTTAACAAGAATTAGCACATAAATGTCGTTGACTGATACCTTACTGTTCTTAGAATTAAAAGTTTTCTGACATCCCTGACTTGCATTGCCAACCTTAAAATATGGCTATTAATATCTTATTCCATTAATCTTATTTTACCATTGGTCTAACAACAAATATGCTCAAACCTCACAGATAATTTGAGAAGGAAAAAAGAGGCAACATTTGTGCCCCAATTACTATTTTACTAAATTCCTTGTGACAGGTCACAACCACCCTCAGCCTGGATCACATTCACTGTACAGTTTCACATTACAGTAGCCAAAATAAACTTGCTGCTTTCAAAATGGAAGGAACTCAATGCTGCTTCCTCTTCTCCATTCTTCATTCCCAACTCTCCCTCCTGCAGCACTTTTCAAAACCCTCCCTTTTTCATCCATCTACTCTGATGCTTACTCAACCAGGAGATAAACCAGTTCAACTTCCTAATCCACAAAACTCTACTGACTTCACTTTACCAGGGTTAGCTTTACATCATTTTAGCAAATTAAGTCAGTTTAGTGTGGGATCAGACACTTTAAGTTAGCTCAAGGTAAGAAGTGAGGAAAACAAACCTCTCCCCTTCAGAAGAGAGCAATTACTTTGACTTACAAAATCTCAGGAAAAGTTTCAGCAAGAACATTCACAGACAATTACATACATACTCTCTAAAAAGCAGTGTCTGGGGCATAGCAAACAACTGTAACCAGAAGAGGACCCTGGCAGAGCAAAGTCCAAAATGGCCTACACTAGTCTCTGTATAAGTAACCTTTCACATTCAACCAGATATGAAATGATGCTTATGTGAAAGTTCTGACGTTTGACTTCCCAAATTATCATCCTTAAATAACAATACTGAAATAAGACCAAATCTTAATCCATTGTTGCTCAATGTATAGATCCTATAATGGTCTGTATAACCACAGTGGTGGTGCAAACTGTTTGACATAGCTAAAATGTTTTATTCTTAAAAAAAAAAGTGTTTCCAACTAAGAGTCTGATGATAATAACAATGCCCTGACAGCCATGCCATTCCCTCACTCTCTTCTAAAAGAAGTAAATTTAAATTTTTTTATGCTTTCAAGAAATTAATCCTAAAAACAAAGTCAATGCTTCTCCCGTTACTAAAGTCTCATGAAGCAACTGCAACTCAGGGAATTAAAGTACTACATCAGCAATGGCTTCCCTGTAATTAAACCATCCATTCCTGTTTGAGGCAGGCTAACTTCACTTCAGCTAAAGTAGATTAGGAAACAGTTTAAAGCGCATCAAAATAAATCACTTGAGCTAAAAGAAGTACTGCATTATCTGCACATAACTTGCAGGTTTTCTATTTAAGAACAAGTCAGCCAATCCCTTCTTTCCCCAACTTTGAGCAGGAATGCAGATTACACGTGAGTAACAGCAAGGAAGCCCATGCTCGGGCTGCCTTCCTCTCCACAAGAGGACAGGTAGTCCCCCAGCATGCCTGTGGACATGGAAGAGGGAGTTCAGGACTAAGCAAACACTTGCATTTTCAGGACCTCTCTCTTCCTCTCCATGCGTGGCTCCCACAGACATGTAGGGCCAGGACACCAGCTCCACATCCCGGCTGGCTCCTTGCACAGAATCATACCACACCCTACGCCAGCTCCTTCCAGCAACATCTGCTTGGGATTTTTCAAAGATTTGCTCATCAGTAAATGCAAAGGGGAAGGGGGGGGGGAGGTATGCGTGTAACAAAATCTGCCAGAGTAACAGCCCACATATCCACTGATCACTTGCCTATTACCTTGAAGTGATGTTTTCACATACATAAACTATGAGATACACAGGCACAGACTAAGAGGGTAGGTTCTCGCTAGGTACTTTTTCCATGGAAATAGATTATCAGAGGGTGTAAACAATGTGGTACATGTAAAGTATACTAGTTAATTTTTCAGTTCAGGCATGGCCTAAAGTAGGGAATATTCAAATAATAAAGGCATTGAATATATTATTAAGGAAAAACAAACTCACGTAACAGCAAGACAATCCTTTTCACCCGAAAGCTGACTGTACATAAATACTCACTGAAGCTTCAAAGAAACTTTTCTTGGTCACATTACTTGTTTCAAGAGTTTACTGCAAGAAAACTTACTACACACCACTTTCTTAACACTCATCTTAAATTCAGAATACCCTCTATTTAACCAAATTTGTTATATCTTATCTTCAACAGGAGAGAAAAAAAGCACATTAACCTTGCGTCAATGACCATTCCAAAAACGACATCTTACTCTACGCTAGGACTTAAATGGCTCAGCTGACACAGATTTTCTCTGCATAAGGTAAAAACAGAAGCAAAGCCTTGAGACAAATCCCATCCCTGAAGGTTCATGTACAGAAAGCCATTCACATAAGGTGAAAGACTCCCCTTTCCATTCTACAGAGTAGCAAGTTAAACTGCTCCTGTGAAGTTTCATAATAGCCAAGAAATGGTTATTTGTCATGGTTACACCCACTTCGTAACCCAACATAAAATTAGTAATTCTTCTTAGCATATTTCTTAAGATTGACTTATCCATGAAATTGTTTGTCAAACTTCCTTCATAAAGCCTCCAACCCTGAAACATACATAAACAGGTGGATAATCAACAAAATATATCTAACACCCACTGCAACAGAAGCTGGGCATCTCTTTTTCAAAGATTAAGGCCACTAATTATTACATCTCAAATACTTTATGAAGTTGTTCCTCAAACTGCAGGCCATACCCAATTTTTCTCCCATTAAACTTTTCATATTAAGTTTGCAGAAAGCAAATTGCTTGGGGGAAAAATTCCAAGTTACCTATCTTCCTAAATAAACTTACCAGAAAAAGCTTAATTACCTCAGTTCATCCTAAACAAAAGTTTAGCCTACTATCCATTTAAAAAAATAATACTAATACAACTGCAAAAGTAAATATAACCTTGTCCTCAATAAGCTTTCTTCAGTGCAACTAGCTTCCACACATCTGAGTGAATACCATGAACAAGCCAACACCACTTCAACTTATTTGAGGGAGGTCTAATAACTACCATCAAGGTACAACATTAACTAGCGTTTTTGAAAATACTAGTTAAAGAAGTACTTTCAGATGATGAGTAGGCATGCTTAGGAGCCTTCCCAATTATTTGTGGTTCTACGGTTACTTTTTCCTTTTTTCTTCAAAGTGTTTTACCATTCTCCAGTTTCTGCACAAATAAGAGGGATAACAAATTACACAGAAAACCTAATAAAAACTGTAAAACAGTGTGACACAAACTGCACCAACCTGGAAAAAACCCTACCTTCTCACACCTTACCACCTTCGCACATCTATACTGACTATTTAGCATAATGTCTCAAATACTTTATTATAAAAATTCAAAACTGTCATATATCCTGAACACACAGGGGCTGCATCAATAAATCCCTTGTGGTTTAAAATGTGGTTGTTCCTTAGATGCAGAACACAGATCTCTTACTGAAAGCAATACAATTGATCATGTCCTACGTACACTACAAATGAAAGCATACAATACAGAATTATGGTCCCAAAATCAGATTTGAGAGCAACTATCATTCAGAATGCAGACAGAAAAAACACTAACTTAGGCTACTGACCACTGCAGCACAGACTCAAAAAATCCTACAGTGTGGGAGAAGAAACATCATAGAGATATGAGATCTTCCAAAATCCTAACTTCTATGAGTATGTATATGAGACTTTATTCAGCCATCTAGATCCTGATCTATATCGACAGAACAGTAATAAGCAGCAATGCTACTGATAAAATTGAACTGGCATTTCCAGCACATATGTGCCCTATTTATGAATCATTCTGATTTTACTGCATTACAAGTTCTGATACACAGCTACCACACTTCTAGTAAAATTATATTTATGAAGTGCAAATTTATGACTTGCAGCTCAGATGAAGGAGCCACTTGATTTTTCAGAATAAGTCACTACTTAATAGCACTTCTGCAGCTTTCTCCATATATTAATTACCACACATTATGAAGCTTCCTGTATCAAAAAGAAGTTGTAAGAGCTGCTGCTGTGGTAATAAGGGGGAAAAAAAGAAAAAGAAAAGAAAAAAAAAGAAAAATTAGGAAGCATTATGAAGACTGAAGGTGCATCATATTTAACATCAATAAGTTGACAAAACAGGTGACACTAAAGAAAAAACAGATGAGTTCTCTCACTCTAAGCAAAGTGTGATAATTACATGATAAATGTTTGCCACAGGCCTACCAACATTAAAAAAAAAAAAAAGAAAAAGAAAAACCACTGGGGTCCTTTCAAGTTCAAAGTCCTAGCTCCTGCTCTAAATCAAAACAGTGCAATGAAGAAGTATAAGTCCTAGTACAGCATCACCGCTTAGAGTTTGCCACTCTAAAGGAAGATGTATGCAAAATTTGAACATATTACTGTGGAGAAAGCCACTCAACCCCTTAGGAATGGGTAGGCCTGCTAGGATTATTAGGTTAAAGAAAAAAAAAAACACTTCACACTAACACATTTCAGGTTTCGGACTTATTTTATCATTAGAAGTTTCTTTTCCCTGTTTAAGGGCAGGGATGATGCAGTTTGGCAGAAATTTTATCTTTACGATGGCCTATTTTCCTCATCATAAGCCCTCAAATCTCAGCTGTATTTAAGAGAGGCATCTCAGCAAAGACTGGGCTAGGAAAAGTGATAAACAATAGCTACAAACAATAGCTAAGTGAGCTGGACCCTGACCAAGTCTGAAACCTGGTAAGGTCAAAACCAGAAGAATATAGCCAAGAGCCCATATTTTTTAAGATTTATAAATATTTAAATAATAATTACAAAAAATAAATAACATTTATCTATAGCATAAAAAATATGTAGGTTTCGATCCAGTAATGATCAAATATCTCGATTTATTCACACATAAATTTATAATAAATTAAAGATGAAAAGTTACATGTTTCTTAAGAATTTTTATGTAAAAGAGCACAAGTAAAATTTACAAGCTATAACACATACCATTAGCGATTGCTACGTTAGATATATTTGACAGCCACACAGTATGCTGTCAAATACACGTCAAGCAGGGAAGAAAATTCAGTTCACTGATTCATTTTCTCCTATGCATTCTAGTTTCTCCCCAGCCTGCAATTTCTCTCCCCCAATCCAACATAAAGTTAGCTACGACGATTCCAAGCAGACTGTGCTTCTGTTCTAGCTGTCATTCCCATCCCAGCCAAGCCGCACACAATCAGTAATCTGGAGATCGGGCCTCCTTTTTGTATTTAAAAAAAAAAAAAAATTGTATGTACGAAGGGGAACGCGGAGCACACTGGCGGTACGTGCTCGTGTAACGTCCCTGGCATACATCGCTCCCATCATTCTCTCACACACACCGCGATCCCCCATCTGCATTGTCTGCCTCGATCCATCTCTGATTAATATGGACACATTCTCGCTCCTCCTCGTCCTCGGCCAGGGAACCTCGGGAACCCACTTCCTCGGGCGGACGCCGGGACTCCCCTGGCAGGCCGAAGTCCCCGCCGGACCCGCAAAGGGGCGGCGGGCCCGGCGGCGAAGGTCACGGCCCCCCCCCTCCCCCTCCCTCGGGGGGCAAAGTTTACGGCGGCGGCCGCCCGGAGAGGCCGGGTGCGTGCGGCGCGGCCCGCACCGCTCCTGGCCGCCGACCGCGGCGAGAGGAAGGTGCCGGGGCCCTGCGGTGCGGCTGCGGGACGGCGGCAAGGGGGAGGGGAAGGGGGGGAAGGGTGTCGGGACGTCCCCCGCGGCCAGCGCTGCCCTCTCCCCCGGGGCGCCCCCGCCGCACCGCGCTCCGGCCGGCCGCCACCGGCCCCTCCCCTCACCCACAGGGGGCCGAGCCGCGCCAGGCCGGCCCCTCCCCTCCGCCCCCCGCCGCACGGCCTGCCCCTCACCGGTCATTGAGCTGGTCCTCGGTGCCCGGCAGCGGGTGCACCACGAAGTGGATCGAGGTCATGTTCCGCGCCGCCGCCGCTGCCCCCCTCGGCGGAGGGAGGCGGGCGGGCGGGGGCCGGGCACACAATGGGGGCGGGGGGGCGGCGGGGGAGGGGGCGCTCGGCCTCCGTCCCTCCCCCGGGGCCGCTCGTGGCCGCCGGCGAAGTCCTCGGCTCACCCGCCGCGGAGCGCGAGGAAGAAGGAGCCCGCCGCAACGGCGCCGGGAGGAGGCTCAGCCCGCACCGCACTCACACACGCGCCGCCATCTTAACTTCCAGCGGGCCCTTCTCTCTCCCTCCCTCCGTGCGCCGCGCCGGGGAGGGCGGGGCGGTGGCGCGCGGCCGCGGTGTAAGCCTCGCGCTGACTGGCGCGCGCGCCGCCGCGCGGCGCCCCTTCACTAAGCACGCCGCCGATTGGTCGGGGAGGCCCCGCGGAGCGCGGTGACGTCATACGCGAGGGACGTAAAAGACCACGTGCCCCTAAGAGTAACTCCTGGGCGGGGGTGGGGTGGTGCGCGCGCGGTTCCCTGAGGTGCCGGAGGGGGCCCCTCCCCTGCGGCCGGGCCTCGGCTGGAGGGGAGCGGGGCGGGCGGCGCCGCCGCTTCCCCTCGGCCGGCGGGGGTGTCGGGCCGCCTCTGAGCCGGCTGCGGCGCCGGGAGCGCTCTCCGGGCACAGGCCGCAGCTCCCCGACCTTTTCCGCCGGCCTTCCCCGCCGTGCCGCGGCCTTGTAGCGCGTTGAACGCCTTCCCGGGGCTCGCTGGGGCGGCGCGGGTCGAGCCGTTCCCCCTGAGCGGCGTGTGCCTCGGCTCGCTGACCCCCGCCGGGCTCCCCGCGGCTGCTGCGGGGGAGGCTGTGACCGACCCTTCGGCCGGGACCGGCGGGGGGTGCGGCCTGCCGGAGTAGCTTCGGGGGAGAAGGGGTGTGAGGCTGTGCCCCCCGCCGGGGGGTTACCGAGCGGCCGGTTGCACGTGTGGCCGAAGGTGTGCTTCAGACCCACTGCCCTTCATCACCTGCTCGCCGAAGCCGGCTGCTTGCTTTGTGGTACCTAATTACAAATAGCTCAGTCGGTCTTCCCTCCAACAGCCGGAATCATCCACCCTTTTTCAGGGACATTGGTGGTATATCAGCGTAAAAAGTTACCTCCCAAGCCGATGAAGCATTCAATGGCACCCTGGCTGTGCACCCTCTCTCTGGACAGGATTTAACTGTACTGTTCCAACAGAGCATACCTTGCAAATGGAACTGGTTTTGACAAATTAACATCTTAATTTGCTGAAAGTTGAGTAAAAGTCAATAAAACTGCCATTTGTTTCTATAGAAACTAGCACCTTGGCTGGGATTATACCAAGCTTTGATTTTTTTTTTTTTTACTAGAGTTTGCTGCTTTTGCAGCTTGCTCTCACTTATTTTCAGGAAATCGGAAATTTAGAAAACTGGTTTGGAATTTTTTAGCATATGAGGAATGCTGGCAAGCACATGATAATGATAACAATACAAAAAAATTCTAGAACCTAGTTCAGTGAGTTATAATTCATTTCTGAGGCTGTGTAATCATAAACCCTCGAAATCTCAGTTTGTTCCTCCGCTATCAAATCTAAGAAACTTTGCAACTTCTCATCTTCCATTCTCCTTTCGTCCCTGGCTCTTTTACCAGTACAGCCAAAAGGAGCTAATCCCAAGAATCAGCTGATGTTGCTGCTTACAGCCCAAAGATTTGGGGAGCTCATGAAGTAGTCTTGGGTTTTTTTGGTGGTTTTTTTTTCCTTTTTCTCAATACAAGTATCATTAACATGAGGAAATGCGGTAAAGAGAAGAACTATTCAGTTGATGTGTTCCCGATTTCTTATTCTCAGACACTGTTTCACCATATGTTCTGTTTTCAGGTGACCATGATATTCAAATTAATTCAAAAATACAAATAAGTAATTTATCTTATCTTGTAAGGAAAATCCTAACAGGTTTCTGAGGTACACGAGGCATGGAATAGGACTCATTCTCTTTGGTAGTGAGGCAGTGCAGTGGCTGTGCTTTTAAAAATGAGTTCCATGATTTACCTTTTTTTCCCTGTTAGGACAGAGCTAAGAGGTTTTGGATTATTTAGTTCTGCATTTGATTGTACCAAAGTTTGTTAGTTTTGCTCTGCTTTTTCTTTTTTTTTTAATCAGTCTTTACGCTTTTCCTGGAAACATTTATGTTGTATCTTGCAGTGGGAGATTCTTCTAAGCTGTCCTGACCTCAGTCATTTTACCAGAATCACTTGCACGTTTTGATAATCACCTGAAAAACCTTGCATCTCAGTTTGATTATTTTTTTCCAGACAAAATTTGAATATTTGTCTTTGACAGTCATTCCTCTTTTCCATTGAAGTGTAGGAAGGTGGATCGCATGAACTCCAGCAGTAAGTCTTGTTGCATCCTTGGGAATGCTTTCAGAAATTTTTGGTAGGGTTTTGGGAAGCTCCAGATACTTGTTTGTTCTCTGAATCAGGATCTAGTTCTCCAAAGCGTTTACATTTTTAAATAACATGACTTGTTCAGTGGAGTTCTCTTAGGGGCTAGGCATAAGGAGGAGATTGCAATTACACTCTTCCTTCCACCCTTCACAAGCAAGCTTTAAAAGTTAACAGGTTATGGAAACCTATTAGATAAAAGACGGGAAAAGAGCTGGAAAAGCCCAAAGGGGACACACATCTGTTAGGGCTCAGCAGTCTGCTGCTGGCATTTCTAAGTAATCCTTTTCTGTAGCTTTATTTACATTATGACTGAACCCCAGTCTTAGCCATTGCCTATGGCTGTGCCAATGCAAACACTCAGCATAAGCAAAAATGAAAAAAAAAAATTAAAATTGATTCCACTGGAACTTGTGTTTTGAGCCAGAATAAACTTGAGTAGCGCAAATGTCAGCTTTTGTTCACACTAAGAGTTTATACTGCTGTCTAAAATGGCAACTAATCCTAAGTGTAGATGAGAGGACACAAAACCAAGTGCCCAGCTGACAATGTTGTTATTCTGACAGGAGTTTGTAACACGGTGGAAATTCCAGCACGTTGTCAGAAGTGCCCCTACTTCTCTAACAAGGATACAAGGCTGCATCTTGCTGGTTGACTTTTGGAGTGATATGCATTGAATGCCTGTCTTGTCCACTGACATGTATTTTAGAAGATAATCATGCAGGTAACAGAGTTTGATGGTCCTTTAATTATCTGAAATGACTCCAAATAGAATTGCTTTGTGATAGTAGAACCACTCATTCTTGCAACTTCTGTTTTTTAAGAACTTCAAAATAAAAGATGTTTCCCCCACGTCCTCTGGATTGTCTAAGTCTGTTGGATGACAACATCCAATCCTAAATTGCTATGTAAGAACTCATATTTTCCAAGTCATGAAAAAAATCAGGAGCAGAACTAGACTTTCTTTCTTTACAAAATGTATCTTTAAGACAGGACTTCTGTCTTGGCCTAAGAAATGTAGTTCCCTGTGTTGCACAACTCCTTGGTGTATAGATGGTGCTATTTTCAGTCCTACTGATAAAGCAGCAGCTTCCTTACGAAGGTGCAGCTATAAATACACCAACACCCAACCAGCAGAACAAGTTCCTTGCTGGTGTACTTGTCTGTGCGAGAGTTTTTGCCAGCTTGGAAATACCATATAAAATAACTCCTGTGGGATCATTGCTGTTGTGTCTGAAATCGAGCTTTGATGAGAGTAGGGCATTTCCTGAAGTTTTCAGACTGGTAGAAGCACGTGGATTGGAAGGGACCTCTGGAGGTCATCTCATCCAGCCTCCTGCTCTACGCACGTCCAATTCCAGTAGACCAGGAACTCTCCTACCAGGAACCACTTCTGAATAATGTGCACCGCGATAGACTTCTTCCCAACCGCTCACTAAACTCACTTGGCAGCTGCAGACCTGGTGGTTTGCACAGAAGTCTCTTAGTCCTAGAGGGAGCGGACCTGCTAGAGATGGGAGGATTAGGGTAGGAGGACTGCAGGGGACTTTGTTCTGTAAACAGCACACGCAGATGCTGGCAGGTGTATCACAGGCAGTGGTGCCTGCGGCTGATGGGACACGCTGAACTCGGGGAGGAGGCGCTGAGCAGAAGTAAAGGCTTTGGGCAGCTAAGGAGAGCGCCAGTACGCGCTTTCCAGGCTGTTAACTCCAGATGTCAACAGAGATGACATCAGGCTGGCGGCATAAGATTGTATTTTGCTGTGGAAGAAATGAGGCCAACATTCCTGAAAATGTCAACAAGAATGCTATGCAGAAAACTGCAGCTTCTAGATTGTTCCCAAGGCTGAGCAGAAGTTCCTATAGTGAGCAACAAAGTACATTGCAAGGAAAAAAATGTTTCCAGCACCTTGTGCCACAAACTGAAGCAAAGTGGGTCCCTCACTGCCTCTTGCTGTCCCTCTGTCTAGGTATAGCATAAGAGTAGTTTGTTTGGAGCTGGGAACATCAGGCTTTCAAACCGCATCCATGTGTTTTACAACACAAGTACCTGCATAGTTTGCAAGTTAACACAAGAAATCAAACAATTCCAGCTGAGGAGGACTGCGCTGCCAGCCATTTGCTTTCTGCTGTCCTGGGCTATGTTTTGTCATGCTCGTGTCCCAGGTTCTTATAGCCTGATTTTTATTTTTTTTTTATGTTGCTTATTTATGACAGCTGAAACGATCTTGATGCCAGGTATTAAGTGTTTATAATCTCTTATTTTCTAACTTGTACCTGGCTGTCCAGTTGAAGAGGTCACTGTAATAGAAAAAACATTTGTGCACAAAACCATGCTGGTCTTTAAGAAGTATTGTTTAAGGCCACAAAAGAGCAGATAGCTTGGTAAGGTTCAGAGCTGATGAAAACTTGTTTCCCATGGATTTTTTTCTTACAGTGGGTTCTTCGGTGTCTAATAGTGCACATAGCAGTTCTCTCTGCCCTGTGGATTCTCTAGTGACTAAAACAAGTTGAGCTCTCTTGCGGTCTTTCCCTTAGCTGCAGTACTAATCATTTCTCCTCCCCGCTCTCTGATGCTTGGGTCAATTAAGCTGACAGAGACCTCTGAGACCAGAACCTTGTGTCAAAATTTGGCCGAAAGAGACTCAGATGTTCAGAAGTTAATATGGTGAGCTAGACGCTTTGACACTCAGCCTGCTGATATAACACTTGCTACCGCACAGGGACTGAAAGGTAGCTGTTTAAAATCAGGCAATACTGCAGGTACTTGATCTCCCTTCCCCTTTCTTGTCTGAGCGGCTCGGCATTTCTTCTCCCAGGCTCTGCAGTGAAGGAGTCCTGGGCTAGAAATTAGGATTCTGCATCTGTTTCTCCTTTCTTTAGTGTACAACCAGGGTTACTTTCTTCTGTTTATGACAGTTGGCACGGTATGTCTTGGATCAAGGTGAGGTCTCTGCCAAGTACTCGGTGGAGTTTGTAGATCCACCAGTATCTGGCAGACTGAGATTTTGTTTTGGTAGATCCTTCACTTGACATTGCTCCTCACCCTTTTTGTAGCCCTTTAGTTGCATCCTTTTCTTCCAGCTCCCACAGAGACACTTCTGAACATCTCTTCTTTCTGACTAGACATCCCGGACATCTCTACTTGTCCAGACCCAACCACAAAGTTTATGTGATGGCTTTTGTACGTGTAGACCAGACCTGTCTGCTGACAAATGCAGCTGAGCGTGACAAGAGGAGCTCACCAGGCATCCCGGGCACTGTGCAGGTGCTGAACGTGCTGGGAACAGAGGCTATGGACAGCCACCTTGTGCCACCATCCCTGGAAGGCGGTGTGGGCAGAGCTGGCGTGCACAGTGTACGCAGTGGGTGTATCTCTGAGGCTTTGTGTCGGCTGTGCCACCTGGGCAGGTAGCTGAAAGGCAGAGTTATGCTCATTTACATCAGAGCGGCTTCCTGTAAGCTCCTGGTAAGGGAAGATGGAATTTGTTTGAACTTTAGCAACCTAAAAGACAGGCATGTGGCCCTAGCAGGTTGTCTGGGTTCCCTGCAGAATTGCCTTCTCCTCCTCATCTGTCTGCAGGCTGCCAAGGGAGTCTGGATGATTAACTGGGACAAAAAAGGGGTTTTATTTCCCTGTTAGTTCCATTTGATTGTGTTAGTTACTCTTGCCTTAACCATATTTACCTTCAAAAGTGGCAGTTTTGAAAAAAAATCACCTTTATAAATTGTGAGGGTGAACTGCCTTACAGCAATAGTTCTGTATGGCCTTGATTCATGTACTCCCTTCTGGAATTATTGCAGAGTAAATTTGTTTCTGGCAGGGAAAGAAGTGGAGACCTTCCAGGGCAAAAGCCAGTGAATTATTCCATGGACTCCAATGAGGCCAGGATTTACCTTTCTGTGTAGTAGCCTACTTTTTAGCTGCTGTTCCTCTGCCATCAAATAGCCACCTGTCATGGACGGCTATTTATAATCTAGAAAGAAATAGTAGGTAGTTCTTGCATTTGGTTTTAATTCCACTTGAAAAATTATTAAAATTTAACAAATTCAAGAGGCGTCAACTGTGGCGTAAAGCAGCAAGTGCTGAGTGCCCAAGCATCCACAATGCTGCATTTTGAGGGGATTTGTGTTGGCCAGCTCTAGGTGTGCCTCGTGGACTGAACATCCACAGCTTCATCAGGGATTGTGCTGCACTTCAGGAGTGCAGGTTTCCATTTGGTTTCACCCCAAATGAGGCCAGATTGTGTTTTCTCAGGCTGCTCCGCAACGTGAACCGGAGGGTGATGAGAGCGAGACGAGTTTCAAGTCCAAACTCCTGATTTGAATGATAACACAGGCACACACAGAGAAAAGTGAGCTGCTCATGAAACAGCTCCGAAGCAGCCTGTGTTTACAGCTGGCATTTTAAGCAAACCAGAGGCTGTGTCATTTGAGAAGCAATAAACAGTGGCTGTTCAGGAGAAATTTGGCCTGTACAGAATGAGTGTACACAGAGGCTGCAAATTCACCGGCCCTTCTGAAATAGCTCTTCCACGTTTCAAGCAGCCAGAGGCTCCTGTCACGGGCATGCAGGCATGGTTTCAAACACAGTTCTCCGGGAGTGAAAATGTTCTTGTCTCTTGGAGCACCCCATTCCCTTTAAATGATGGGCTTTGCTTTCAGCAAAGATCTCATCATTCTGCTAAAAATCTTGTAAGCTTGTTTCTTCTTTCCCCCCCCCCCCCCTTACATCACTAAGGACATTTACATAGAACAGGATGGCTGGTTTTTAAATGTTCCTCTAGGTCCCTGTAGTATATTCCCAAACTGAGAACATAATTGCATTGGGTCATCACAACCAGTCACGGAAGTGATTAAATGTCAAAAAAAAAAAAAAAAAAGATATTGACTTAATGTGAAGAGAGGCAACTGTAATGGATGGAAGTCCCATGAAATAAAGTTTTAGAGTTTTTATGGTGATGATGGAGCTTCAGTGCTAAAAAAAAACCAACATAGAGTGCAGTGGGGGCCATGGACAATAAGAGATGCCATACATGGAGACCTGTGTTGGGAACTGCTTTGGTAGTTAACGTTTAGCTTCAGTGACACTAATGGAGAAAAGAAAATACGAATAAGTAGTCTGGAAGGCTTGTTGTTTGTTTTTTTTTTCCATTGCAGTGTAAGAGGAAAGGGACACAGTTAACTGGTGGATGAACGTTTTATTGTGAGTAACAGCAGTTACAACACTTGCCTGTTATGTATGCCTGCGTATGTGTTGGTGCGTGTATTTATAGAGATAGGTAGGTAGTAAACATGAAACTGCAGGCAGATTTGCACATACGGAATTACTTGCTACTAATTGAACGTACAGGTAGTTTCACTTGCAATGAATGTTGCTTACTGCTATAAACTGAGATGAACTGGGGTGTTTGTAAATTTATCAGGCTTTAATTATTGGGCTGAAAGGTTTAATACTGCATATCTGCCTCTGTCTAATTTTTAACAGAAGTGTCGAGTAAAAGGTTCAGGTATTGCAAAAGATGAAGATAGAAAAAAATTACCCCAAAATCGTCTTTGAAACATTTTATTAAAAACTGTAATGCCACTAGAGTCTGAAGGAGGGCATTCAGTATATTACCACTTGCAGGAAACTTCAGAGTTCACTTGAATTTGGGTTATGAGCAAAAGAAAAACTGAACTAAATATGCCAGGTAGAAACTTGTTAGCATTTGACAGATCTATTCACTCAGGATTATGTACCTACTCTTGTCCTTTTCCCAGTACAGATTGTACAAGCTTCCTAGACCCAGCTGGATTTGCCTAAAGCGTTCCCTGACACGGTGCCTTCCAGCTGGCAGGGGAGGTGGCGGCAAGCCCTCCTGCCCCTCTGCTGCTCCTCTGGGCAGGG
This sequence comes from Grus americana, assembly GCF_028858705.1. NCBI lineage: Eukaryota > Metazoa > Chordata > Aves > Gruiformes > Gruidae > Grus > Grus americana. Next base: position 22,854,034 of record NC_072853.1, on the reverse strand, counting down.
TGCCTGCCGGGCACACTGCCGGGGGGAGACGGTGTCGAGTGAGAAGTGTCTTCTGGTGTCTCCTAGCTTTTGGGACTGCAAAGTCATGAGCGCAAGTGCTTTGTTTGGGGATGTCCCATTTAGAAATGCTGTAAATTTTTAATGCAGAAATTGCAGGTCTTTGCCTGAGGAATTTACAGAAGTTTACAGTATGTAAGACACTGGGGTGGGAGTTCAGATAGGCTTCAATCATAACGATGACAGGTGGGGTTAATGTTAAACTTGTGTCTTATCCATTTGGATTCAGATTTCCTGGATTTATTCTGCTGCTCTGATAAACTATGATTTAAAAGTGCTGAAGTGCCAGTTCAAGCTAACAGCCCCTTCTCCTACACTGAAATGCATCACTGCAAGCAAAAGGCACCATGCTTTGTATCTGTCTCCCAAGATGAGAGAGAGAAGAGCTGAGAGGTACAGGGCTCAGCTGGCAAAGACCGACTCACAGGCTGTCAACTGAACTTGGAGTGGGAATCAAATCCAGACAATATCCCTGAATTTAGGTGTCTAATCGCCCACGGTAGTCAGTGGAGTCTTAGTTACGGCAGTCAGTGGAGCTGGGAGTGTGATTCAGCTGAGGAGATGTAGGTATCCTCGCGTGAGCTGAATCCCTCCTGGCAGTGGGAGGTGGGACACTGAGCTCACACCGGTGTGCCCACCTGGGTCCACATCTGCAGCCTGGAGGTAAGCCCGTCCCCGATAAGGACGTGGTGATGACAGGGATTCAGTCTCCAGCTGCTGGCATTGTTTCTCCAGTTTAATGAGAGGGGTGGGCTGGACCCCCCTGGCAAAGGCTGGAGCTGCTGAGCTCTCTGGATGGTCTGAGCGTGTAGGCCAGCTTCAGCCTCTCTCCGTGAGGTGGGCGAGCACCTTAGACCTTATTTAGGGTAGTCAAAATGGCCCCGGGAAAGAACACCAAGGCTCTGTGATAAAGAAACAACATCGTTCTGTTAAAATTATTTTTACAACCTCAACTGATGAGTTCAGACAAATAGACTTAACCGAGCCGTCTTAGTATATGCAACGTTAATATCTACCACTTATTTTTGAAGCTATGTTTTAGATTTTATTTTCGAGACAAAAGAATCATTTAAAATTATGCAAATGAGCTGCCAAACGCAAGGCATTATGCAGATTTGTGGAGGCAGGCGGCAGAGTGTTAACCCTTGGTGCTGCGGCTCACTGCGGAGGGAGCGCCGCCACAACAGCATTGCGTGAATTCATTTCAGCCCTTGCACTCTTTAATCACAACGCTCCTGTGGCAGGGCCTGACGTATGAGGCTAACCCTCCTGCACACGCCTGATTAACAGCTGGGTTTAGGTTGATGGAGGAGGTGTATTTGCTGTGACATTCACCTCGCAGTCCTGCCCGGCACAATCTGTACCCAAATCCAACCCAGGTGTCTCGGAAAGGACGAGCATCGTGGCTGTCGGCCGCTGTTTCATACAAGTTGTTTCCAGAGTATTTGAAGTGACTGTCACAGGAGAAATATTAAATTGCTTTTCAAATGTCAGCAGTGCAGTAACACTTTAAAAACAATTGACACTGTCAGCTCCAAGTCGTGGCTCACTGGGCTGGCTGGTGTACACAAGATGCGGTAGCCGCCTTGACTTTCTGGAGAGGAGGGCTATTAAAAGAGCTACATGTTGTGCTAATTTGTGGGTTCAGTAGCTCATTATCCCACCCAGCTATAAAGGTGATGGGAATAACTCTCAGCCTGGAACAGATGGGTTTTGATAGAAAGCCAAGGCCTGATCTGCTCTGGAAGTTTGCCCTGATCTCTGCAACTGATGCCAACAGCTGACATAGCCACATTGGTGCAAACGCTAGTGCTGAGCAAGAAATGCAATGCTTTATAGCAGTGAAGTACGGCAAACAGCAGGAGCTGGCAAATCCCCGACACGCACGAGGGTGTAAGTGCAGCTTATCTCTGGTGGAGATGCCTGATGCTGGGTTAAAAAGTCATGGTGGCAGCCACGCCTGGGGAGAAAGGCAGAGAGTTCACGTAGGGTGGTTTTGGAAGGGCAGGCTTTGTGCCTCAGCCCTGTCCAGGTGAGGTGCCAAGCCCTGTGAATATGGGGTTTGTTCAGCACCAGGCAGGGCTGGGTCCTGCTGAGGGCAGGAACGGGTCTGGCTGCAGCACGGCAGGGGCTTCATTCCACATTTCCTCTTGCACTTCAGTTGCTCGTGGCTCTGTCAGAGAGCTCACAGAGCAGCGCAGGTGCCAAGGAAAACACCGAGGCACTTGGTATTCGTTTTCCAGTTGCTAAATTAGGGGGCGAGTGATTTTTTCCCCCTCTGCTGTCTTTGAAGAAATATGTATTTGTGTAGTGAATGACTTCAGTAACAAATAATGTCTCGGTGCTGCTCTAGGACATAGGGATAAGCTGGGTTACTCTCCTGCATCCCCTTACACCCAAACTCTTTCAAGTTTGCTCCACTCACCAAGTTGCTCCCTCGCTTCCTTTCAAGTTAAGGGTGTCATTTCAAGCTGACTGTCTGAGCCAGTACAAAATTCTGAATAAACACTTCAACATATTCAAACCCGGATGCTATCAGTGAATTTACAGACTTAAATAAAACCTGTGGCCAATTTTAAACTGGATACACATGCATGCACACAAAGGTTAGCACGGCTTAGCTACTTTGGTTTTGCTTGTTTTTAAGAGCGTTTTTAGCTCAAAAATGTGATGTCTCTCATGTATTTGGAAAGAGTTTTTCAAAGCACATGATCAACATCTGCTAGTTTCCGATATGCCAGAGAAGCTCGGCAAGAATGTGATAGATGCAGAGATCAGAGAAAATATTGGTCCCACGTATTTTTTTTTAAGATGGATTTGGAGCTTTCCTATTGCTCAGCAATTTGAGCAATGGACTGGTGATATGATTAGTGAAAAAAAAAAAAAAAAGCAGGAAACTCACCTACATTGGTTCAAGTTTTTGTTAGTTTTGGAGGGAATAGCTGAAAAGGATATAAATCAGACACTGCTGCTGCACTGCGCTTGCCTTGCCAGCTTAAAAGAACTAAACTAGTTTAAAGAGGCAGAAATACTGTTTTATGATGGCCCACATCTCAAAACAAATCTGAGCACAAAGACCATGGAAGGAAGTTGCTAGGAAACCTCACAGTGCACTGGGGAAGTTTTGCAGTGCAGGCACCTGTAAGAGAGTCATCACCACCTGCCAGCCTGAGCATTTCCCAAAAACTGCTGTGCAAAATCACAGGGCACATTTATTTACAGAAATGAAGCATCAGGCAATGCCTCACAGCCTGTTTTAAATCCGTGCAGCTTCAGGGGACTGCAAGCCATTCCCAGAGCCATCCCTGAAGACTCCACACTAGCGCTGAAGCCCTGGCTGCTGTGTCAGGCAAGGTCTGACCAGGCTGCTTTGCTAGCACATGCCTGCAGTCATCTTAATGAGGTTCTTAGCAAAGATCTTTGCTTCCGTGGGCTCAAACCTTGCCCATGCTGAGATTTCAACAAGGTAACTTTAAGCCAGACTAACCATCTGGATGCAGGGCCACCCAGTCTCATCTCTTTTGCACTCAGGGTGGGTTTTGCCAGCAGAGATTTCAGGCAGGCGTGCTGCTGCCTCACAGGGCAAGGGACGGTTCTGCATGGGGATGCTCCAGAAAGTTGAGGTGAATCAATGGAAAATGTTAAAGCTGCAGGTCCACAGTGTCAACGTGCACGTGTTAAAGGCCCCATGTCTGTACCAAGTAGTCGTAATTATGATATCTTAATCCTCCTAACACTTGATTTCATAGCTGAACACACCCATTTAAGCCTGTTTCTATGAGGAAGCTGGTAGCTGAAAGATTTGGGAATCATCAAGGACACATTTTTCATTCATCATGAAGTCATCTGTCAGTGCAGCTCGTGACTGGGATAAGACAGGTACTGCTAGGATTGCTTGTCTGTAGACTTCCTTGGTGGCTTGTTCCAAAAATGGGCAGTGTGAGGCACGGTGATGGAGTGATGGCTGCCATGAGCACGATGAACAGAGCAAGCTGGCCATGGTTTAAGAATCTCCATGAAACTCCCTCTGTGTGGGAACCCCCAATGGTGCAGCACCGGCAAATTCCTGCCTGCCACTACCTAGTCCTCTCTACGTGGCAAAAGCCTGCCCAGCACATTGCCCACTCCTTCCTGCCCACCCATCAGGATGACCCATCACAGCTAAAAGCCATTAGCACTCGGAAGGTGGATCCTGGGATCTCCACTCCTTCAAAGATGAGCGATATATTAGGAGAAACCAGGAATACATGTTAAGCCTGAGGATGCTCCTTTGAAGAAAGATTCATTTTAAAACACAGGGGTTCATTAAATGGCAAAGGAGGCACTCCGGAGAAAATGTGACGCTGATATGCAATGCTGATACGTGAAGTGTGGCTGTCACAGGATTTTCCATTCTGGTTTATCTAGTCCCTTGACACATAAAAAAAGGAAAGATCCAGATCTTCAGTTTAACTTAAAAAAACCTCTTAGGAAATCCTTTTTTACACAATATATAATTAACATATGGAATCAGCCCTAGATATTCCTGACAGGTTTAGACTAGCTCTGCACTTGATGGTCTAGCAGTGTTTTTTAGCTGTGTCCCCATGTGATGCTGGGGTAGGAAGGGTTCCAAAACATTCTGTAATGGGAGAAACTCATTTGTTAATTTAAAGAAAAGCTTTTATAGTTTCGGGAGCAGGAAAACTGTGCGAGAGCTATAGCAACATCTGGAGCTTTCCTAGCTCAGAGCAGGTTTTCTGCATTTCAGAAAGGATTACGTACATGCACAGAGAGCATTTCCAGTGGTGTTCTGGAGTAAGGTTACGTCCAAAGACTCACAATTCCCACACTCCGGGACTCGGAAAGCAGCACCCACCTTACCTGCTCTTTCAGCAGTGATGCCCACACCCGAGCTAGTTCCCTGCACCTTCTTTACAGCCAGTGGGGAGAAACAGGGACCCGACGGACTCAGCTGCACAGCTGGTGGTGGGCTTAACCGTGCCCGAGGAGCACCTCTTCTCCATTGGCTGCAGAGGACATTTAGAGGGGAGTGGCTGTGTTTGCTGTAGAGGTTTGAAGTGAAGTGAGTGAACCCCACCAAGGCTCCTGCTGACTGCAGCTGTGGAGCCATCTGCCTGTCCCTGCTCCGAAGGCAGCACCGCCCTGGACAGGATGCTGGGCGACTCGCAGGTCCCGCTTGGTGTCAGATAGATGGCTGAAGCAGTTGCCTCTTGCAGCCATTCATCCTGCCCCTTTGGTAGAGACAGTTGCCCTGAAGCAAAAGATGTTCTCCTCCCATGAATCATCTCCTCAACCACAGATGTTAATGTGTCACTACATGTCTGTTGGATCCCTGCATTCACTGCGGCCATGCGCCTGGTGTTGGTGCAGAGCAGAGCAGTACCCAGGCAGGTCCCGCTTGGATGCAGAGCTGCTGAGTAGCGAGGAGAAACAGGAAAGGCAAGTTCAAGGGCAGGTGTGACACAAAGGAGAAGGTGACGGTAGTAACACCAAGCCAGCAGCAACGGCAGCTGCTGCACATGGCAGGCACAGCCCCATGCAACCCGCTGGTGTCCATCAGACCCTTCGCATCAGGACGTGCTGTGGTGGCACTGTATATCTCCAGCTGGAAATGAGAAAGGGTCTTCTCCAAAGCATCCAGCACAAGCAGGACTGTTAGAGGCAAAGCAAACCTAACCCTTGCTCATCACCACAACCTCCATGTGCATAGGTAACTGCCTCTTCCAAAGCAGCAGCCCTCAGAGACCTGAGCCTGGGAGCTGCAGAGCATCTCCCGCTCTGCCTGACGCGTGTGGGCCATCTCAGAGATCAATGCTTCTAAAATAGGGTGTGATCGTTACGGTTCATCAAAGCACAGGCTTAATTTTAAACTCCTCAGTAATACAAGAAGTTACTGTCTGACCCTGTCTCACATCCTAACAGTGCTGCCAAAGGAGGAGAGAAATAATTGGAATTTCACGTAGTGTCATACGGAGGGATTCAGAATTAATCTAAAATGAAGATGATGAGAACAACGGTTTTGTCTGGTCTTTGATCCCTTTCACAAATACAACCCCCTGGATGTGGTTAGAGAGGGCACATGCTGTGAGCGGGGGTTTTTGTAATCACCGCTGTCTGGAAGTGCTTGTCAGTCCGATTTGTGCATTTTTCCAGTCTGGTTTATAATACAATCAAATTACTGTTCCCACATCATAAGAGGTACTTCACAGGCTTCTTGGGAGAGGACACCAAGCTTCGAGGCTAACTTTTTCTTTCCTCTTGAAGAAGAATTTTTCCAATTTTCATTCTTAAACCATGTAATTTGATAATTACCCGCAGAGGATGAAAATCGATTCAAACAAATCTTGGGTAACAACGCTCCACAGAGATGTCTGGCGCTCTTCCTCCTCCCCGTGCAGCTGCAGTTCGGTGACACGTTTACCTGTGCTACCATCGCTGCTCTGAAGCTCCAGCCCCATTTGGTAGGAGCCATTGCCGGCTTCATGTAGCTTCAGACCTGGCTTCTTCTGGGGTTGATTCAGTTTTTGTGTCCAGGTATTCTGCGAATAGGAAGCCAGCCATGGAAAAGAGAAAAAAATAGAATGAAAGAAAAATCCATAAACTGAGGAACTTCATATTTCACAATACTTAAGTGGTGAATGCGTCTCTCGCAGAGTTGCACGTCAGGATGCACCTGATGCCTAGAGGTATTTCCAGGTAGAGGTTCAGATCCCCATGACCGGCCCTAAACCAGCCTTTCCTTATGCTCACCGCTGTTGCTAGCGCTGCAGAAACAAACTACCAGAAGCCCTCCGCTTCTGACCACCGAGTTATTTACATCTCCTTTGAGGATGCTGTAGATAAAATCTCTGAGGCCCTGGGATAGACTCACTGGAGAAAGTAAGGCTGACACAGCTCCCGTTTCACCGCTGCTAAAGGTGGCCCATGGTTGGAGCCGCACAGCTCGTCCTTCGGGGCCCACTGCCGTTGCTGCACCTTGCCGAGGAGATCCTCGTTGCAAACAAGAACTGCTCATCCTTCTTTAAACGGGGAAGAACAGCTTGAGAAAAGGAAGGCAAAATTAGGGTTGGGTTTTGCTTGCCATCACCAGAGCCCATGCCTTTTTCCACCTGTGCAGAGAGAAGCTGTCATAGAAATGACGGAAGGCTGGTGGTGAGAACTGACTGCCAGAGAAAGACATCGTTAATAGTCTGGAGTGTCCAGCCAGTGTTGGTGAGTGGTATAGATTTATTTGGTAATTCATTTCTCATTAAAACTGACAGATTTTTTTCTTCCTAGCAGAAAAGAAGAGAGTGGAAATGTTTCACATAATCACTGATTTCACTGAGATATGACAGAATTATCAAGCACTTTAAATCTTTTTCAACTTGATATGAATCCCATAAATTATCAAAACGCCAGCATCTAAACAAAGGAATTCAATAAGCTTGGTTTTGATATTTCTATTACATTCCAATTTGGAATGAAAGGAGATTTGAAATAATCAACTTTCCCAAGAAAATGTCACTTCTGAGACCCACGCAGCTCTCAGCATCCTTGCGTCAGCCTCAAGAAGCCCAGTGGTCCCTGCTGACAGGCAAGTCTCCTCCCGTGCTCAGTGATGCTGCGGCCAGTCCAGCACACCTGCCACAAAGGGAATTCTCATTCACTTCTTATCGGATGCTCAAGGGCATCTTCCAGGGCAGCAGCACCGATTGCCCACACTGTATTTTGGGGAAGTACTTTCTTCAGCACACTGATGGAAATGCAGAGGTCCTCACCGGTGTTCGAGAAACCTGGGCACATCTCTGACAAGTGGGTAGGACTTACCGTCATCCCACAGAGGAGAAAACAAAAGGTGGCCTTGGCACGTACAAGCTATTTTCTGTTGAAGTGAACATGGGTGTTGTAGAAATGAGAGAGTTCTCATTAAAAGAGTTCTCTCTTACATTGCACTGGCACATTGATTTCTAATCCTGCAGCAAAGCTGAGTTCCATTTGCAGAGGACTGTCCTGAACAGAAGTGGATGTCAGACTGTTAGCTAACAACATAAAATGTGGGTTTTTTATAGAGAATAACATTTTGTTCTTTATTTACAATTAGGTAGACAAGATACCTAAAATGGAAGAACAAGACCCAGCAAATACACTACGTACTAAACTACGGAGGCACCAATGGCTCTTGGCGCTTGTTTTCAGATGGGAGTTTGTACCCCTGGGGCGAGTTGTGCGCTGCTGCGTAGTACCCACCTCTCCCGTTCATTCACCAGAGAGCTGGAAAGCACAGATAGCGACCGTCTTCAGCTGCTCCACAATTTACATCTCTTCTGGGTGCCGGACTCGCCGTTTGCTGAGCTATTTGAACTAAATGGGAGCAGTAGGAATACAGTAATGTTGGCTGAAAATGAAAGTTGAAGCAAGGGGATTTTCAGAGCAGCTTTAGGGCCTGAAGACTGCTGCAGTCCTCCTGTTTGTGCTACGGAAGGGTGATGTGGATGCCTCGAAACGACTCTGGTTGTGACAGAGAGAAGAAATTTTAATTTATCAGCAGGCTGTTCTCTGAGCATTGCAGCAGCTTTCAGATACTACCTTTGGGAAGAGTGGACTGGCTTGATGGAGGGAGAGAGATGCTCGTCCATAGCATCACCCCCTCGAAATCTGCATGATGGCAAGCAGCTGGTGCAAGTGCATTTTCCAAGCGGTCTGCACCGCCCCATCAGCGCAGGAGCAACGGCAGGGGCGGCACAGCCGGGCTATTGCAGAGGCCATCACACGAGAGGAGCAGTGAGCAGGCAGAAAGCCAGAGCAGGTGGGGAATGTTGGGACATTTTGGGGTTAGAAGAGGCTCTAGAAAGGGCAAGCTTAGTGAACACAACTGACATGCCATGACAGGCATGCCATGGGCTTTTGCTCTCCAAGGTGTGGTGCTGCGGGGTGTTTCAGTCAAGGTCCTGTGGACGCATGGGATAAAGCATCTTTAGCAACAAAGCTGGATACAGTGGTGCCCCGAAGTGCGCTGGGGAAAGACCTGTCACTGCTTTAATTGTATTCAAGCATGCAGAGCTAGAGTGAATAATACTGTGAGCAGGTCAGCAATTAATTAACTGGTTTGCTATAAAAGGGAAGGGTAACACTCATTTTCTTCCACCTGGCCTGTTTAGACCTGACTTTGCTAGGAAGAGAAACATTTATTCATTTAGGTGTAAGAAAGCGTGACCCTGCTCTCAGGTCAGTGAGAGAGCAGGAGTGGAAGAGAGCCCGGGATGATGCAGGAGGCATTATTTGAGAGGAAGACACCTTATGACAGCACTAGGAAAACAAGGAAAAGAAAACCCTTTTAAAGTTGACTGAGCGTCAGTGTGTCTGAGCAGCAGAGTGAGAAGTGAGTCAGTGTAAAATATTCAACGAATCATTTAAATTTGAATTGAAGGAACTCAGTTGCTCCATTATAAGTTTCAAGTGGAGAAGGAATTCCTTCAGGAAAGACATAAAAAGCAGCTATTGATATAACATGAATATCTTTTCTCATGAAGGTTAAAGAGTGTTAAATATGTCAGTAAAACCTAGAGGATACCAAAGGATTGTCTCATTTACATAAACAGTGTGTTGGGAATCCAGAAATACCATCCCCAGGAGTGAATTCTACAGGTTTGTATGGAAAGTCAATGCCACTCCAAGGAGCAGGAGGCTGAGCTGGAGCCTGGTGCCCTGGGTCTGCTCCGAGCCTTTCAGCAGGACTTGGCTGGACACATAGGTGCACAGTTACATGGCTAATTACTTCCGTTCCATGCGGAAATTAGGAGAGGGGAAAATGATCATTATTATCCATTTGAGCACATGGTTACCTGATTTTGGTGTGTGGCTGCAGCATTCTGTATGCAATTGCACTCTCAATTAAACAATGTCTGGCTTTCTGTACAAGACTGGGCTTAACATGATGTCCTTACACCACACTTAATGACGTGGTTGGGGTGTTAAGAAATTCTGGCTGATATCTGTAAACCAGTGTGTCAGACACTGTCAAAACCTGCTAGGTCTGAAAATATATTGACCAAATTCTGTTTGTATTGATCAGTACTTGCTGTACTTGATCTGCTCTTGCTCAAAAGAGACCAAGAGAGGCTTTGAAAGAACGGGCTAATTCAGGCATTATATTTGGAAGGGCAATGAAGGCAGCAGTGCTTCCAGCCCTTAGGGTTAGATTTTGGGTTTGGGGGAGTTTGGGGTTTGGTTGTGGGGGCTTTTTGGGTGGGGGAGTGGTTGCAAGTTTCATGCCATTTCGAGTATCTTAAAGTCCATGTCTATGGACTCCCCTGACAAGGTGGACTCTGATTGGGGGTGTCCCTGGCTCTGTGCTGAGGACAGGGAGAGGCAACCACACCTGGCAGTAAGCAGTGGGCTGAAGGACATCTTCCAGTTTCCATCCCTCCACTCTGCTTTTATATTTTAAGAGAAAGGTTCTCAGCTTCATGGGTGTCAGGAAGATCTTGACAGCCAGAGACATTAAAGGGCTCAGAAACAAAGAGCCAAAGAACCTGTACTGTGTTAGACTTAGCTGTGTTGGGATGTTGTTGCCTTTAAGGTCACCATGGGAGTGAGTTCAGGACAATCTGTGAGACTGACAGGGGCCAGATCAGAGATGGATGCTACGGTATATGCACTCCTTCATCCTCCTCATGCCAGGTTAGATCTGACTGTGCAGGGTCCCTATGAATGCAGCAGACTCAAAGCAGGAGGATGTCCTATTCCACTGATAAGAAAAGACAATTTCAAAACAGTATTTGCAAGTTAGGCTTGATAGTGGACTCACTTCCTTGACAGCCTCAAATATGTTTCATTGCCTGATCTTAGCAGAAGTCAAAATTCACCCTCACTTCACTGGGCAGGGACCTGATTAAGCTGAAGCCTGCATCATACCACAGCCGTTTTACCCCAGTAATTCTTCATGTCCCAATAACACACAGCATCCATATATCAGCATGTTGCCAGCAACTTGCACAGTGCATCTACAGCACCGGGTGACTTGCAGTGAAGGAGAACCACTAAAAGACCCTCTTTACTAGAGGGAGTACTGGGACTACCCCACCAGCAGCTGGAGTAACACACCACGTGGCAGAAGTCCCTCCTTCCCCTAGGGAAACGGAGCTGAGCTGGTTCAGCACACCTTCAAGGTGGAGTTGACCTGTGCTCAAAGCCATTCCCATCCATCCACATACCTTCTCAGCCATGTTTGGTGCCCCTTTCAAGCGGGGCCAGGTAGGCAGACCTGCATAAGAGTGGGTGCCACTTCCCCGTGCCTGAGAAGTCACTAGCTCCACAGCGGTGACGTTGGCCAAATCACCTGCACGTGGTTGGTTACTCCTCCAGTGTCTGCCCATAATTACCCATCCATGCCCAGAAGGGCAGGCAAGCTGTCCCGCAGATCACAGGAAATAATTACAGAGCAGCTCACCTTCCTGCAGCACAAAGCTCTTCCTGATACGTCTGGCAGCATTACTCATGGTGGGTGACGTTTCCCAGCGTGATTCTCATGCTCCAGCTTGGCCATCCAGCCCTCTCCCATCTGGGGCTGGTCAAGCCCAGGCCAGCAAGTCAATGCTGGGGAGTTGGGGAGGAAGGGGAGGAGTGGACATGGCTCTGGCTGTGGGAAGCAGCCCATCAAGAAATGCTTGTTTAACGCACGGCAGATTAGCTTGCCTCAGGAGTGAGCTGCTTCTGTAAATGAAACGGCTCCTTATGAGTCAGGAGCCCAACCCTTTATTACAGAGTTGTGTATTTTCAGAAATTGCTGAAAAAGTAGCAGGCATTTTGGAGAAGCTGTTACATGCTGGTGTGGCCCCACTTCCCGTTTACTTGGCTGGTTCCTGGGCCACCTCCACAGCTTACCAGCTCCATACGTTGAGCAGCTGGAGGTGGTCCAGCGTGGTGCTGCCCTGGAAGAGGTGCCCTCCCACCCTGATCCTCCTCTGATAAGGGAGTGAAAGGCAAAGGCTGGTGACCTCCTACACCAGCTTTGCTGAAGAGATGCCTTCTTAGCAGCTCCACTTGCAATACTCTTCATTCTCTTAACCTGGAGATGCCTTGAGTCCCGCTTGTTGCTCTGCAGCAGCAGATGCAGGTCTCTGGTGGAGACCCAGCAGCCTCAGAAAGTCTCTTCACCTGTTTATGGTGACGCCTTAAGACACAGTACCTGCCTTCAGGGGGTTGATCCCACAGCCGTGGCAGAGAGAGAGCTTGTCTCTTGTCCTCATCTGGTGATATGTGGTGGTAGCACATAGCTGAGGGACTGCCCTCACCCCAGACCATGGGTAGGCTGGAAGAACCTGGGAAGTGGGACCTTCATCCTTCACCTGCCTCTAGCTCTGCTCTGTGGAAAGAGGTGAAACTCTTCCCCAGTGGAGTCTGTGGCCACCATCTCTCACAAGGCATCATGCAGGCTCTTTTTGTTTGTATAGTTCAGCATGACAAACACCGTGGTGAGTGGAGTAGCCTGTGGCCCACTGTCACCCTGGAGGCTCATGGAAGACCCTGCGGCCCTGCAAGCTGTTGCCCACTCAATGATGAGCCCAGTGCATGGGCTCAGCAGGCTTTTCGGGGCTGGGGGAGTTTGACTGAGCACTGAGTTGTTTAAGATATCCTTAGCTGCCTCATCAGTCACCTACTCACAGTGACATTGCAGAAGATGCTAACTACACTGTGATCTTTTCAGAGAGAAGCAAGATGATGAGAGAAGTCTGGGAGAAAAGGCAGAGGGTAGAGGGAGGCAAGACTCACATTCTGGATGGTTTGGAGAGTTTAGCCAGAAACTGAAGTCAGTTTATGGGTCATCTATGTACCTCTCTCCCACCTGTTGAGATATGTCAAGCCCATGCTCAGAAGGACTCAGACCGTTGGCTTAGCATCTGTGAGGAAAAATCTTGCTCTGTCTCCTTTGAACCATTAAGACCGTGGGTTCCTCTATGACACCAGCACCCAAAGGGAGTGAAAGCCTGGAAAGGGATACTGGGCAACCCATCTGCTGCCTTCTTTCACCAAGAGAGCCACATCAGTCTTTCTCCTCTGAATGCTTTTGAGGTCCCTTTCCTAAAAATGACATTCACAGACAGTAAACTCTATGGGGACACTACTGGAAATGATCACGTACGACTGAGAATGCTGAATCTAAATTTATAGTACTCAGCTGCTGTAATCTGCAAACAGTGCTAAATGCTAGAAAGAGGCAGCAGCCGCCTTCCAAAACTGTTTTCAAGTACATATGATCAAGAGAGTCACTTGTTGCAGCCAAAGCAGGTGCACACTTCTGCTCAACCCCGAGGAAGTCACAGTAAGGATTATCACAATGTAGATCTTTATAGAAAGATCATAAAATGAAAAATAACTATTAAGTTGTCTGTTCTAGCCACCCATCCATCCCTTATAAGTGCAAAGTGAATGATTTACACGGGGAAGACCAAAGGTTTAAAGTGTGGGGGTTTTAACTAAAAACAGCAACAGAGGCATGAAAAGGCACGCTGCCAGCATACAAATCTTGCTGAGCTACTGCAGTAACGGGAAACAAGGCTACAAATTAATTTCAGCGCTGTGTATTTCCTTTTGCTTTAAAAACTAAAGGCCAGTTTTCAGAGCATTAAAAACCTGTCCTGTCAGCAGGTAGGTTTTTATGATTTTTAAACACTGATTGAAAATATAAGTGAAGATATGCAGCTGGTGTGACAGCGCCCTTGGGGATGAGCAGCTCCGTGCACAGGTGTTTTGGGAAGTCTTTGTAAACCAGCGTTGCTACCCCTGGGTTAATGGGTTCCACAGAGGGCACTCGCTGACACGGCGTTTCGTCCTACTGCAGGATTTCCCGGGAGGTTTTGGGACACGGTAAGACAAGGAAAAGCAGGCGCTGTTCCCGAAGCCGGGCCACCGTGCAGGAGCAGTGCTGCACGCTGAGCTTCAGCCTGTTATGGTGGGATGGGAGAGGGGGCAGAGGAGGAGAGTAGCAGCTCAGGAAATCTCTGCTTGGCTGATTTGTGTCCACAGACACTTACTTATCCTATGTAGGGTGTGTGGTGAGGTCCTCCGAGTTCATTTTGTATGCAGGTCCCTCTGTTTGGTGCTCAAGGTCGCGGGCCGTGATGACGCTCTCCAGGTCTGGGAGCGAACTCCCTGGGTGAGCATGCCTGCGGGGAAAAGCTCACATCCCCTGGCACAAAAATGCACCCCGAAGGAGGCAGCACCCCACAGACACCCCTGCCTGCACAGCCTCCCTGCTCTCCTGCGGGACGCGTGATGAATCCTCAAACCCCTTGATTTCATGCGCCAGGGAGGTTTAATTTAAAAATGTTTTCCAACTGTAGCTTTTCCTGCAGAAATTTTGTTTTGACACACATCCTTGTGTTCAGCGTCTTTGTTTCACAATGGCTCCTGCGGTCCCTACCCCCAGGACTCTGACAGGAAGATTTAGCATGATGCTCCCTTCTGGTCTGCTCCAGATCTCCTCCCTTCAGATGGGACTTGGCAAACAAAACTTCCTATGTGAAATAAAGGATTCAGACTCTCACCATGCAAGAGAGACCTCCTGAAAGACTCTTTCATGTGGAGCCAAAGAGACTAGAGAGTGTCAGAGTTTTAAAGACAAAATACTGCCATCAGAAAGGTATACAAACTTCATACAGGAGGGACCCTTCACATGTTGGCAGCCTTTGAATTCAGCTTTTAAATAAAAGATTTGTCTTCAGACTGAAAAAGTGATGCCTTTTATGAGTAATAAAGCATAAAGCAATTTCTTTTTTCTTTCTTTTTTTTTTTTTCTGGATGAAACTACCATTCAATATAAAATAAGCTGGCTCTTTTGATTTATTGAAAAGCCAAACCCGTATTTCGCCTTGGGAAAATAACACATCATCCAGCTCACCAGTTTGCAGATGCCTGAGAGATGAGGGTGTTGGTGGTGCTGAGGCTGGGATTAGGTTTTGTGTCACAGGCCAGTCTGAGGGAATACGGTTCATGTCTTGGGCTCCAGCACTGACCTGAGATGATGGGACGGAAGCTGATGGTGAGTATCATTGCTGGGAATCGGCCGTTGTTGAGAAGTTTTGCACTGTAAGTACGTATTAAGCATTTGGCTTTTAACAAAGGTTTTTCATTGCTGGTATATGTAAATATAATTAGGTGTATAATCTTATCTGAATGTTTCCATTTATTCTTGCATACAATACACCAGTGTTTGAATGTGAGTGATGTCCAACAGGAAGCCTCACATATTTTCACCCAACCCGAGATGTGACCTGTTCCCCTTTGTTGTGCTTGGGGTCCCCCTTTCACACTCCCCGCTCGGCCACCGGCAGGTCCAGCTCCCTCCAGGCGGTCAGGAGGAGAGCAGTCCCACGGGACCAGACCCCAGGGCCAGCTTGACTTTGCCTCCTCGGAGGCTGCAGAGGATATCTTCGTGTCTGGGGCTACCTGGGCTTTTAGATACAGCTAATTTTGGAAGGTGCTTCCTCCACGGGAAGGTACCGGCAGGGTAGAGCAGCCCCCAGGCTCCTGAGGGATCTTCTCCTCCTCTCTTAAATACACAGGGACTATGCTTTCCCTCTGATAATCCACTGCAAGCCCTTAAAGACCAGATTTCCCTGCAACACGAAGCACTCCCCACTCCTTAGTCTTCTCTTAGTTTTTCTATCAGTATTAGACCCGGGAGGTTTTGGTGTCAACGCTGCTTGTGATTAAAGTACACCACAGGCGCCTTTCAGGGAGCCAGGCAGATCCATCCGTGCCACGAGCATCGCTGACACTGAAACCCATGTGGGTCATTCTCAAGAAAAACTGATGCAACAGCCTGACAGGACACGATGGCTTCAGGAGTCCTCAAGGCAGGAGCCGGTGGCTGCGGCACCCCTGCTCAAGCTCACTGAGCAAGCAGGCAACAGATCGCAGCACACATGGGATCTGCTAAGGTGAAACTGTCAGCTCAGGCAAGCGCTTGCAGCAGTGCCCTGAGTGTGCACGGTGCATGTGCCCCGTCTCCTTATCTGTAAAATAACTGCAGGATGCAGCATCCTTTTTGCTGTCTTCCGTCAACCAAAATCCTCATGTCACCCACCCTTGCCAAGGCAGCACCTTGTTCTGACGCACGGGCAGGTGAAAGCTGCGGAGTAACATCTGTAAGGGGGAAAGCACATACCTGGGTCTGCTTTTCTTAGCACCTTGTTTGCTTAATATGATGTGAGAGCATGACAAATGTTTTTGAGGGTACATGTTCTCAAAGTGTTCCCAGAAGTACCTCAACTGCAGCTGTCAGTAAGGGATGTAAAGAGAACCTCCCATTTCTTTCCCATTAACACAAACAAACAAACAAAAGCAGAGAGCTAACGGGCAGAGGGAGAACAGTGGGTTTGAAGTCACATCTGAAACTTGTAGCCACTGCACAAAACCAGAAGCCAAGGCTTCTGGTAGCCTTCACCTAACGCTATGCTGGCTTACAGTGAAAAATGTACGTAGGCATCACACATCCAACACCTTGTGCAAAGCACTTGCAAAAGGAGGAAAAAACATAAAGAGCAATTGCAGCTCTCCTTAATTTACACATTTTCTTTAAGGCTGTGGTAAACAGCAGCAAAACGGCGAGGAAGGGGAGGCTGCAGGGGGCTCCAGTTTTGCAGCAGGTTGGCAGCAGCCCACTGCCAGGTGAAGGGATGCTCCCACGGCAGTGGTGGTCAGGACCAGTTTCAAGAGAGGACCACGCTGAAAAGCTTGAGTGAAGACCTGGGTGGTGTCCATGGGGATTTCTGCCGGGGAGTGGAGAGAGGCGGCTTGCGTTCTCTCTGCACTGGTGTGCCAGGGCAGGATAGAGTGGGATAGCGTGGGCAGCCGTGCTGAAGCAACGCTGTGCATGAAACCGCACCCACGTCACGCTCCTGCTGGCCCGTGGCTCTGCTGCCCGGCCACTGCACACGTACCCCCACCGTGCCCCAAGCCCCCCAGCACGTCCCCCTGCCACGGGCTCCCTGGTCTGCGGGTGGGAGCTGCGACAGGCGGGGTGGGGTTGCGCATGGACCTAGGCTGCGTTTCCCATGGCAACCGTGGAGCTGTGACGTGTCAGCAGGCCCATAATGTCATAAGGTACCTGCTGGAAGGCTGCAAGAGCACCTGCCGCTCCGCTCACACGCTCACCTCCAGACAAAACTCTCGAGGCAATTTTTTCCTCCCCATGAGTGCAGGCTGCCACGGCCACACTCGTGCCCTGACGCGTTTTGCGGTGTGACGATGTCTTCGCATGATCACCTTTTGGAAGACGCCAAGTGGGATTTGAGGCAGGTGGAGAGAAGGGTGCAGAGGCAGATGAGGCTGCTGGACCTGCACCTGCAGCAGCTCCGTGAGGAGCTGCCTGCATCCTGCCTGCGCAGCCTGCCCCCGCGCCCCTGCTGCCTGCACCCACCCAACTCCTGCCCCTGGGAGAGAAGGGCCCGCGCCGCAAGGCTGGATGTGGAGCAAGAACTGGGCAGGTAACAGATATTTGCCTGCTCTCTACGTGCATTGGCATCCTTTAAGGCAGGATGAAAGGAGGTTTGGCATCGGTATCAGGAGCAAAGGTGGAAACAGATAGGCGGGATAGGAGAGAAATAACCATTTTTGGAGAAAGTAGTTGAAAGGGGAACGGGAAGGCACGGCTTGTTCAGCCAGGCAGCTCGAGAGGAACCACACAGGCAGTGCCTGTGCCAGAAAGGGTTTGGACTATGGCATTGTGACATTAATCATTGCACAAACTGGGTCTAAAATAAAATACATTACTAGATCCGAAATTGTTCAGCTGTGGAACAAAGTCCATCTTCCACATAAATTCAGTTTAAGTCTGTTAAACATGTAATTATCTTCATCAGTAGCCAAAATGTGCCTGGATGCGGTGAGATGCAACACTGATGCACCACAGCCGTGTGTCCGTGTTTTCCCACCTGTGGTGGGTTGACCCTGGCTGGAGGCCAGGTGCCCACCAGAGCCGCTCTCTCACTCCCCTCATTCACTAAACAGGGGAGAAAAGGCATAACGAAATGCTTGTGGGTCGAGATAAGGACAGGGAGAGATCACTCACTAATTATCGTCACGAGCAAAACAGACCAAACTTAGAGAGGGAATTCATCTAATTTATTACTAGGCAAAACAGAGTAGAGGAATTAGAAAATAAAATCAACTCTTAAAACACCTCCCCCCACCCCTCCCATCTTCTCGGGCTCAACTTCACTCCCGGCTTCAACCTTCCCCCCCCTCAGCGGCACAGGGGGACGGGGAATGGGGGTTACGGTCAGTTCATCTCACGGTGTTTCTGCTGCTTCTTCATCCTCAGGGGGAGGACTCCTCTCATCGTTCCCCTGCTCCAGCATGGAGTCCCTCTCACGGGGTGCAGACCTTCAGGAGCAAACTGCTCCAGCGTGGGGTCCCCCACGGGGTCACAAGTCCTGCCAGCAAACCTGCCCTGGCGTGGGCTCCCCTCTTCACGGGTCCACCGGTCCGGCCAGGAACTTGCTCCAGCGTGGGCTTCCCATGGGGTCACAGCCTCCTTCAGGTGCCTCCACCTGCTCCGGCGTGGGGTCCTCCACGGGCTGCAGGTGGAATCTCTACACCCCCTCATCCTTCCTCCATGGGCTGCAGGGGGACAGCCTGCTTCACCATGGTCTTCTCCATGGGCTGCAGGGGGATCTCTGCTCTGGCGCCTGGAGCACCTCCTGCCCCTCCAGCTGCACTGACCTTGGTGTCTGCAGAGTTTCTTACATCTTCTCACTCCTCTCTCCGGCTGCAAAAGCTCTCTCTAAGTGTTTTTCTTCTTAAATATGTTATCACAGAGGCGCTGATGGGCTTGGCCTTGGCCAGCGGCGGGCCCGTCTTATAGCCGGCTGGCATTGGCTCTATCAGACACAGGGGGAGCTTCTAGCAGCTTCTCACAGAAGCCACCCCTGTAGCCCCCCCGCTACCAAAACCTTGCCACGCAAACCCAACACACCACCTCATACAGTAGGAGGAATAAGTGTCAGGATTTCTACATCTCCATTTTGACCACGGGTGTGATGATTTTGTGTGGTTTATGGAGTTCAAGATTGACTCGAGTAGACATAAAACCCCAAACCCTTCAGGGAGGGAATTGTTGAATGATAAACCCATACCATAAGGGTTAAGGCACAACCAAACATTAAAAGACCAGAAGGGCTAAGAAGTCCCTTGGTCATCAGCAGCGGTGAGTCTCTTGCTGCATTTGTGGCATTGGTATTTTCTCCCCAGACTCAAGCTTCTTTGAGTTCTCTTGTGTTGCGCCTGGAGATGACGAGACCTTCGTCTTGTCGATTAAAAATGTGACATTTTCATTACCCATAGCGCAGCAAGTATCAGCCCACAGTCTGCCACATGCATTATCTAGTGGGTGCAATAAAGTTAGAGGAAAAAGCCTAGCCACTGGGTTAATTTTACACTTTAGTAAAACCAAAAGTTGCTGTGAGGTTATGTTAAGCTTACCCAGTGGCTGTGGCTCACACAGGGATGTTGAGCAGCAGATTTCAGGTCTGGGCCCTCGTGTGCTACAGTAGCTGGTGTCCACATCCAGATTTTCATCAGCACATTGGGTACCAGAGCTGGGCAGGCTCAGCATCCCTTTGCAGAACCATCACAAACCAAAATCCCAGTCAAGGAATGGAAATCCAGTCTGAATGAAAGCCAGGAAGTCTCCATACAGGCTCTGGGATGCCAGGGCATGCTCTCCCTGAGCGCTAGGCTCCACAGCCCTGCCACATTCAGGACAACTCCATATTTTAACATGAGCCCACAGGGCTGCCATCTGAAATCACACCACAGCAGGATTTCAGCCTACTGCACAGGGGAATTCAATCATCCCCTTCCCACAAAAAAAAATGCCCAAAACACCTTGAGTGACTAGATTTATGCTCCTCCAACCACCAACAAAGGGACACATGGAGGAGCCACCCCTCACAGAGCACAGAAAAAGCATCCCAAAATCACCATACAAGATTGAATCATTGCAAGCTTTAAATAGGATTGCTGAAATGGGTGTACCTTGCTAACGAACCTCTCCTTAGGGATTTCTCACGTTATTGGTCATGCCCATTCCCTCATTGCTTGCCCTATTTCCTCTTCCATCACACACATTATCTTTTCAATTTGGTGCCTTGTGTCCAATTTAGCTATTAGAATTGAGGTGACCCTTCCATTGTGTATTTTACAAATGGCTTGAATAAGAGCCAGCCTTCTGGTTGAGCAGAGTCACTGTTAGACAGTGTTAGAAATCATTTTAATGGCTCAGTGAGCCTCCAGCCCAGCTCTGCAGGAGCATTTTGGGTTTTTTTGCCAGATGTGTCTCTTATCCATTGATTGCTTTAAACAAAACTCTGAACTGGAAAATGTGATCTATTGTAACTACGCATTTAAAATGTAGGACAACGTGTCAGATGGACATGCATGGCTTAGTGGGCGTATGTACATGTGAAAGGGGAGCAGTGGCTTCTCTATATTTAGGTGAAAGAACTTTTCAGCTCCACAATTGCCCCATCCCAAGAGGGCATGCTGAAACACCCCTGACTGCTGCGGAGTGCAGGTGGGATCTCCTTCTGATGGTGCAGACACCACCTCACATGCTGTGCATCAGCACAAAGATGGATCCAACAGTTTCCCATTTACTTCTGTTGTCCTCAAGGTGGTCCACCCATTCCTCTATGAGTTGGACTGAAAGGCTGTCCTCTTGGTTTTATTCCAGCATACAAAGAAGGCTTAACAGGATGTTGAACTCCTCCCATGATCACAAGCTTTTGGCTTTGATGGATGTGGAGGGTTTTGACCCCAAGGAAGTCACTGTAACGGTGAAAGACGGGAAGGTGAAGGTGTCAGCAGAGCACGAGGAGGAGCACACCACTGCAGGAGGGAAGGAGTATAACTACAGAAACATCACGAGGGAAATCAGCCTGCCACCAAGGGTGAGCGAGGATGAGGTGACCTACTCGCTGGAACCAAATAGCATTGTGAAGATCGAAACAGCGTGCAAGTGCTACCCTTGTCTCCTGAGACGCTGAGCTGCAGCAGGGAGCAGCACCCGGGCACAGTCGTTCCTCTGCCGCATCCCTCCTCCCCGACGGCTCTAGGTCTGCCCCGCTTACCGTGCACCAGCAGCTCGGCGGGCCTCTTCCGAAATAAAAGACAGCACTCTGAGCAGATGTGTGTGAGCCTCGTTTCAAAGGGGTTTGGTGGGCAAAAG